>NC_062570.1:92179761-92488809 GCF_022837055.1 Prionailurus viverrinus
CTTTATGAAAATGCAATTTATAGAAGTAAAATTACATGGTCTGTACTTTTTAGGAAATGTGTAAATGCTATCCATTTTGTTATTGTAAGTCAGATATGAAGAGGATGTTATTTTGTTGCTAAATAAAAACATACAGAAATGAGTATAGGTTGAAGCATGAGCCTTGAACTTTTTTCATTGTGAATGATTTTCTTTCTTAAAAATTTTTTTTTTTAATTTTTTTTTCAACGTTTATTTATTTTTGGGACAGAGAGAGACAGAGCATGAACGGGGGAGGGGCAGAGAGAGAGGGAGACACAGAATCGGAAACAGGCTCCAGGCTCTGAGCCATCAGCCCAGAGCCCGACGCGGGGCTCGAACTCCCGGACCGCGAGAGCGTGACCTGGCTGAAGTCGGACGCTTAACCGACTGCGCCACCCAGGCGCCCCTCTTTCTTAAAAATTTTTTAATTATACTATTGCTTTTATTCAAGTATAATTAACATAACATTGTTTTCAAGTGTACAATTATAATCAACAATTCTATATATTTCTCAATGTTCATCAAGATAAATGTAATCTTTTTAAAATTTTTCTTAAGTTTATATTGAGAGAGACAGAGACAGTGTAAGCAGGGGAGAGGCAGAGAAAGAGACGGGAAGAGAGAGAATCTCAAGCAGGCTCTGTATTGTCAGCACAGAGCCCAGTGCAGGGCTCAAACTCACAAAACCATGAGATCATGACCTGAGCTGAAGGGTAGAGTTGGATGCTTAACTGACTGAGCCACCCAGGGGGCCCAAGATAAATGTAATCTTAATCCCCTTTATCTATTTTACCCATCTGCCCACCCACCTGCCCTGTAACAACCACCAGTTTGTTCTCTATATTTAAAAGTTTGTTTTTTGTCTTTGTTTGTTTCTTTGTTTTGTCTCTTAAATTCCATATATGAGTGGAATCATATGGTATTTGTCTTTCTCTAACTGATTTATTTCCCTTAGCATTATACCCTCTAGTTCTATCCATGTTGTTACAAATAGCAAGATTTCATGTTTTAATGGCTGAGTAATTTCCCATTGTGTGTGTGTGTGTGTGTGTGTCTGTGTGTGTGTCTGTGTGTGTGTGTATATACTGTATGTATATATGTATACACACACACACAGACACACCACATCTTTATTCATTGTGGTGAATAATCCATCAGTTGATGGACACGAGCTGTTTCCATATCTTGGCTATTGTAAATAATGCTACAATATATAATTTTGAATTAGAATTTTTATCATTTTTGTGTAAATACCCAGTAGTGTGATTGCTGGATCATATAGTAATTATATTTTTAATTTTTTGAGGGACCTCCATACTGTCTTCCATACTAGTAGCTACACTAGTTTGCATTCCTACCAATAGTACACAAGGGTTCCTTTTTCTTCACACCCTTGCCAACACTTGTTTCATATGTTTTCAATTTTAGCCATTCTAACAGATGTGAGGTGATATCTCATTGAGGTTTGATTTGCATTTCCATGATGGTATGTGATGTTGAGCATCTTTTCATGTGTCTGTTGGTCATCTGTATGTCTTCTTTGAAGAAGTGTCTGTTCATGTCTTCTGCCCATTTTTTAAATTGGATTTATTAGCTTTTTAATGTTTATTTATTTTTGAGAGAGAGAAAGAGAGAGAGAGAGAGAGAGAGAGAGAGAGGGAGGGAGAGAAGGTGGGGGAGGGGCAGAGAGAAAGGGAACAGAGGCTCTGAAGCAGGCTCCATGCTGACAGCAGACAGCCTGATGTGGGGCTCATTGCAAACTGTGACATCATGACCTGAGCTGAAGCTGGATGCTTAACTGACTGAGCCACCCGGGCACCCCAGATTATTAGTCTTTTTTGGGTGTTGAGTTGTATAAATTCTTTATGTATTTTGGATACTAATCTTTTATTAGATATGCCATATGTCATTTGCAAATGTCTTCTCGATTCAGTAGTCATCTGTTTGTTTTATATATTGTTTCCTTGCTGTGCAAAAGTTTTTATTTTGATGTAGTCCAAATAGTTTATTTTTGGTTTTGTTTCCCTTGCCTTAGAAAATATATCTATAAAAACATTGCTGTGTCTTATGTCAGAGAAATTACTGCCTGTGCTCCCTTCTATGATTTTTATGGTTTCCTGTCTCATGTTTAGGTCCTTAAGCCATTTTGAATTGATTTTTGTGTATGGTATAAAAAAGTGACCCAGTTTCATTCTTTTGCATATAGCAGTCCAGTTTTCCCAACACCATTTATTGAAAAGGCTATTTTTTCTCCATTGTGTATTCTTGCCTCCTTTGTCAAAGATTAATCGACCATATGAGTGTAGGTTTATTTCTGGGCTCTCTATCCTGTTCCATTGATGTATGTGTCTATTTGGGGCCAGTACCAAACAATTTTGATTATCACAGCTTTGTAGTTTATCTTGAAATCTAGGATTAAGATAGCTCCAGTTTTGTTCTTCTTTTTCAAGATTGCTTTGGCTATTCACAGTCTTTTGTTCCATACAAATACCAGGATTATTCTATTTCTGTTAAAATTGTTGTTTGTAGTTTGATAGAGATTGCATTAAATCTGTGATTTGCTTTGGGTTGTATGGGCATTTTAACAATATTGGTTCTTCCAATCCATGAGCATGGAATATCTTTCCATTTGTTTGTGTCACTTTTAATTTCTTTCATCAAGGTTTTATAACTTTCAGAGTGCAGATCTTTCACCCCCTTAGTTATGTCTATTCCTAGGTATTTCCGCCCCCCCCCCCTCTGGTGCACTTGTAATGGGATTATTTCCTTAATTTCTCTTTCTGATACTTCATTATCAGTTCATAGAAATGCAATGGGTCTCTGTGTATTGACTTTGCATCCTCAACCTACTGAATGCATTTATCAGTTCTAGTAGTTTTTTTGATGGAATCCTTAGTGTTTTCCATATATAGTATCAAGTCACCTGCAAACAGTGAAAGTTTTATTTCTCCCTTACCTTTTTGGATGCCTTCTATTTCTTTTTGTTGTCTGATTGCTGTGGCTAGGATTTCTAGTACTGTGTTGACTAAAAGTGGTGAGAGAGGACATCCTTGTCTTTTTCCTGATCTTAGAGGAAAAGCTTTCTGTCACCATTGAGTATGATGTTGCCTGTGGGTTTTTCATTCATGGCCTTTATCATGTGGAGGTATGCACCCTCTAAACCTACTTGTTCAGGATTTTTATTATGAATGGATGTACTTTGTCAAATGTTTTTTCTATATCTATTGAAATGATCATATGGTTTTTATCTTTTATCTTGTTAATATGATATATCACATCGATTTATGAATTTTAAAGGGTGCTTCCATCACAGGTATAAATCCCACTTGATAGTGACAAATGATTTTTTAAATATATTGTTAGAGGGGCGCCTGGGTGGCGCAGTCGGTTAAGCATCCGACTTCAGCCAGGTCACGATCTCACGGTCCGTGAGTTCGAGCCCCGCGTCGGGCTCTGGGCTGATGGCTCAGAGCCTGGAGCCTGTTTCCGATTCTGTGTCTCCCTCTCTCTCTGCCCCTCCCCCGTTCATGCTCTGTCTCTCTCTGTCCCCAAAATAAATAAACGTTGGGAAAAAAAAGTATTTAAATATATTGTTAGATTTGCTTTGCTGATACTGAGGATTTTTTCATTTATGCTCATCAGAGATATTGTCCTGTAGTTTTATTTTTTTGTAGTGTCTTTGGTTTTAGTATCAGGGTGATGCTAGCCTCATAGAATAAATTTTGGAGGTTTTCCTTTCTCTTCTATTTTTTGGAACAGTTTGAGAAGAATAAGTATCAACTCTTCTTTAAATGTTTGGTAGAATTCACCTGTGAAGCCATCTGGTCCTAGAATTTTGGGAGTTTTTTGATTAGTGGTTCAATTTCATTGGTAGTAATCAGTTAATTCAAATTTCTATTTCCTCCTGATTCTATTTTAGAAAATTATATGTTTCTAGGGATTTATTCATTTTTCTAGGTTGTCTAATTTGTTGCATATAACTTTCCATAGTATTCTTTTTTTATTCTGAGGTTTTGATTATTATTTTTCTTCCCTCATTTCTGATCTTGAGTCTTTTGTTTCAATGAGTCTGGCTAAGGGTTTTTCAATTTTGTTGATCTTTTCAAAAAAAACCAGCTTCAGGTTTTATTGATCTATTCTATTGTGTTTGTTTTTTAAGTCTGTATTTTATTTATATCTGTTCTAATCTTCATTTCCTTCCCTTTACTGGTTTTGGGCTTTGTTTGTTCTCCTATATATATGTAAAGTTAGGTTGTTTTAGATTTTTCTTGCTTGAATGAATTTTTTCTAATGTACTTTAGAAATTTTTATCAAAAGTTTAAGACTTTCTGTTTTTTCATGTATTTACTTAGTTTAAGGACAATGAAGTATAGTTATTATCTTTTTTTTAAGTTTATTTATTTTGATATAGAGAGAGAAAGTGAGCGGGTGAGGATAGAGTGAGGGAGAGAGAGAATTCAAAGCAGGCTGTGTGCTGTCAGCACAGAGCCTGATGTGGGGCTTGAACTTACGAACCATGAGATCTGACCTGAGCTGAAACCAAGAGTTGGATGCTTAGCCGACTGAGCCACCCAGGCGACCTAGGGTAGTTATTCTTCAGAAAGAAACATCCATACATATATTTATTTCATGACATATTTATATTTTTAATTCACTAACAGTTAAGAGGACATATACATATACATTGTATAAATATATATATTTAACATATATAAATATATTTAATTGCATATATTTAAGTCATCAACACTAACAATTGTGAAAGACTTGTTAGAAGGAAATTTACCTTTATGTTTATCACATATTAAATTACATTCAGTGCTCAACATATTTTTTTAATTATAAGAATTCTTATTGCCTATGATGGTTATTCATATAAGACCAAAGCAATGTATTACAAAGCCTCATTTAAGATAATATCAAATATTTAGAGTTTTGGAGTGGTTTGAGGGAGGGAGAACCCTACTTAGGATGCATTTTGAACAATGGCAATGAATATATGCAATAGAAAGTATTAAAAAGTTTATTAAATATTGGTATTAGGGGTTCTTTGGAAATGATGACGATTAATTAAAAACAGTTTTCCATAGAGTTATTCATGCATTCCAAATTACTGATCTCATATTGAATGTGGTCAAATCAGTACCTAATAAATCACAAATCTGTCTATGTAAGGAAGATTTTGTGTGTGGGGGGGGAGTAGAAATAAACAAAATATTTACTCAGAAGAAATTTTGAAGTAAAACTCTCCATGCCCCATCTTTTATTTTTATCTTATGATTCAGAATTAGAGAAGATAATTAAATTATTCATGAGTCTATGGGAGGTTATCCGTTAATACCTATCTGTAATTAGTAGGGCCATATCTCAGTGCTTGGGACATTTAAGGTCTCAACAGTATTAACTGAAAAAAAAAAGAAAAGAAACAGTATTGGTTGAAACCAACAAAGATAATTGGACATGTCTTCTCTTCTTATTCTCCCAGTAGTACACTCCTTAAGACAAAAGATAATTAAGGCCTAATCTGTAGCAAAAATGCTACAGTTTAATAAAAGATAAAAAGAAGTAATTTACTAATTCAGAAGAATCTTGAAATCATCTCAACTCCATTTATTTAAATTTTGAAATGTAAAGTTTTACCTCAGACTATGTGTGTTTGTTTTTGTGTATATTTGGTGTGTGTGTGTCTCTGTGTATTCATTTCTCACCTGGAGATTTTTTAAATTAAATCTTTGTGTTATTGTTTCAAAGCTATTTAAAAATCAGCATAAAAACTAGGTATTTTATGGATTGATGAACAACTCTTTAAAAATAGTTTTCAAAAAGTATTTAATATAAATTAATATTAATAGAAAGTTTTTCCTCTTAATGAAATGTATCATTGATCTGTAATCTGTAGCATTTTCAAAAAAGGATAATTGTCAGGCATCAGAATTTTCAGAGAGAAATGTTTCTCTTAACATTCAGCACCTACTTTATATAGTGACAAAGTATTTCTCCAAATTTAACTTAATTTTTTTTAATACTTTACTGATTATTTACTGATTAACTGATTCTTAGAAAGCCACCTTAAAAACTGAGAAAAATTTTGTCAATAAATTAAATTAGTCAATTTAATTAAAAAAACTTATTACATATAAAGTCTATTATTAACCAAATCTAGGATGCTCTATATACTGTAACAAAACATTTTATATACAACTAAGGAAAAAAATCTTCAAGTAAAACACAAATGCATTGTGATTTCAGAAATATGATTTTTAATATTTATGTATTTATTTTGACAGAGAGAGGCTGAGCAGGGGAGAGGCAGAAAGAAAGGGAGAGAGACAGAATTCCAAGCAGTCTCTACCCTAGTGCTGAGTCTGATACGAGGCTCCATGCCATGACACTGGGATCATGGCCTGAGTCGAAATCAAGAGTCCTATGCTTAACCAATTGAGCCACCCAGGTGCCCCGTGATTTCAGAAATATTAAAATAAGCTAAAGTAATTGTCATTTAAATGATGACATAAAATATTTGATGTATATTTTATATAAATATATGTAAAAGTGTGAATATATTAATTTATAAACATACATGTTGATATGTTAATATACTAATTGATATTAATGTATAAACATAATAGAAGCCATAAATTAAACAATAGAAAACAGTATATGCCCACATGACCCAGAATTACAGGGATAGTATATAGTTAAATCAAATTCAATAATAAAAACTTTCTAAACTTAAATTTCATACTTCAATACTGTAGGAAAAAGTACATGGTTCATACACTGCACCATTCTTGAATTTTCTTCCTTTCCTCTCCTTTCCTCTCCTTTCCTCTCCTTCCCTCTCCTTTCCTTTCCTTTAGGGGTATGGGCAATCAAACTTCCCATCTAAGCCATTGCTACTTTTGGGTTTTTCTTTACAGCACTCCTTGTAAACTGATTTTACAGCCCCATCTAAAACATCTTTTGCCCTTTGCTCTTGAGTCACCTAACAAAACCTCCAAAACTGAAGAACTTCGTTATCTGGTAGTTACAGAAACTTACTGGAACAAAGGTGGTTTTTACCTCGGAGGTAAATGGCAAAACAGTCTAAGAATGTTAATATGCTCTTTCTCAAGGTGTGTACCTTGTTAGTTGAACGTGTGTGTGTGTGCGCGCGCGTGTGTGTCACAAATGTAGGTATGGTCCTTAAGGTTTGTATGTGTTTATTTTTCATGGCAATATTTTTCTTTCTGACTTAAACTTAAAATGATATGTGCTGTCAAAATGATTTTGATGTCGTTACGTCAGATACAATGCCTAAGGGAACTAAACACTTAACTATGTACAGTCAATTTGCTTAAAGTTACAACTTAATGAGCCTCTCTAAGGAATATTTCTTTTAAAGACTTTTTAATAAATGAAACCAATCAGGAGGAAGTAACATTTAAAATTAATCAGAAATTCTGTCTAACCATTAAATCATTTTGAAAGACTCTCCTAACACCCATAACACTACATATTAGCTATTGCAATAAAGGTTTTTACAAGTACTAGGGGATTACAAAGAAGAGTCTGCTTAACTGCCTAGGAGACAGCAGAAGTCTTCTTAGAAAAGATAATATTCCAAATAAGAGCAAATAGTTTGTCTTATCAGACATTTATTCTTTGGATTAAAGCTACGTTTGAGTTCTATTGGGGAGCTAAATAGCACCTGAAAATAGGGTGGGATTTTTTTTTTTCATTTTTACTTTAAAAGTAATCTCACAGACTTTTAAACAGTTATATAAAATCAATGGAAAATAGTCCTCAGATTCACAGTAAAGGCTTATTTATAAAAATGAAGAACGAACTATGCATTTGTTTCAAAATATTTATTCTGTATTGTAGGTCATTCTTTAGTGCTTCCAAATTTCTTAGGCAGAAGTAGGGACCAATGTGAACTAACAGTCAGTGACTAGTAGTCACAAGTCAGTGTCTCTTTGTTGAGTTCTAGTCTGTTTCCACTGATCTGGATTATAACAATCAGTTGAAATCCTCAAACCTCATATTGCGATAATTAATAAAATGTGGAAATGTCTTAGTCTTTGCTTTCATCTAGTGAACATCTTCATCGGATACAGAGAAAAACAGTCCCTTGATCACTTCTAAATCATATTTATAAGAATACTTTTGTTCCATATCATTTTATCAGGCAATGTGTTATCTCCTTTGTGGGATGTGACAAAAATTTAACTTGCAATAATTATTTTATATCAGGGTTTAATAAAATCTCCCTGAAAAACTTGCTACTACCTACTGCTTCCTGACTTCTGCCTCATTTTGCCTGCAATTTTCATTTTTTCTTCCTTGTTTTCTCCTTTATCTTTGAGCCAAACACTTTCCATTTGTGGAAGCCAGTGAACCCAGGTGAAGGAGAAGGAGGATTCCCACTTCTGGAGAATAAATCCAGTGGCGTTGGCTTTATCAATAAAAAAATGTATTTTAAAAACAGAAATCAGTGGGGTGCCTGTGTGGTTCAGTTGGTCAAGTAGCCAACTCTAATTTCCACTCAGGACATGGTTCGTTAGATCGAGTCCCACATCAGGTTCTGTGCTGACAGCTGAGAGCCTGTTTGGATTCTTCCTCCACCTCTCTTTCTGCCCCTCCTCTGCTTGTGCTCTCTTTCTCTCTCAAAAATAAATTAATTAAAACTTTTTTTTCTTAACATTTTAATTTATTTTTGAGAGACAGAGTACAAGTAGGGAAGGGGCAGAGAGAGTGGGAGACACAGAACCTGAAACAAGCTCTGAGCTATCAGCTCAGAGCCGGAGGCAGGGCTCCAACCCACAGACCATGAGACCATGACCTGAGCTGAAGTCAGATGTTTAATTGACTGAGCCAAATAAATAAACTTTTAAAAAATTTAGCATGCATTTATGCTTATACACATACTAGTGTGGAATAACACTTCAGTAACAATGAATAATTCTAGAACAAAGGTCTTGATTTGTGAATACCATTTTCCAATAAAAATGTCTAGGGCTCTTTGGAAAAATGACCTTCTTCTGAACTGGGATGGGGATACTTTACTCCAGAGAGTAACGAAATCTTCCAAAACAAGATGGGAAAATGTCAAGAGGGAAAAGGCATAAACTCCATTTCCCTCATAAGCAAGTAGGTTCTCCATCAAAAATCATGACAAACTGTGAACACAATGCAAAACAGATTAACCAAATACTTAAAAGGCAGTTTTTATTTTTTTTTAATTTTTTTTTTAACGTTTATTTATTTTTGAGACAGAGAGAGACAGAGCATGAGCAGAGGAGGGTCAGAGAGAGGGAGACACAGAATCTGAAACAGGCTCCCGGCTCTGAGCTGTCAGCACAGAGCCCAACGCGGGGCTCGAACTCACGGACCGCGAGATCATGACCTGAGCCGAAGTCGGACGCCCAACCAACTGAGCCACCCAGGCGCCCCTAAAAGGCAGTTTTTAAAGACATTTGGCATTGAAAAAGGGCAATGGTGCAGGGTAAATCTTCCTTTTTTTTTTTCTTTTTTTTTTTTTTTAACAGCTTCTAACCTGAGGAAAAGACATGGTCGGCTCTGTGTGGGGAAGCTAAAACTCCCCCACCACCCAAATCTATGAAATTCTTTAAAAAAAAAATGAGAAAGCGCATGTGTGTGCACAAGCAGGGGAGAGGCAGAGAGAGAATCCCAAGCAGGCTCTTCACTGCCAGCATGGAGCCTGACTGAGGGTTCAGTCTCATGAACTTTGAGAACACGACCAGAGCCAAAATCAAGAATTGGACACTTAACAGACTGAGTCACCCAGGTGCTCCTATAAAATCCTAATTAAAAAAAAAAAAAAGAAGAAGAAGAAAAAGAGGCTATAAATTGGGGCAATTACAGCTACTGCTCACATATGCACCCACGCCCTCTCTCAAAAACCAAAATTCTACCCATATTGTATGCTACTTGTATTTACTTTTACTTATTTATTACACCTTTCTTGGCTGTAGAGTTGAATGAATTCTTCAATGAGTTGAAGAATACATGATGTTCCATCCTATGGAATATTACTTTAAGTTATCAAATATTATTGAACATTTAGGTTTTATTTTTCAATACTATTGGTAATATATCAATATATATATATTTAAATATTTGTGATTATTCGACAGGTTGTGATATTCAGGTTGTGATCTTGCAATTTGTCGGATCAAACCTCACATCCAGCTCTGTGCTATCATCATGGAGCCTGCATGGGAGTATACCTCTCCCTCTCTCTCTGCCCCTCCTGGCACGCTCTCTCTCTCTCTCTCAAAATAATAAAAAAAATGAATAAAAAATACACAAAAATAATGTATCAGTATCTTTTCTGTAAGTACTTTTTTTTATCCAGTTATTTTTCTGAATATTATTTTCTGTAATTCTTTATTTTAAAAATTTCTCCCAGTTTACACTTTGGAATTAATCCTTTAAATTATTATCTTTTTCGGGCACCTGGGTGGCTCAGTCAGTTAAGTGTCTGACTTCAGGTCAGGTCATGATCTCACAGTTCATGGGTTTGGGCCCCACATCAGGCTCTGTGCTGACAGCTCAGAGCCTTGAGCCTGCTTCAGATTCTGTGTCTCTCTCCTTCTGCCCCTCCCCAGCTCACATTCTCTCTCTCTCTCTCAAAAATAAACATTTAAAAAATTAAAAATAATAAAATAAATAAATAATTATCTTTTTAAGATTTTAAGACCATTTTTAGAGCAATTCTAGATTCACATAAAAATTGGGACATGGGGTGCAGGGTGGCTCTGTCGGCTAAGCATCCGACTTCAGCTCAGGTCATAATCTTATGGTTCATGAGTTTGAGCCCCGCATTGGGCTTTGTCCTCCCAATGTAGAACCCACTTTGTATCTTCTATCTCCCTCTCTCTCTTTCCCTCCCCTGCTCATTCTCATTCTCTCTGTCTCAAAAATAAAGAAATATTAATTCTGTTTTTTTTTTAATTGCAGGGAAAATACAGAGATTTCCCATGTACATCCTGAGTCTATAGTGCATACCCTCTCACCTTATCAACATCCACCACTTGAGTTGTATGCTTGTTGCAACTGAACCTACAGTGACATATCATTATCACCCAAAACCCATAGTTTACATTATGGTTCAGCTTTCATGTTGTTCAGTGTATGGGTTTGGACATATATAAGGACATATATCCATCATTATTGTATCCTAGGTTTTCACTGTTCTAAAAATCCTCTCTCCAAATAGTCATCTTTCCCCTACCCCAACCCCTAGCAACCACTGACCCTTTTACTATCTTGATAGTTTTACCTTTTCCAAGATATCCTATAGTTGGAATCCTATAATAAATAGCCTTTTCAGATTGGCTTCTTTCATTTAGAAATATGCATTTAAGTTCCTCCATGTCCTTTGTGGCTCTTCCCCCTGTCCCCACCCCACAACTAAATAATATAACATTATTTATGCATTCACCTACTGAAGGTATGGTCTTCCATAGCTAGAGTATTCCCACTAGCAATGAATGAGAGTTCTTGTTTCTCCACATCCTTGTCAGGGTTTGGTGTTTTCAGTGTTTTGGATCTTGGTCTTTCTAATAGGTGAGTGGCAGTGTCTCATTGTTTTAAATTTCATTTCTTGGTTGATATAGTATGCAAAGCATCTTATGTTTATTTGCCATCTGTATATCTTTGGTGAGGTGTCAATTAAGGTTTCTGGTTCATTTTTTAATTAAGTTGTTTCTTCAGAGTTTGAGTTCTTTGAATATGTTAGTTAACAGTCATTTATTAGATGTGTCTTTTGCAATTATTTTTCCCAGTCTGTCACTTGTTTTCTCATTCTGTTGACATTATCTTTCACAGACCAGAAGTTTTTAATTTTAATGAAGTTTAGCTTATCAATTATTTATTTCATGGAACATACCTTTGGTGTGGTATCTGAAAAGGTACCACAATATCCAAGGTTATGTGGGTTTTCTCTTATGTTATTTTTTAGGAGTTTCATAGGTTTTTATTTTAAATTTAGAGCTATGATCCAATATGAGTTAATTTTTAAGGGTATAAGATCTCTTTTCTAGATATTTCTTTTTTTCTTTTTTGCATATGAATATCTAGTTGTTCCAGCAACATTTGTTGAAAGGACTACTTTGGGGGTGCCTGGGTGGCGCAGTCGGTTAAGCGTCCGACTTCAGCCAGGTCACGATCTCGCGGTCCGTGAGTTCGAGCCCCGCGTCGGGCTCTGGGATGATGGCTCAGAGCCTGGAGCCTGTTTCCGATTCTGTGCCCCTCTCTCTCTGCCCCTCCCCCGTTCATGCTCTGTCTCTCTCTGTCCCAAAAATAAATAAACGTTGAAAGGACTACTTTGATCCATTGTGTTGCCTTTGCTCAAAGATTAGCTAAATTTATTTATGGGGATCTATATCTGGGCTTTATTGATTCCATAAATTATTTATTCTTTTTCCAATAAGAGGATGTCTAGATTAATGTAGATTTATAGTTTTAAAGTTGGATAGTGTCAGTCTTTGAATTTCTTCAGTACTTTGTTAGCCTCTCTTTTAGCTCTCCGTATAATCTTTAGAATCAGTTTGCCAATATCCATAAAATAACTAGCTGGTATTTTGATTGGAAGTGCATTGAATCCATACATCAAGTTGGGTAGAACTGATGTCTTGACAATATTGAGGCTATCCATGAACATCAAATATTTCTCCATTTAGTTCTTTGATTTCATTCATTAGAGTTTTATAGTTTTTCTTATATAGATCTTACACATATTTTATTAGATTTATACCTGAGTATTTTATGTTTTGGGGTGCTAATGTAGATGTTGTGTTTTTAATTTAAAATTCCATTTGTTTGTTGCTGGTATATAGGAAAGCAATCAACTTTTGTATGTTAACATCGTACAGTTGACCTTTGTGTTTGTGCAACCAAGGATTTGGGGACACTGACCCCCATGTAGTTGAATATTCATGTATAACTTTTGACTTCCCCAAAACTTTAATAGCGTTTTATTGATGAGAAACATTACCAATAACATATGTAGTCAATACATTTTTTTATGTTATGTGTTTTATAGTGTAATGTTGGAATAAAGTATGCCAGAGAAAAGAAAATCTTATTTAAAAAATTATAAGGAAGAGAAAATATGTTTATAGTACTGTACTGTATTTAATGAAAACAATTCACAAATAAGTGTACTGGTGTAGTTCAAACCCATGTTGCTCAACATGTATTCTGAAAAATTGCTATAATCATTTATTAGTTCCAGGAATTTTTTGTTGATCCTTTCAGATTTTATACATAGATACCTTGTCATCTACTAAAACATAACAAAACTGTTTACTTTTTCCTTTCCAATCTTTATAGCTTTTATTTCCTTTTCTTGTCTTACTGTGTTAGCTAGGATTTTCAATATAATACTAAATAGGGGTGATTAGAGGAGACACATCCTTGCCTTGTACTAGATCTTAGTGAAAAAGTTTCACAATTCTATTAAGTATGATGTTAGCTATAGCTTTTTTTTTTTTTTTTTTGGTTTATATTATCAAGTTGCCGAAGTTCCCCTCTATTCCTAGTTAACTGAGAGTTTTCATCATGAATGAGTATAAATTTTGTCAAATTCTTTTTCTGTATCTACTGATATAGTCATGTAGGTATTTTTTATTTTCCTTTTGTAGCCTGATAATGTAATGGATTATGTTGAATGACTTTGGAATATTGAACCAGTCTTGTATATCTGGGATATATCCCACATTGTCACAGTGTTTAATTTCTTGTTTGTTTGTTTGTTTGTTTTGCATCCATATTCATGACAGATATTGATCTATAGTTTTGTTTTCTTGTAATGTCTTTATCTTTTTTTAGTATTAGGGAAATGACCTCATAGAATGAATTAGGAAGTATTTCCTCTGCTTCTGTCCTCTGAAAGAGGTAGTAGAGAATTGGTATAATTTCTAAAACGTTTGTAGAATTCATCAGTGAACACCTCTGAGTCTGGTTCTTTCTGTTTTATAAGGTTATTAATTATTGGGTCAATTTATTTAATTGACATATGCTTATTCATATCGTTGACTTATCCTTGTGTGCGTTTTGGGAAACTGTATCTTTCAAGAAAGCCATCTATTTCATCTAGGTTATCAAATTTGTTTCTCTTTTTTTTTTTTTTTTTGAGTTTTCTTATTTATTTTGAGAGAGAGAGACAGAGTGTGCACAGGATGGGTAGAGACATGAGAGAGAGAGAATCCCAAGCTGGCCCTGCACTGTCAGCATAGAGCCCAATATGGGGCTCAAACTCATGAACCATGAGATCATGAACTGAGCTGAAATCAAGAGTCAGTTGCTGAACTGACTAAGCCACCCAGGCTCCCCGTCCTTATTATTCTTTTAATGTTAATGAAACTATAGTGATAGCCCCTCGTTCATATCTTATATTAGTAATTTATGTACTTTTTTTCCTCTGTCTTCATTAGTTAAGCAAAGGGCTTATAAGTTTTATCATTTATATGATTTCATTGATTTCATCTATTGATTTCTTGTTTTCAATTTGTTTTCTTATTCTTATTTCTTTCCTACTGCTTACTTTGGATTTATTTTGCTCTTTTTCTTAGGTTATCAATTTTTACATATTTCTTCTTTTCTAATATATGCATTCAGTACAATTTCCCTCTAACCACTGCTGGATACCATGAATTTTGATAACTTGTGTGTTCATTTTCATTTAGTTAAAAATATTTTTAAATTTCTTTTCAGGTTTCTTTTGAAATATATTTAGATGTTTTTAGAAGTATTTAGAAGTGTATTTAGTCTTCATATATTTTGGGATTATTTAGTTATCATTTTGTTATTGATTTCTAGTTTAATTCTATTGTGGTCTGAGGTTGAGAAGAAAGTGTATTTTGCTGCTGTTGGATGAAATAGTCTATAGATGTTAATTGTATCCAGTGATAGATGTTGTCCAGTTGAACTATATCCTTCAAAATTTTTGCCTACTGAATCTGTCCACTTCTGATAGAGGGGTGTTGAAGTCGCCAACTATGAGATCTGATTCATTTTTGTTTTTCTCTTCTCAGTTAGATTAGCTTTTACTTCACATAGTTTGTAGTTTTGTTGTAAGGTGCATATGCATTAAATACTGTTATATCTTCCTGGAGAATCAATTCATTTATCATTTTATAATGCCCTTCTTTATTCCTGATAATTTTCTTTGCTTTGAAGTCTGTTCTGTCTGAAACTAATATAGCTACACTAACTTTGTCTTGATTAGTGTTAGCATGGTATATCTTCTTTTACTATTAACTTATGTGCTTATATTTAAAGTGGGTTTCTTGTAAACAAAACACAGTTGGGTCTTGTTTATTGATTCAGTCTGGCAATCTATATTTTACTTGGTACATTTAGACAATTGATATTCAAACTGAGTATTGATATAGTTGGAATAATAGATATCATATTTGTTACCACTTTCTATTTGTTGACTTTTTATGTTCCTTTTTTTTTTGTCTTCCATTCTTTTTCTGCCTTTTGTGGTTTTAATTTAGCATATTATGATTTTTCTCTCCTTTCTTATAATAATTATGCTTTCTTATTGTAAATTTCTTTTAGTGGTTGCCCTATAGTTTGCAATACACATTTATAGCTAATCCAAATCCACTTTCATATAACACTATACCATTTCAGGGTAGTGTTACTGCTTTGCAAAGAAAATAATACTAATTCCTCTCTCCTCATACCATTGCTGTCATTTATTTTACTTATATATTTGTGTTTACTTACATAATCAAATATATTTGAGTTCAAATCAACTGTTCGAATTTGCTGAAGAAATACCCCTATCATTAGCAAAAATAAGCTGTTGAACAAAAACCTGTTAGAATGGTGGCCATGGAAGCTGAAATCCACTAAAGACTGTAAAAACTTCCCTGCCAAATCAACTGATCCTGAAAATGGATGGTGCTTGAGGGTAGGGCCCATAGCCAGCTACTGCTGACAGTCAGTGACACACAAGAGGGATAACAGTGGGTGGCCCCCCCCATGTCTTCCAACCCCCACACATGGACAGTAAAGTGTGGGTAAGAGGGCTGTTGTGGTGAGCTTTAAACCTAGGGAGAGGGTGGGCCTGGGCAGACCTGCTTCAGGTGTAAATCTTGGTCAGAGTAGCAAATATTCAAATGAGAACTTTGAAGACCAAAGTAGAAAAGGGTTCTATATACATAAGTTAAATATGTGTGCATACATAAACAAAAACATTGTTAGTATTATTACCTTGAGCAAATTGATATCTGTTAAATCAGTTAAGAATACAAATCAAAGGTTTTATTTTACCTTCACTTGTTTTTTCTTTTACATTCTTCCTTCATGTAGACTCAGGTCTCTGACCTATATTATTTCCCTTATTTCTACAGAATTTAACATTTCTTGCAAGCCAAGTCTACTAGCAACAAATTACCTCAATTTTGGTGGTCTGAGAAAACCTTTATTTCTCTTTAACTCTTGCAGGATAACTTTTCTGGGTACAGAATTTTGGATTGGCAGGCATTTTTCTCTCAATAATTTAAATATTTAACTCCACTCTCTTGTTGCCTGTGTTTCTGAGGAGAAATCAGGTGTAATTGCTATCTTTATTCCTCTATTGGTAAGTTGTTTTGTCCTTTGACTTCTTTCAGGATTTTTTTTTATCTTTGATTTCTGATTTTCTGTAGTTTGAAAATCCTATACCAGATGTCTTTTTTTTTCCATTTATCCTGCTCAGTGTTTATACTTCATGGATTTTTGATTGGGTGCCTGACATTAATTTGGCAAAATCCTCAGGCATTATTGTTTGAAATACTCCTTTTCCTTTCTTCTTTTGATAGTTGCATTATGTATATGTCATACCTTTTACAGTTATCCCACAGTCCTTGGATATTTTTTTTGTCTTTGTTCTCCTTGCTTTACAGGTGTTTAGGATTCTGTTGATATGTATCCTATGGTGCAGAGATTCTTTCCTCAGCTGTGTCCAATCTACTAATGCCCTTCAAAGAATGCCTTCTTTATCTGTTAGTGTTTTTCATTTCTAGAAATAGTTACTAGCTCTGCCATAGCATTTCCATCTCTTTGCTATATTGCCCATTTGTCGACTTTATCCATTACAGACTTTATCGTAATAATCATAGTTGTTTTAAACCACAAATCTGATAATTCTAATATCCCTGCTATATCTGGTACTGATGTTTTCTTTATCCCTCCCAGTTGTTGGGGTTTTGTTTTGTTTTATTTTATTTGCCTTTTGGATATGCCATACAATCTTTTCTTGACAGCTGGACATTATGTATTAGGCAAAAGGAACTGTTGAAAATAAGCATTTAGTAATCAGGTGGTAAGGTGTGAGTGGAGGGGAAGCTTCCTCTACTACTATGATTAGGCCTCAGTCTTTCAGTGTGTCTATGCCTCTGGGCTATGAACTTCATAAATTTCTCAGTTCTTTTCCTCATCTCTCTTTAGATGAGACAGGATAGCTAGAATGGAGTGGAGTTGGGTATTTTCCTTCTCCTAACTGGAAGACTAGGGCCAGATGGAGTTGTTAATTCCCTTCCCCCAGGCCAGCAGGTTAGGCTCTCGTTAAATTAGTTTCCCCCTATGGCAGGCCTTGTTGAGAAGGAAAGCATGTTCTAGCATATTTCAAGATGGTTCTTCCCCCCCCCTCTCCCTGGTGGAAGCACATGGGGATTTTCTTTCAATATTTACATGAGAACCTGGTTGAGCTACTGAAGGTAAATCTCACAGTATTATGGGGGCTTCCCTGTTAATGGTTCCCCTTGGATTTTTTAACACAGATTTGTTTACATTGGACCTTCAGCAATTTGTCATTTATTTTTCAGGCTTTCTACTCTTACACTGGGTCCTGTGATGATTTCTCCTTGTGAGTCGCTGCTCTGGTAAGCCATGAGGAATCCTCCTGTCTGTCTCTTCCATTTGGGGGCAGTGGTTTTACCTGTGTCTTCCATCTTTTATGGATCCAAGAAGGGTTGTTGATTGTTCAGTCTGTTTAGCTTTTTATTTATTATGAGAAAAGAATGGCAACTTCCAAGCTCCTTACCAGAAACTGGAAAACTAAAATATGTTTTATCATAAAAATGGTATTCTACCTATAATAAAAAGCTAATGTGATTATCCAGAATTAGTGCACCTTATTTATAAATCAGAAAATACCAAAACAGTAACATCTCCTTAGATGATACAGCTTATTTCTATAATTAAGTGCCCTTGTGAGTTGCCAGCTCTAGTGGTTTGCTTCTTTATTCAGACACAGATTTATTCTGAAGTCCTTAAGTAGCACGTAATTTAAGTTGGTAACTGCGTATACTGTGGTATGTCCCTGTGGAGCTGGGACTCATTTTAATTTAAGATCTGCAAAGCGATGTCAAGTGTTTTGTGCCAGACTCAGGCTAGCAATAACGAATGGAATGGCTAGACCAGCTTTGGGGTTCTTAAGATTGCAATACACCCTCAGCAATAACTGTAAAGAAACTTTTGAAAAACAAACAAAAGAAGGTTTAATTATTCACTGGTTCTGGAATGCACATGACCTACCTGGGGCCACCCAGTAAGATCTCTGCTAGAAAAAAAGAGTGTGGCCTGGTTTTCTGATTTTATTGGGGTGAAAGGTGAGGGCATAGGGTTTTGCGGACTCACTTTTTTATTGGCGAATTTGAAACATAAGAATGGGAATTTAAAGTTTGGAAAGAGAAACAGGTGGTTCAAATGATCAGTTATGGAAATCAACCAAGACTGCTGAATCAAAGGAATGGTGTGGGGGGGTGGGTGCTGGTGGGATGGGGTCTTTATCTCATCCTGTGGCTATGGCTGGCAATATAGTTTTTTGAGATAGCTGTCTTTTGAAGTTGGTGCTTCAATAATCAAAACATCAGTCAGGCACTTGCATTACAAGAAAGAAAAAACAACTTTCAAGGCTTATGTTATATGAAGATTTTCACAATTAGCTATATGTTTTGAGATGTAATACCCATGTATTATTCCTACACACTTTGGCACATGCACATGGGAAAACTGAGAAAAATTGGACATACGGCTTCAGTGACTGCTTTTCACTTGGATGTTGATGTGAGAATGCTACATAGAGATTAGTTCTGCACAATCTCAAGACTTGACATGTTTTTAGCAACCCTCATGGACTACAAATTAGAGTAGAATAATAACTGGTTTCTCTATCCTAACACAAAAGCATTAAAATACTATAAAAGCCTTTTGCAAATACTATAAAAGCCTTTTGCAAATACTATAAAAGCCTTTCATTGGAAAAATCAACTTACCTACAACTAACCTTAAGTTAGAATGTTTTTTTTTTAAATGTTTACTTATTTTCAGAGAGAAGGAGAGAGAGAGCACTAGCAGGGGAGGGCAGAGAGAAAGGGTGAGAGAATCCCAAGCAGGGTCTGTCCTGTCAGTGTGGAGCCCAAAGAGAAGCTCGATCCCACAAACCATGAGAAATCAAGTCAGTCGCTTAATTGAGCCATCTAGATGCCCTTAGAATGAATTTGTGTGTGTATGTGATAAGCTTTTATATTTGTTAAGAGAATTAAAACTCTAGATTTTGGGCATCAGAAATACAGGAAGGGAAGGTCTTAATTGGTCCACCTCTTATGCTGATTCAGGTTTTCTCTAAAACCTCCAGACTGCTTGAGTATCTCCGGTGACTGTGAATCCCCAGTCTCGCTAACCAGTTATTTTCAGTTTTTAGGCAGCTCTGATTTCGTAGATAGGGTTTCATCATATTGAAATATGAATTTACTACCCATAACTTCCAACTGCCCCTCTAAATACAACAGTCTCATGCCCTACAGGGTCTCCTAATATAGGGTAAAAGTCCATGAGCATTTAAAATTATTTTCATATTTTTTCTATGAACCTCTTTGTAGATTACTATGCCTTCAAAACCTTTATGCTCTTCTCCAAGAAAAGGAGTCCCTAAGTGTGATTGTCCTAAAATGTGATCATCCTTAAAAAGACATAGGAAAGTACAAATTTATAGGGGTAGTTTTCTTTTTTTAAATTTCTGATCATTGTACCTTGTGAAAGTTGATCTTCCTTCGTAGGCCTCATTTTCCTAGGGCATAATATGGGGGTGATAATGGTAGTACATCCAACTATGAATTTGAATTGAGACCAGGATCATACCTATCTTATAGTGTTTATCACAGTTATGTATGATTTAAATAATCAAAGCCATTACAGTCACATTATAGGAGACTTAAATGTTCACTGTTATTCATTAAGTAAATATTTATCAAGTACTTTCATAAGTGCTTTCTGTGTAGTAAGGATTCCACAGTGATCAGAATAAATTCTCTTCACATAGATTACATTCTAGTAGACTTATATTCAGCAATTCTCAAGTATGTATAGAGATTAGAATGTATCTTGGCATATAGAAATATTTTCTCATTTTGTCTGTGTTTAATTTTTCTGGACCTGAATGCAGTAGTGTGTGTGTGTGTGTGTGTGTGTGTATGTGTGTGTGTATGTATGTATGTATGAGAGATAGATAAATATATGTGCTATCTAGGCCATTGTCCTAATATTTGGATTTCCTTTCAGAAATTATTTTATTTACATGCCATTTTCTAATCAAAGAAATAGAAAATTTTAAAATTTAAATTTCACGATTTAGCTTAAAAAAAAAGACCCAAATCATTATTTGATGGACCCTCTCCCATTAAGGATAAGTGAAAAACTGCATGGGTGGCCGAAGGCCACAGAGTGGGTCAAACCAAAATTAGAGTTTAGATGCTCTGAGGGATCAGGAATGATATTTACCTATCATTATGCATAAGCATAATCAGTGGCATTCATGATGAGAAAAATCTTTCAGCCTAAGCACAGGCCGCTTCTTCCAGATCAACATTATTCTATTAGCACACTGTGAGTAGACTAATCCACTTAGACCATCACAAAATTCCCATTTCTCCTTAAGGGTTCCCTGAAAAGACTTCTACACATGGTCTCTGAGATCTAGATACACTTGTTAGGTTTCACTGAAGAAATACTAACAGTCAATTAATTAAAATTAGAATTATTAGCACTAATGTCTTCATCCTTAAATGCATATAAGAGGTTATGAACACTGGCATGAATCAGGCATCAGAAAAATTGCGTGATTTAAAGTATTATAGAAGATAAGAGTTCTTGGCAAGTTCATTTAATTAAAGTCTAGCAGCCTTAATATTACTGTAAACAATGGAGTTTAGAAGCCTAGTTCTGAGCTTCCAAAATTGAAGCAATAAACTTGGAACCTAAAATTATTCAGGATTTTTGTATGCTTCCATTTCTAATTGAGAACATAGTTGGATTAAATAGAATAGAAAAATGAAAAAAAGAAAAGGATACCTCTAGCCACAGAGAACATAATTGCATAGAAATGGATAATGAACCATTTTTATTTTATGACCTATGTGTTCTATTAGCTCAAAATTAGGAGAACCAAAAAGGAAATTTCTGTAAGAAATGTGTTTACCACTTATGTACAGGCATGCTTGGGGATATATGGCATGATTTAGCTAAGTAAATAAAATGTAAGAAAGAATAATGAAGAGTGAAGAGGAGGGAATATTGTATACAAATTGTTCCAAGAGAAAAGTAGAGATGAAAGGTATGAGGAAAGGTATAAAAATAATTTATAAAAAATTGGTGATAAGTTTCTATTAAAAATGTTTCCTATTTGAAAGAAGTCACTCTGAGGAACCTAACTTTGTCTCTATCAAAATTTCCTTCATAAGCTTTAAATATTCTTTCTGGCAGATTTCATGAATATTACTTTTTTTGTCCTCACTCTCACACTCTTTAAATCAACTTTAATGTCAATTTGGAAGTTGGATTCTAAAATAGTAGTCATATACATAATTTATTTGTAATTTTTCCAGCTTTTACAATGATTCTGTCAATTCCTTATGTTTAGGAACCTCTTTGAGGATTTAATATCCTCACTTTCAGAAAAAAAATTTTCTTAATATGTGCTGGTTGTTGATCCAAGCAATTAAGTTAAATATGACTGCAGCCACACTTTTATCACTGCTTATTTTTAGGACAGATGTATCCACTAATCAAATATTGTATAAATTTACTATTTAATTACTAAACTATTTAATGAATATTATCCTTAAGAATATGAATACTGTCACAACTGCCTCTTTCCTATATTATACAAAGATCAATATCATTCAGAATTTTTTCAGAATATCATGAATACAGACTGCGCTGTATAGGATTATGTAAAAAAGCCTATGTTGCTGAAAGATTAATTTGCTTTTGACTTTGACAAATGTCTTTTGGGGCATATGTCTTTGTTAGTGACCACCTTATGGCTAATTACCATGGAAATATTAAAATTCGGGTTTCTCAATTTATCTTAAACATGGCTCTGAACAGTATCATTCCCACATCCTATCTTTCTAACCCCTAA
The DNA here is from genome assembly GCF_022837055.1 of Prionailurus viverrinus. Taxonomy (NCBI): domain Eukaryota; kingdom Metazoa; phylum Chordata; class Mammalia; order Carnivora; family Felidae; genus Prionailurus; species Prionailurus viverrinus. Next base: position 92,202,212 of record NC_062570.1, read on the forward strand.
TATTTCTTTAATTTTTATTTTTTTAAGTTTATTTTGAGAGAAAGAGAGAGAATGGGAGAGAGAATCCCAACAGGCTCTGCAGGGTCAGAGCAAAGTCTGCTACGGGGCTCAAACTCACAAAACCATGAGATCATGACCTGAGCTGAAATCAAGAGTTGGACTGAGCCCCAATATTCTTTTTTTTTAAGTTTGTTTGTTCATTTTGAGAGAGGAAGAGAGAGTATGTGCATGTATGTGGGAGGGGCACAGAGGGGGTTGGGGGAGAGAGAATCCCAAGCAGGCTCTGCACTGTCATCACAGAGCCCAATGCAGGACTCAAACTCAGGAACTGTGAGATCATGACCTAAGCCAAAACCAAGAGTCACACACTTAACCAACTGAGCCACCCAGGTGCCTCATGATATTCTTAGTACAAGAAATTAAGACAGTTGGTTTGAGCTGGTAATTCTTTATGGTAGATAAATTCTAGAAAAGCAATTTTATATATGGTTGATCCAAAGAGATGTTTAGACAGTCAATAGAAAAATCAAAAACAAAAGACCTATGAAGTTTTTACCTTATCTTTTCTCAACATTTCAACTTGGTCTGAATCCTTTCTCCGGTATCAGTGACTTCAAACCTATATTTAATGTCTTAGCGGGAATGTCTAGCCAACAGTAGTGGAAAACTACTATGTTGACACAAGTAGGTACCATAAGGCCAGGAATTGGTCAACATTTAGCTTTTCTCCTGTTGATCGAATTCCATATCCAAATTCCCTTTAACATATTTCTACCCATGGAACCTTATACCATTTTTATTTATGGCATTTAAAATGTTTTCCAACTACACTATTTCTATTAATCAACAGCTGTTGATTTTTAGTTTTTAGAGGGTCAAAAATTCTAGGGCTAATTACTTTTAATTTTACATCAATTAACTAATTTCCAGCCCAACGGGTGTCCCCTGTCATTAAAGTGTGAGGAGTATCTTTTAATAGCCTCATCCCAGCTGGCTCTACTGAGGATATAATCATACTTAATCCAGCTTAAAAATCTGTTTATATATTTTCCCCCATTGTATAAATTCCAAATGATATATATGAACTGTTTTTTAATGCCATTAATAGGTATAGCCCTTATCCCAAGAAGTACATTTGGTAACCAAAAAGTTCAGATGGTTATAGGGTAAAATGTATGAAAGCCACTTAGAACCACTTAAATTTAGGGATTGGAATGAAGAACAAATACCATTAAGGTCAGTGATCTTTGCTATATATATGTTGGGTACCTTTTTCTTTTTTTAAAGTTTATTTATTCTGAGAGAGACAGAAAGCACAGGGAGAAGGGTAGAGAGAGAGGAGAGAGGGAATCCCAAGTAGGCTTCTCACTATGCTATTAGCACAGAGCCCAGCGTAGGACTGGGGTTCAATCCCATTAACTGAGCTCATGGCCTAGGCCAAAATCAAGTGGGACACTTAACCGACTGAGCCACCTAGGTGCCCCACCTAGGGTACTTCTTAAGAAACTAAGTTTTATCTTATTCAAAGAAATGAAGAAATATGAATTAAAATTAAAAAGCCCCATGTAATAAGTTGTTTGTACTTTATACATGCTTTTAAGTTTTAAGGAACCAATTGCAATAGGTCTATCTCAAGTAAAATTACAGTCATCATTGCTCAAAGTTTATGGTGAAATGTTATGATCAAGAGTAGAAAACAGAACAAATAATAAGAGTTAAATTTTATTAAAATAGTTTAATTTGCCTTTATCAAGTCGGTATATAAAATGTCATAACGATTACACAAATAGATCCCTACTTAATTGTCTCTTACAATACAGCCTAATTCTAAATGTTTCATAAGATGCCCTTAAAGTGTTTGTTTTTGTCACTGAAACAATTAAACACGTTAAAAAATGTATATTTTACCATGAAATGACTGCCCCTAAGTAACTCTAGAACTACTAAAACTGATACCAATATGTTTAGAAAATATTTTTGAAGCTCTTACTCATAAGACAAATGATCTACAATTTATATGAACACTAGACTTTTTAGACATTGAAAAATATCATCTTATAAATACCATAGATTCTTGTGGTAGAGAAAGGGGAAGAATAATTTTATGCCTATCCTATCTTCCACATTTGAAAAATAATCAATCCTACTTGGCAGCAAAAGGACTTTATGAAATCTATGCTCTAAACCAATAGGGCATATTCCCCCAGAGCACCCTTTCAATTTCATTTCCAATCCTATAGGGGGGATTAGTGTAGCTTTATCCTCTGATAGACAGATCTATCTTTTAGGATGTGGAGACTTAACATTTAATAGACAGGATCTGTGCAGTCGGCTAGAGCTAAGGCGTATTTATATAGTAAGGAAGTATATATTTTTTTTCATTTCCTCATAATAGGTCTGTTAAACACATTATGTTACATTTCATCTCCTGCTTTTATTTTAAACACTAAGAGACTGGAGATTTCCACAATAATTCCAGTATAATGTCCTCCTTATGAAGAAACATAAACTTAAATAAAATGCAGCATGATATTAGGGCTGTGTATGTTCTGTGTTGTGAAGGAGGACAGATGCTAAGTATCTCCTGGGATAGATGGAGCGTTTTCCCAACCATACCAAGGCCTTCAACTGGGAAAATCTAATATCTATGGTTTGAAAGTTGGGGTCATGAAGGTGATTCATTTAATAGCTATGCCTGTGTGTTGAAAGTTAAGAAAACTTCTAAGGAGGAAATATGGAATAGAAAACTAGATGAAATGTCTAAAATTACAAAAAGCCTAAAAGCTCAGATTTCCCCTTATCACAGAGACGTAGTTCGTAGTTGAACTGATACATAGCTGAAAATAATATCTAATGGCAGGTTATCCTGGCTTGTTTTAAGGTAATGAGCCATGGACCAGAATTATGTTGTTCTATTCATTCAAAAACAAGTTTAAGTTCTGTTATTTTTCTCCGGATCCTGGACTAAGTATAGAGTCAGAAGTACCTCTTCACTCATAGTGTCTGGTGTTAGAAGCAAAAATGTATACAATAATTTTGAAAATGTAATTCTCTTTAACATAGAGCATATATATCACATTAGCATTAAGATTTATGTGATGGAATGAGTGATTTTGTGGACTAAGAAAAGAAATGGAAATAGAAAGGAAATGGGCACAAAATGGAATTTGGAATTTTTGGTAGGTTTCAATTATTCAATAGGTTTCACTTTTTGACTAAATTTTAATTCATGGAAACATAATGTGACATTTGTTTTCTTTGACTGATTTTTTCTATTAGATTTATGCAGAGAAAATGATCAAAAATACAGAAATTAAAATCTCAATTCAGGGAGCTGGGTGGCTCAGTCGGTTAAGCGTCCGACTTCAGCTCAGGTCATGATCTCGCAGTTCGTGGGTTCGAGCCCTGAGTGGGGCTCCGTGCCGACAGCTCAGAGCCTGGAGCCTGTTTTGGATTCTGTGCCTCCCTCTCTCTCTGACCCTCCCCCTCCTTCATGCTCTGTCTCTCTCTGTCTCAAAAATAAATAAACATTAAAAAAATTTAAAAAAAAATCTCAATTCATTTGGACAAAATACGAGTTGTAGTACAGTTATATAAGTGGGGAATAGGCAGTAACAGTAGCAGCAATAAAGAATACGGTGCATGCTCCTAAAATTCTAAGAAGGTAAAATTAGAATGATTGGTAATAGGCTAGAGAAGGAGGAGGAAAACTCCAGGATGAATCTCAATGGATGGTGTGAACTTGACAATGAAAAAAATATATAGAAAATAAATACCAAGATACTGAGAAATGATGAGTTTATCTTTAAAGATGTTAAGAATGAAGTGTCAGCACCTAGGACATAGTAGTACCTCACATCATTGTCAGATAAATGACAAACTAGCTGGAGATGTCTTACAGGAAACCAGGCCCATAAATCTGGGCTTGAAGAAGGAAAAAGAAAGTATATGTAGGATAGTTAGACCTAAATGAGTCAAGAGAGCAAAGAAGTAGCAAAATTTGTGATTTGGAGCTATCCAACATTTAACTGCCCTTCTTAAATGGAGGACAATCTATTAAATGTGATACTGAGGGGACATAGTGATATCACTCCTTCCTCAGGACATGAAAGAGAAAGCTTCTCTCATTGTCTGCCTCCTGGCAGCACGTGGTCAAAATTCAAATACCTAAATGAGTTGGTGGTGGTGGTGGTGTTGTTTTGGGTTTGTTTGTTTGTTTGTTTGTTTTTGGCTTTAATAACCTACCTGCCCAACATGGAGTTTGAATTCATGACCCTGAATTCATGATCAAAAGTTGATAGTGACTGTGCCAGCCAGGCACACGTGGTCAAAATTCAAATACCTAAATGAGTTGTTGTTGGTGGTGGTGTTGTTTTGGGTTTGTTTGTTTGTTTGTTTGTTTTTGGCTTTAATAAGCTACCTGCCTAACATGGAGTTTGAATTTATGACCCTGAATTCATGATCAAAAGTTGATAGTGACTGTGCCAGCCAGGCACCCCCAAATACCTAAATGAGTATATCTTAGACTTGGTCATGGAACAGTATCACAAACATAGAACACTTGATTTCTCTAATGATGGGGTATTCAGAAATGTCTTGCATGGGGCATCCTGGCCACAGTATTTGGAGAAGCTTTCATCTTATTTCCTAACCCTTGAATCTGCATTAGAACTGGTTTAGTTCCTGCTCATTTCCCAAGTAAATTGTTTAGACTCTGTTGGATTAAGTGAGCTGTTGATATTAAATTCCTTTCATTCTTAAGATTGTTCATTTACTGTTTTTTGCACATGAAAATCTTGACTGGAACACGAAGCATGCAGAATGAGAATTTTGGTGGGCTAAAACCCTACAGAAAACCCCATTGCCCACAGCCAATTATAGTGAAATATAAGGACAAATAGAATACCCCTTGACCAATTAAAAGTTGACTATAGTCAGACCAGAAATGTTTTTGTTGGTTTTACTTTGTCTCAGTCTATATAGCAGAATAAAGCTTATCAGACCACACACATCTATCCCATTAAATGATTAGAGACGCATAGTCCAAAGGTGCTAGACTTGTCTTCGCATACGTGGGCATAAAATATATTTACAATAAACATATAAATTCAGGCTGCCTTCATTTTTTATATTTCTCCTGTGCCCTTGTTCTTCTAGTTCCCTGGGATAAATGTAGGTTTCTTGTTATTCTGGTTCTTTACAACAAACCTCAGCAAAGCTGTTTTATAAGTGAGTCCACTGGGAAATTTAAATATAAACAAATAAAATGACTGTTGGTTACAGAATGACAATACTACCCTAAATCATATAAGACCTGCTAGACCATATTTCTGGCTCTTGCATACTAGAATCAATTATTTTTTTTCTAAGATAAAAAAGAATTCTTAGCCATAAAAAAGAATTGTAATTTCCCCTCAAATTTCATTTAAAATATTTTTCTTATTAACCACATCATTAAATCAGCTCTTTTTGAAAGCATTGTGAATAATAAACAATCAAAAATGGTTTGATACTTGTACTTCACAGAATTTATCGTATGGTTGTTAATAAATGTTAAATTGTGACTTGGAAGTGTTAGAGTGTCTTCCAATTAGGAAATTTGTCTAACCTCTGGATACATTTTCTTGCATTAATTAAAATAACAAACAAACAAACAAACAGACTTAGTACTACCTGTAGGAGGAGCCCTTCCCCTTTCAGGGATTTTTGCCCTCCCTTGGTTGGTGTTTGGTTGCTTTTCACCACAGGCAAGGAGTCCAGAGAGCCGTGTACCTGTAGGAACTCAGTGTACATGTCCACCTTGTGCATGTCCAGTTAGCCTGGGCTCTGATCCTTCAGTTCTGGAATTTCCTGCCACATAGCTCCATATATATTGCCAAGTCTGAGGTCCTCCTTGGGAGGGCAGGCTGTACTACACATGGGGAAGAACTCTAAGTCATCGAATGGCCCATTGGAAACATTTCTTGGTGTGTGGGGGGCGGGGTGGGGGGAGTGGGGAGGTGGTAATGCTTTTGTTGCCCCCAGACAGGCTAGGGCCACCTCTCCCTGTAATGTTGGATTCCAGCTTCACACCCCAGATTCACACCCTGAGTCCAAGTATTCAGGTTTTGAACCCTGACTTACCATGTTATTATGAAGTCTATTTGCTTAATGTCTATAATACTTAAATATTTAGATATTGGTAACCAGATGAACTTTGTATTCTAGCATTTGGCTCCAAGTTTTACAGACAGGCCTACATGTGTTCATGGGCACTGACCAAATGGAGATTTTAAATCAGAGTCCTATCTGATTAATACACTGTGGTAGACATTGCTTGGTTTAAGGTGGACTATTAAAGAAGGTAAAGTCTGTTCTAGGCTAACGAGCTCAAATAACAGTAAATGTTCTCTTGACAATAAAGGAAATGTATGCAAAAAGCCTAGAAAATATCAAGGGTAATAGATAAAATATTAGAAATGACAAATCACACAATGAAAGGAACCACACACACACCATCATTCTGGGGACCTAGGATGAGTTATATACCAGGAACGGCAGGTGTGACGTATGCATGTGTGGTAGAAGGAGAATAGGACAAAACAACATTTGATTTCAAGTGAATAGGGAAGTCTGTCTGAATTTTAATTAGATAATGTCCCACACTTAACATGTTTAGTATAATGGAGTATCAGTGGAAGGCAATATTTTAAAGTTTTGTTTTACTTTAAGAGGTTTTTTATTTTTATAAGCCCTCAGAAAAGCTTTCTAACTTTAGAGATTGTATGTGTAAAACCCTGAAAATGCAGAGAAGTATTTTATTTAAGTAAAGTTACCTGTAATAATATGTCACAGGAAAGAAAAGGAATAGTAGGGACATTGAACATCTACTTCCTTTTTTGATATAGAGGAAATCATGTAGTTTGTATATCTTTATCACTTAGTTTCTTGTCATGTGTCATTCAACTTTATGAAATATTAGATAGTGAATTTATAATAGTTCACAACAGTCCATCATGTGGATGAAGATTTTATAATGTATAAGTTTTTATAGACCTTTTGATAAATTGATGTTTAGGTCATTTAGGTCTCTTTTTTTATAAATAAAAGGTGAATATATTAATAATTTTTAAAGGGGAATTTTTACTCTTACTGTCATAAATTTCTGAATATAAATCTATGGAAAAAAATATGTAAATATTTTTAAGACTTTTTAAAAATGGTCTTAAATGTTCCTTCCCATATTTTCTAACATTTATACTCTAAACAATGAATTCTTGTCTCACCACAATCGTGATAGATTAAGATAAAGAAGTAGATCAGTCTTTTTAATAAAGTCCCTGATTCCAGGACACAAAATAGATGCTAGTAAAATTTCAGGGAAAATATTAAAAACCACATTTACCCTATTCATCCATTTAAAAAGTCCTAATGGAAAATTACATTTTTTATTTCATCCTGATAGTATCTTATAAATGTCCATTTACTTTCCTAAATAAGCCTTAATTTGGCTTTTTTTTTCAAATTTTATGAGGAGATTTAAGAAGCTTTAATACAGATCACTATTAGAAATTTCAGTAGATTTTTAAGAGAAGAAACTACCTTCACAGACAGTCCCAGGAACAGACTCTCATATAAACTGTGAGCTTATAGTCCTGATAAGAAATAAAGAAGGAAACAGAATTGAACTCAAGCTACTAGCTGGATTTTTCTGATACTGACAAGAAACTTGCACTGGCACTGATTGTTCCTAAATTCCTTCTAATACTAAAATGTTACCATTTCAAAAGTTAAACAACTTAATATTTTCAAGTTATACCAAAAAGTTGCACTTTGCCACAATTTCAAGATTTCATTACAAATTTCAGTAATGTCACTTATTTATTTGAGTAAGCAATCCTTGAAGAAACGTCACTAATTCTGGAGTAAGGTACCAACAACCTGCTTAATAAAGTTGGCTTTCTTGACTTTGGTGGAAAATTTAGTCTCACTGGACAGGTATGAGTTAGAAATATTTCTCTTTAGAATTGTGTTTAGTTCTAGATAATCTGTCCTAAGTTTTTAGTGGTGTTTTTGTTGTTGTTTGTTTGTTTGTTTGTTTTCCTCCTCTTTCTTTTTGAGAAGAGCTCTTTAGGTTGGAAATCTGGGGCTGCAAATGTGACTTTCTCATTAAACACCTTGCTTTGGTGAAGGAAGTGGGGCATCTAAGAGTATCAGTATTCTTAATATTTGGCAAAGCAGACTGAGTTAATGCAGGGAATGGTAAAGACTGACACCTTGCTCGTGTCTCACAGATAAATCATAGCAACAATTTTAAGAGCATTTAATAAGCACCTGATATGTATTGAATGTTGTGTTTCACTAACACATTCATTCAAAACTCCCAGCACCTTTATTAGATAGGTGTTATCATTATTGCCCTGATTTTTCAGATGGGAGCCAAGGGCTAATTAACTAGTTTAATAGGAATACTACTAAGTGACAGAGCAGGGAACTAAAACTAGTTCTCAGGGACTCAAAAGACTCTAGACTCAAGAGTGAAAATGTTCTTAACTATCATAGTAAGTTGGGTTTTTTTTTCTTTAACTTAAGAAAGTCAAATGGTTTCTGACAGTCATTTAATGATTTTTTTTACAAGTTTTGATGTACACCTGTTTGGAAGTATTTATTATTGGATAAAGGTAAAGGAAAAATCCTCTCTTTTTGGAATCTTATTGGGGCTAGAAGGATCTAGAGTTGCACCTGATCCAACTGATTATTTTAGATAAGTAATTGATGTCCAGAACCTTTTTGTGACTTGTTTAGGAGCTGTGGTTCATGATTACATAAACTGGGATCAAAATTCAGTTCTCCTGGATTCCATTATGGTGCTTGTATGGTAATACCAGTTTCTAAACAAAATCATACACAAAGTTTGAGGTAGATGGTGATTTAACTAGGCTAGCCTAAAGTCTTTTCACAAGGTTTAGAAAATGAATGATAAATACGATTTTGTGTAAGTGAGCAAAATGGTAGGTATCTCCCAAACATAAAACTCACTTAGAAAAATAGGCAAAATATTCTTGAAAAATTAAGAGTTGATAGCAATTGAAACCACTTAAGAGTCAGTAATATAACATTGTGTGCAAATTTTACATGAGGAAATACTATAATTTGTTGTATTTTAAATGCAATCCACTTCCAATTTGAGTGCTTGCTAAACAAAGCAATATTTTAAGAGGAATGATGGCTTTTGCTTTCTCTGTCTCAGATCCTCTGTTTCTGTAAAGAATCACAAAAGTTGAATACAAAAACCTCTTTCTCCAATGAGAGATTTCTGATTCATTAATTCCATAATTAGCTAGTCAAAATTTCACCTTATGTACCTTTATAAGGACAGGAAAGGACATTAGCCAAGGTTTGAATGAACAAAGAGCCAGGCATGGATTTTATTTTTCATTTGGGATTGCTTGTGAAACTTTTGGCCTAGTAATAAATCATGCTGGAAATGATAGGCAAATTGTAAATTGCGATAGCTTTCTTGATGACACTCAGAAATATCTGTCAAAATTTAAAATGCACAAACTTTGTTTTAGAACTGTATCTTTAAAAATGTATGTTACAGAAGTGCTTACATGTGTGAACAAAGATTCCATTAAAGTTGCTCACTGTAGCAGTGTTTGTAATGTCGTATATGTTAAAATCATGTAGACATTAGTCGATGGTTAAATAACATATAGAATATTAGTACCATGAGATATAAGCCTTTATGAAGACTGAGATTAAACTGTTAGTGGTAGTATAGAAATTTAGGCTACCATAGAAATATCTCTAACACACACACACACACACACACACACACACACACATATATATATATATATATATATATATATATATATATATATTTTAAATTTAGAAATTTTAAATTCCAGAAAATATACAGTTCAACTTGGGTTTTGGTTATATATGTAGATATAAATGATAAATATATTTGCAGAGATAGATAGCTGGATATAAACACAAAATTATTTACAGGTAAGAGAAAGAGTGGGATTAGAAGAATTTTCACTTTGTAACCTTTTGGTATTTGTTTTGTTTTACTAAGTAAAGTTATATTGGGTTGTATTGGGATTTAGCTTGCTTTTCAAGGGTAATTTAATATTATCTTTAAGAAATCTTCAACTTTGAAATTTGATTTGGAGAAACACTTGTGCATATTATCACCAAAGGGAATTACATTCAAAATTCTGGAAAATAAAACATTGTTAAAAATAGCCTTCTAGTTAGTACAGAGTTCTTTCTTACTCTGGAATTCTGGCCATTTATAATTGCCCTTAGATGATCAAATAGAATACAACCACATAAGTTATTTCAAAAACATTTCCTGTAGGTGGTAACCCTTTGAAACTGTATCCTTTTGAAGCTTCATTTTTCAATAGGTATCTACTGCCTGAGTTTCTGTTTCACAGGCTAGAGAGATGCATTTGTCTTCTGTTTATGAAGAACGTGAGCCTTTTCATTTCTTCTACAAGATATTTAAGTCTCAAGTGCTTGAATGATTTCATTACCTACTGCAACATAGAGGGTTGATGATCACAGAAGACAGATCTATTGTTGGTGAATGAAGATCTGCTAATGATTTATTGGTGCTTTGGAATAGCAGTTCAATACTTGTGACTGAGCAGGCATTTCCATTATAAATATCTAGTTTGGAACTTTCATTTTGTGGCAAAAATCATTTATGAGGCAGAAGGTTTCACTTCCTTTTAAGACTAGTTGAAATTATTTAGTTAAAATTATAGCTCAGAAATTTGAGTTTAATTAAGATAAATTTGCATTTTTCCTTTTTTCTTGTAATTTCTCAATGACATCAAAGTCTCATTTTGAAATACTTCAAGTGTATTATAACATGTTGTATACACTGGAAGTTTAAAATCCTCCAGAGTTTTGTGATCCCCAGGTATCATAGAAAAGTGATGCGTTTTGGGGCACCTGGGTGGCTCAGTCGGTTAAGCAGCCAGCTTCGGCTCAGGTCATGATTTCGCGGTCCCTGAGTTGGAGCCCCGTGTCGGGCTCTGTGCTGACAGCTTAGAGCCTGGAGCCTGTTTCAGATTTTGTGTCTCCCTCTCACTGACCCTCCCCCATTCATGCTGTCTCTCTCTGTCTCAAAAATAAATAAACATTAAAAAAAAAGAAAAATGATGCGTTTTGAAAAATGACACAAAAGAAGCTGTTTTAACTTGTAAATCAAGACAAAACGAAGAAGGCCAGTTGCTTTAGAAACCATCTTCTGTTAATCTAAAATTATCTGAGAATGTTTTATTTAGCAATTACTAAAATCATTGGTCCAAAAGGGTCCTTTTCAGTGACTCACTTTTGATGTCTGAACTAAAAATGTCTTTATCCCTATTGCTTTCCTTTTATTAAAATGTTTATTTTTGAGAGATAGGGGGAGGGGCAGAGAGAGAGGGAGACAGAGAATCTGAAGCAGGCTCAGTGCTGTCAGGGCAGAGCCCAATGTGGGACTAAAACTCCCTAAGTTTTAGGGAGTCATGAGATCATGACCTGAATGGAAATCAAGAGTTGGAGGCTTAACTGACTGAGCCACCCAGGAGCCCATCTAATCCATTTTGGGTTAATTTTTATAGATGGTATAAGGTAAGAGTCCAACTTCACTCCTTTGCATATACATATCCAGTTTTCCAGCATTACTTATTAAAGAGACTATCCTTTCCTCAGTAGGTGGCCTGGGCACCTGTGTGGAAGATCATTTGACCTGTATGTGAGGATTAATTTCTGCAATTTGCGTTGTGTTCTATTGATTTGTAGGTCTATCTTAAGTGAGTACCATACTGTTTTAACTACTGTAACTTTGTAATATGTTTTGAAAATAGTGTGAGGCCTCCATCTTTGTTTTTCTTAAAGTTGTATTGGCTATTTGAGATCTTTTGAAATTCCATATACATTTTAAGATGCTTTTTCAATTCCTGTAAAAAAATGCCATTGAAAGTTAATAGAGATTGTGCTGAAATTGTATAGTGCTTTGGGTGGTCTGAACATTCTAACTTTATTATATTTCCAATTCATGACCATGAAATATCTTTTTGTTTATTTGTATCTTAATTACATTCAGCACTGTTGTGTGATTGTTGGAGTATAAGTCTTTTGCCTCCTATGTTATTTTTAAGTAATTTTATTCTTTTTCATGCTATTTTAAAGGAGATTATTTTTTTTCTCTTTCTTTTTCTTTTTTTCTTGAAAGAGAGCACAAATGGGGGAGGGCAGAGAGAGGAGGAGAGAGAGAATCCCAAGCCAACTCCACACTCAGTGCAGAGCCCAATATGGGCCTCAGTCCCACAACCCCAGGATTATGACCTGAGCCTAAATCAAGAGTTGGATGCTCAACTGCCTGAGCCACACAGGCCCTGCAGGAAATGGTTTCCTTCATTTCCTTTTCAGATAGTTGAATTTTCATGTACTAGAAATGAACTCACTTTGTATCCTGCAAATTTGCAGAATTGATTTAGCTGTAATAATTTTGTGTGTGTGCATGGAATCTTGAGGCTTTTTTAGATGTAAGATTATGTCATCTGCAAACAGGATTATTTTTACAATTTCCATTTAATTTGGACATCTTTTATTTCCTTTTCTTGACCATTTGCCATGGCCAGAATTTTATTTTTTTTTAATTATTTTTTTTTTTTATGAAATTTATTGACAAATTGGTTTCCATACAACACCCAGTGCTCATCCCAAAAGGTGCCCTCCTCAATACCCATCACCCACCCTCTCCTCCCTCATGGCCAGAATTTTAAGTACTATATTGAATAAAAGTGGTGAGAGAAGACAGCCTTGACTTGTTCCTGGAATTGCAGGGACAATTTTTAGTTTTTCACCATTGAGTATGATGTGACCTTTCAAGTTTATATATGTAGTCTTTATGTTGAGGTAAATACTTTTTATTCCTACTTTGTTGAGAGTTTTTGTCATGAAATAGTATTGTTTTGTCCAATGCTTTTTTTGAATAAATTGGGATGATCATGTGCTTGTGGGCTTTCCTCCTTCATTCTGTTAATGTCACATATTACATTGATTTGAGTTTTATATGTTGAATGATCCTTGCATCCCAAGAATAAATCCCACTTGGTCTTGGTATATAATTATTTTAACATGTTATTGAATTCAGTTTACTATCATTTTGTTGAGGATTTTTGCATCAATATTAGGGATATAGTTTACAATTTTATGTATCTTAGTCTTATTTTCATGTCCATATAATGCCAGCCTCATAAAGTGGATTGAAGTTTCCTTCCTTTTCAATTTTTGGAGGTGTTTGAAAAGAATTGATGTTGATTATCTTAATGTTTGGTAGAATTCTCTAGAGGAACCATCTGGTCCTAGGCTTATGTTGCTGGGAAGTTGTTGGTGACCAGTTCAATCTCCTTACTAGTTATAGGTCTGATTAGATTTTTTATTTCTTTATAATTCAGCATATAGTTGGATCTAGTTGTTTAATCTCTCTGACCTCTCTCTCTTCTTATGGGGGGTGGAAACTTGATCCATTTACATTTTAAGTAATTACTGATAGAGAAGGAATTACTATTGCCATTTTGTTTTCTGTATACCTTCTAGTTCGTCCCTTTTTTCCTATTCTTGGCTACCTTTCTTTGTTCTTCTTTGATTTTTTTTTTTTTTTGCATTGACATACTCTTCTCATTTTCTTTGCACTTTCTTTTTTTAAGTTTTTTTTTTAACATTTATTTATTTTTGAGAGAGAGAGAGAGAGAGCACGAGTGGGAAAGGGGCAGAGAGAAAGAGAGGCAATTGGAAGCAGGTTCCAGTCTCTGAGCTGTTAGCACAGAGTCTGATGCAGGACTTGAACCCATGAACTGTGAGATCATGACCTGAGCCGAAGTCAGACGCTCAACTGACTGAGCCACCCAGGTGCCCCTTCTTTGCACTTTCAATGGGAATTTTCTTTGTGGTTGCCATGGGAATTACATAAAACCTCTTATAGGTATAACAACCTATTTTCAACTGATAACAGCTTAACTTCTATCACATACAAAAATTCTACTTCATGCTCCCATCCTCATTAAGTTATTTATGTCACAAATTGCATATTTTTGTTTTACATTTATTAACATAGTTTTGTATTTATAGTTATTTTATGCTTTTACCTTTTATATTCTATTAAGAACTGAAAGTGATTTATGAAGCACCATTACATTTATACAGGATTTCTCTATATATTTACCTTTCAGGAGAGCTTTATATTTTCATATGCTTTTGTGTTATAGTCTGGTATCTTTTCATTACTTAACATTTAGCAAACGACCTTTATAACTATATATATGCCCATCCAATCTCACATAAACCTGCAATATTACAAACATATAGTATTAGTATTTTACAGATAAGCTTCAAATGTTGAGTCAATACCACATAATGTTACGTAGTTGAACTAAACGTAGACTTCAGATCTTCTGACTCTGAGCCCATACTCTCCTTTCAGTGCCTTGCTTCCTCCATTCACATTAGTATAGCTCTACATGAATGAACACATATCAAGGACTTTCATTTGCTAAATCTGGGATAATAGAAACAACACATCACATAGGTACTCATTGTGGTTGTATCATCTGAATTTTTATTCTGTTCTCAACACAAAGAAATCACCACTTGTGTCCTCTTTTTTTTTCCCTCAGAATTTTTAGCCACTTGTCAGGTCCTTTTGGTGAGAATTCAGTTATTACTCTCAATCAGTAGTATAATAACTGGTTAATTTTACCATAATCAAATGCAAATTCATGTAAATACTATAATATAGTACTATATGAGGTAATCTGTAGAATTTCTTATTGTCTAACAAGGTCAATTCATGTTTATTAATTGAGAAACCCACTCCTATGTTGATGTCATGTTTATAAGAAAAACAATTACTAGTGATAGTAAAGAAACTTAAAATATCATATCTTGATTGCCTCTAAAGGTGAGCAGAATTATTCATTTAACAGTTTCACTTAAGTATAGAATAGTGTTTCCTTGACTATTGATACTGAGTCATAAAGAATAGATTCTTGAAGATGTATTTCAATTTAAGAAACAAAAGAATTTGGCCTATCATTAGCATGACTATTTTAAGAGGGGGTACTGGGTTGATTAATGTACCTCCAAAGTGCATGTCCTACCCAAAACTTCAGAATACAAACTAATTGGGAAATAGATTCATTGCAGATGTAATTGGTTAAGATGAGGTCATACTAGAGTAGTGTGGGCCCTTACCCAATATGGCGGGTGTCCTTACCAGAAGTAGAGAAGAGATACAGAAGCACAGACACATAGGGAGGATTCCATGTGATGGCAAAGGCAGAGATTAGAATGATGAGTCCACAAGCCAAGGATCTCTAGATGGCAAACAACACCAGAAACTATGAGATGCCCCACAGAGGTTTTTAGAGGGAGAGCATGGTCTTGCCAACACCTTGATTTTGGACTTACTAGCCACCGGAACTGAGAGATAATAAGTTTTTCTTGCTTTAAGCCACCAAGTTCATGTTTGTTATGGCCGCCCTGGGAAGCTGATAGAGGGTTATTGGAAAGCACAATAAAATGAGGTATTTATAAATGGTGAAAAGCACATGTAGAGATCCTTAAGGTTATTATTATTTATGAGGGCACTTGGCTTTGCTATCCTATCTCTTGGGGGGGAGGGGGGGAATCTGCAAATTAAACAAGACTTACTCCTCACTATAGTAATTTACATAAACAGATGTCTGTGTGACAGAAAGGAATGATGCCAAAGTACAAAGTAGTATTTGGCTAGTACATAGATGGGATTACCCACTATAACAGGTGTGTTCTTCCCTTCATTTTTTTTCCACCTTCAGCCAGGTTCAATTGACTTTATTCTGATGCAATCACTCTGTCACACCGCTTTGACTCTTCTGAGATTAGTAAATTTTTTTATTTTTTTTTCATGAAACCATTGATAAGAATAATTGAGTTTTTGAGCTTTTATGAGCTCTTACTAAGAACTTTAGGCTTTGTTTTAAGTATTTTTATATTAACTCATTTAATCTTAACAGGCAAATGTAGCAGCGAATGGTCTTTTTGCAAATTTTATATTGGGGGAAACTTTAGAAACATTAAAGAAACTGGCCAATCAATGTCACATAGCTAGCAAGTAATGAAGCCAGGATTCCCACCCAGCCACTCTGACTCAAGAGCCAAGCTCTTGACTACTAGGTGATGCTTGGCTGGCAGTGGAGATTTACTTCATTTAACTCCCGATTTCTTTCAGTACGTATATCTGTACCAAACTGTACTTTGCTTTAGGTACCCTCTGGCAGCACTACCCTGCGTGGTCTACTGAGAAACCCTTTATATTCCGAAAGGAATTAAGAGACTCCAGTAGATACCTCATGTTAGTCCCTTGTTTTCATTTATCCAAAGCAAGCACTTATAGGTGATTTGGGAATGGTATAAAATTATTCAATATTTGGGGGGAAAGTACCAAATAGTCTGGTTTTTTGGGAGGTAGGGGTATTTGCCTTCAGGGATTTACACAAGGCTAGGTACACCATAGCTGAAATAAATTTGGTGAATGAATGAATTGCGTACATGATAATTAGTTACGGGGGGGGGGGTCATGCATGATTTTGTACTTAGAAATGTATTTCTTATATAAAATGTATCATATTAGCAAATTAATTTAAATCTAAGGAGGGCACAAATACTGTTATCTATGTTAGCTGCAAATGTGGCGATTGAGAAAATCTTACAGCCATATGTCTTGGGTTTGAAGGCACCACTTATAAATTATGCGACTTTTGGCATGGTAACTTTATCTCTCCCTGCTTCAGTTGATTCATATATCCTAATAATAAATGTAATGTCCTGACAAAGAACTTGGCACATTGTAAGCATCACGTATATATTTTCTAGCAACCATTATGAAAGAATAGCCGTGGGTTTAGCCATTTTTTTCTATAGCTCTAGCTTGAAAATATTACTTGGGAACCAGAAATTTAAACAGGTAAAGGTCTCCAGAATGTAAGTAAAACTGTTAAGTTATTCATAGCCCTTTTGAAATATTTGTTGGTCAGTTGAGATGCAAGATAACTTTTTAACTCCAGCAAAGGTAATAATAACATTAGCAACAAGCCTATGCTCTGAAAAATTCAATCTTGGTACAGGCATGGTAAATTCCTCTGTATCGATGCATGCTTTCAGTTCCCTGATTCTAGCTTTCAATATGTCGGTCTGAGCTGACAGTTTTTTATCTAGGGTGAGAAAAGGTGGGTAAACCACAGAGAGTAAGCACAAGATGCTTTTGAGAATCACCTGAAAGAACAAAGGGCTTGCAGATTCCATTCAAATGTGACACCAGTTAGGGAGGGCATCCCGCAATCACAACTACACACAGTATCTATTGACTACAGTTCTCTGGCTCTGTTTCCCTGCAGAGCAGATCCAAGCACAAAGCTCCCACTGTCTTCAAAAGGAAGCTTTGTGCTTGGATGGGCTCGGCAGGAAGAAGATGAGAAGCTGACCCCTGGTTTCTGTTCTTTTCCCAGATGCATTTGCCCAGGAGATACTGCACTAAGATATGCGAATGCTGTACCATTTTTAATATGTTCATATATAGGCTGCTCAAAAAATGGCAATTGTGAAAGTGAATTTCAGATTTCATTGTGTTGAACACTGTGTTGGCAGACATACAAATAGCCCTGAAATTGAACTTTCCACTTTGTCACTGTGATAAAAGTTAGTATTAGACCAATTCAAGTATACCTTTAGAAGTTGTTCCATTGAGTCTATTTCAACTGTATGAAGAAGTGAATGCTGAATACTCATGAAGTAGCCAAGAATCCCCATGATACTTCGGTTTGACTTTGGAGTATATTAAATGAGGAATTTGGATATTGCGTTCCTTCTTATTCAATTCCTCCTTGGTTTCAACTCCATGAGAGAGAAAATGATCATACCTCTAATAAATCCTTGTCTTCAATTTATAGTTCGGCTTACTTACATTCAAGGTGCAAGGGGCAAGCACACTGATCAAGTTTTTCAATTACCTAAGTGATTCTGGGAAAGTCTTTTCATGTAACTTTCAGGTGTGTGGGTGTGTGGGTGTGTGGGTGTGTATGTTGCAAATCAGCCTTTTCCTCCATTCTTACATTCTAAAATTATTATATACTACTGGTGGTTACATGACAATGCAGAAAAGCCAGCTACAGTTAATTGAGAAATTTTAGATTGATTCCATATAGTTTATTACATCCAGATGCAGTTAAAAAAAAAAGCCACAACTCTGAACCAATTCTCTAAATCAGTGTTTCTGTATGCCACAATACTGCATTTTGGACATGACAACTTTACATTTTGTAATGGTACCCTCTGAACTCAAACACCTCCTCATTCTCCATGTGGAGATAGTATTGGAGTAAGGTTAGTATCAACCTAGTTTCAAATCAATGGACTATATTTCTAGGAAAATTAAATTTTGATAGAAATTACTTTAAGCAATGACTTATTTGTTGGGGTCATCGAGAACATATTAAATATATTCCTCCTTATAGTTCAATGAATTACTAAACACCAAACTATTTTTTAGGTCTGCCTAGAGCCATTTTCTTTTTATTTTTTTTTCCTTTTTTTTAATGTTTATTCTTGAAAGAGAGAGAGAGAGACAGAGAGAGAGAGAGACAGAATCCCAAGGAGGCTCCACACTGTCAATGCAGAGCTGGATGCAGGGCTTACATCTGAAGGATTCAAAGAAATGTGTGTGTGTCTGTGTGTGTGTGTGTGTGTGTGTGTGTGTGTGTATTTTGTTTATATCCATATAAACAAACAATGGGATGTTGAAGATTGAACATTTCTCTCACATTCTTGTATGGTGTATTTTATACTTGAATTGTATTTTCCTAGCAGTGAAGAAATATGTCTTTGCATACACACAACGGTGCTAATAAGCTGAAGGAAGTCACTGACTATAAATTAGAAAACAGTAGGAAGTTTCTAGTATTTACAGGGTACACAAAAGGAAAAAAAAGTGTGTCTTGCTGCTGTCTCAGGAAGCAGACACATTTCATTTAAAAAATCCCGTCATAAACTTTATTTTCTAAGAAATAAACTCTAGGAGGTTCAGTAAGTTTTTGTACAAATTAGTCATGAATTGAAAAATGCATTATTAGGAGTACTCTGAATAACAGTTATTCGTCCAGCAATAGAATACTTAGGATTTTTTTCATGATGGGTTTTACGTTTAATGTCATAATTAATAATTCCAAAAAAAATCCAAATATGCACAAAAGAAAATATATGTGATTTTAACCATCAAATCTGTGGCATAGATTTTCATCAATACTGCTCTCTCTCTCTTTCCTTTTTATTTTTTGTGGGGGAAGTCTAAGGCAAATTCTAGACCTCATGTCGTTTCACCTTTAAATACATCAGGAAGTATTTTAAGAAAAGCTTATAAAAAGTAAAAGTTAGGGAATTTGCTTATATACCATTGTGGTGTGATCACACTTAAAAATTATAGTATTTAAAAATATTTCCTAATGTACAGCTCTTATTAAAATTTCCCTGATTGCCTAAAAATGGTTCTCATATATTGATTTCTCCTATGCATTTTTAAGCTCATTTTAACTTATTTGGATCTATGGTAATATAGGGCAATAATATGATTCAATGAGTTTCATGAAAAACGAGTTGGAAGACAAACACCCAATCTATTTTGCATATTACCCGTTCTAATCTATTTGCTGAAAATGTCTTGAAATGTGAATGTATTTTCATTGTGTGTGCTTTTGCTAACATTATTCTATCCTTTTGGAATGTCCTTTCTCTTATTTCCTGACTTCTGAATATTTGCTCATCTTTTAAGGCCCATTCGAATGTAAATTGATCTCTAATGTCTTTCTTGGCACTCTCAAATTATCCCAGGTAGAATTTATCAATTCCTTCCCAATTCTTCCATAGCATTTTGTTCATGCCAGCTTTCAAGATGAGATAATTAGATTGTATTTTGGAAAGATGAACAAGCTAGCTCTTAATTTTTATGGCCTCCTATTTTTCAGTGATGTGTATGTACTGTTTGTGACATTCCTGCATAACCGAACCAAATGTCATAAAGCTATTCTTAGAATTTCTTCCCAAAGCTGCTTTGTTTTACATTTACATTTAAGTCCATTCAATTTCTATTCTCTGGGAGAGTTACTTTCATAAACATTTGGTAGGATCTACTGGCAAAATCCTGGAATTTCCTGTATGTGAGTGTGTTAACTAGTGGACTGAATTGTTTAAAGTAGATTTAGTAATGCTTACACTTTGTTTTCTCGTGTGTTAGTTTTGATATCTTTTTTTTTCTAAAAGGTTGTTGAGTTTGTCTGTTGAATACTTGTTAAAATCCTCTTTATTAAAAAAAAAAACCTCTTTATTTTAAAATGTCTATTACTGGGGCAGCTGGGTGGCTCAGTCGGTTCAGCATCCGACTTCAGCTCAGGTCATGATCTCAGTTTGTGGGTTCAAGCCTTGTGTCAGGCTCTGTGCTGACAGATTGCCTAGAGGCTGCTTTGGATTCTGTGTCTCCTTCTCTCTCTGCTTCTCACCCACTCACTCTCTCTCTGTCTCTCAAAAATAAATAAATGTTCAAAAAAATTTTTAAATGTCTCTATTACTAGTGGCAATGTCCATTTTTCATTTCTTCTATTGACAGCTTTGATTTCCTAACATGTTTTTCCTGATCTTTCTTGTTAGAGGTTTTATATTACACAGAACTAACTTTTCCATGTTTCCTTTATGCCTTTTTCCCACTTATTCAGAAGTGTTTTTGCTTAACTAGAAATATCCCTATATATTTTGAAAATTTCTGTCCTGAATTGATTTTTAGTTTAATTTCATTATGGTTAGAGAAGATTCTCTGAATAATTTCAATCTTTTGAAAGTTATTGTTAACTAGCATATTGTTAATGTTGGTACACTTTTATTTGCACTAGAAAATAATATGTGGGTTATGATGTATCTGGTTTCAGAATTCTATATATTTCATTTATATCAGTCATGTTAATTTTATGGCTTTGATCTTCTATATGTTTTTAAATTTCTATGAGGTTATTCTTAAGATAGATGTCTTAAGTTACTGCATTATGATAGTTTATTTTTGTTAGATTTTTAAAATATCTCTGTTATTGGGTGAATGCATATTTAAAAGTGTTATATAGAGTGAATTGACTCCTTTTGTGCTTCTGAAATGTCATTAACTGATGCAGAATCACAAGTGAATGGTCAAGAAAGAATCCTGGAGATGTTTTCTGTGTGAAAGGGTGCTTTTATTACAGCACAGGGACAGGACCCACAGGCAGAAAGCAGGTATACTTTCTCTGTATGAAGCTGGTAGTTATATGCTTAGTGTTCAAGGGGGACGGGACGTGCAGAAAGTATTAGATTATGAAAGTTTTCTTTGAATTTCTACTCGTAAAACCACTCCTGCAAGATTTCTCTGGTGCTTATCATTCAGCTTGATATTAACTATTGGTGAGATTACCCTTTAAGAAAGTAGTAACCAGTACATATTTGATCCTTATTGGAGCTGTGCAAGCTATAGATCAGCTTTCTGGGCTAAAGGTAAACGTTTTTCTGTCTCTGTCCCTAATCGTTAATGATGCATCTTGCATTAAACTCAAGTTGGGGGGTGCCTGGGTGGCTCAGTCAGTTAAGCGGCTGACTTCAGCTCAGGTCATGATCTCGTGGTCTGTGGATTCCAGCCCTACATCGGGCTCTTTGCTGGCAGCTCAGAGCCTGGAGCCTGCTTCCGATTCTGTGTATCCCTCTCTCTCTGACGCTCCCCTAGTTGCTCTCTGTCTCTGTCTCTCTCTGTCTCTCAAATAATAAACATTAAAAAAAGAAAACACACCTCAACTTTGGATGAAATTACTATAGAAACACCAACTTTTTTAGGAGTGCCATTGTACTATACTTTACATTCATATTTTTTTTTTAATTTTTTTTTTCAACGTTTATTTATTTTTTTGGGACAGAGAGAGACAGAGCATGAACGGGGGAGGGGCAGAGAGGGAGGGAGACACAGAATCGGAAACAGGCTCCAGGCTCTGAGCCATCAGCCCAGAGCCTGACGCGGGGCTCGAACTCCCGGACCGCGAGATCGTGACCTGGCTGAAGTCGGACGCTTAACCGACTGCGCCACCCAGGCGCCCCTACATTCATATTTTTAATATATTTAACATACATTTTGTAAGCAGCATATATAGTTGAGTTTTACAATTTTTACAGGCTGACAGTTTCATTCTTTTACTTGTAGTATACTGTCCATTTGTATCTAATGGAAATACTGATATGGTTGTATTTACATCAATATCATTCTATTTGTTTTGTATTTGATCCAATTTTTATATTCATTCTAAACATATGTACATTTTTCCCTTTTATGTATTTTATTTTTATTTAAAGTTTTTATTTAAATTCTAGTTAGCATATATGGTAAAATTGGTTTCAGGTGTAGAATTTAGTGATTCATCACAAGTGACCTCCTTTATACCCAGCACCCATCTAGCCCATCCCCCTCCTACCTCCCTCCATCAACCTGCAGTGTGTTTTCTATAGTTCAGAGTCTTTCATGATCTGTTTCCCCTCTCTCTCTCTCCTTCTCTTTTTTTTTCATTTCCCCTATGTTCATGTGTTTTGTTTCTTAAATTCTACATATGAGTGAAATCGTATAGTATTTGTCTTTCTCTGACTAACTTTGTGTAGCATAATACTCTCTAGCTCCATCCATGTCATTGCAAATGGCAAGATTTCATTCTTTTTGATGGCTGAATAATATTCCATTTGTGTGTGTGTGTGTGTGTGTGTGTGTGTGTGTGTGTGCGCGCACGCACGCATGAGCATACACGTGCGTGCATGTGTGTGTGTGTATATATTCTTTATCCATTCATGAATTGATGGATCTTTGGGCTTTCTCCATAATTGGGTTATTGTGCACAATGCTGCACAGGGTGCATGTGTCCTTTAAAACCACTGTTTTGTAACCTTTGGGTAAATACCTAGTAGTGCAATTGTCAGATCATAGGGTGGGTCTATTTTTAACTATTTGAGGAAACTCCATACTGTTTTCCAGAGTGACTGCACAAGTTTGCATTCCCGCCAACACTGTAAATGGGTTCCCCTTTTTCTGCATCCTTGCCAACATCTGTTGTTTCCTGTATTGTTAATTTTATCCATTTTGACAGGTGTGAGTTGGTATCTCATCGTGGTTTTGATTTGCATTTCCCTGATGATGAGTGATGTTGAACATGTTTCCATGTGTCTATTAGCCATCTGGATATAAACATATGTACATTTTTAAAAATTGGTCTATTTTTATCACTTTCTTCTATTAACTTCTGAGATGATTTATTTTTTTAGTTATTACCTTGTAGATTAAAACAAATTTTATAACCTCGTAAATAAAAATCCTCATAATGTTAGAATCCTTTCTTAAACAGCTTTATTGAGGCATAATTGATATAGAAAAAAACTGCATATTTAATGTATACACTTTGAAGAGTTTTGACAATATGGATACACTCATGACACTACCAACCACAATCAAGATGATAAATATATTCATCACTTCCAAAGGTTCCTTTGTGTCCATTTCTTAGTAATAAAAACATTAAAGATTTACCTTCTAAAAAATGTTTAAGTGTATAATACCATGTTGTTAACAGTAGGCATGATATTGGAGAACAGATCTCTAGAAATTTTTCATCTTGCATACAGATAAAGTACTTTCAGAATTGCTAATCTGTATCCTGACAAAAGTTCAAATTACCAACTAGAGTGTAGTGATTATATACAATGCAAACTGATTTTTGACAAGATGCCAAGGAAGACAATGGGGAAAATAGTCTTAAAAAAATGGTGGTGAATAATGGGATAGTTAAATGGGGGAAAAAATTAACTTTACAACATACACAAAAATTCACATAAAAAGGTAATATACCTAAGTGTGAGAGCTAAAACTATCAATTGTCTAGAGCTAAAAGTATCAATTGTATAGAAAACAGGGGAAAATCTCGGTGACTGGGGGTGGGTAAAGATTTGTTAGGATATATCAGGAAATATAAAAAATTGATAAATTCAACTTCCTATAGATCATTTTTTTTCCGTTTGAAAGACAGTATTTTTAAGATGAAAGGAAAAACCCTGGCTAGGAGAGATTAGTGTCAACATATAGTAAAGAACTGTGTTCAGAATATATAAAAAGATCTTACAACTCTATGTAAGGTAGGGCCCCATTTTTTTTTAATATTTATTTATTTATTTATTTATTCATTTATTTTTGAGAGAAGAGAGAGAGAGCAGAGGAGGGGCAGAGAGAGACACACACACACACACACACACACACACACACACACAGAATCTGAGGCAGGCTCCAAGCTGTCTGCACAGAGGCTGACATGGGGCTTGAACTCACAAACCTTGAGATCATGACCTGAACCAAAGTCGGATGTTAACCAACTGAGCCACCCAGGTGCCCCAAGATAGGGCCCAATTTTAAAGTATAGCAAAACTTTCACATACACTACTAAAGAATGTGTAAAGATGGCAAGCCGACATGAAATATGAAATATGTGAACTTCCTTTTCTTTATGAAAATTCACATTAGATCTATACTCATTAGAATGTTAAAGGTAAAAAAGATGGACAAAACCAAATATTGGTAAAGTTATGTAGCAAACAGGACTCTCATCCTCCTATATTGCTAGTTGGAATCCAAAATGAAACAGACATTTACAAATACAATTAGTAGGTATTTTAATAAACGCAAACCTACATTTAACATCTGATCCAATGATCTAGCTCCTCAGTATTTATCAAAAGAAATAAAAACATCAGTATACAAAATTTTTCCTTGAAAATTCATAGCATCTTTACTCGTTATAGCCCCAAACTGGGCATAATCCAAATAAAAATCATCTTTATTTTATTGCTTTTATTTATTGCTTTATTTATTGCTTTATTTTATTTCTTCAACTGTAAATACTAACATCTTTTCCATATATGTTCTTATGTTTTGTTTTTGTTTTTTTAAGTTCTAATGAATGCCAGCCCACTGACTTCACACCTCAGATTCTCAACTTCTTTAAATTCATGACCACACTGAATGAACACAGCTGTGTGTAGTTATTCTATTTTAGATATATGCTAAGTGGACTTTTCTTCACAAATTATCTAACAGTTTTACACTGGGAGGTGCTAGACATGAAATTTTACCAATTTTTCTGTTACCTCATAGAACAGGGCAGGGGAATAGAGAATGAGAAAGTCAGGCCTTCCACTATGTCTTTATTATGATTTTGCTAAGCATGTTTTAACAAGTTTCTGGACACTTAGTATGCGCTCTGTAACTGAACCAAAGTGCCTTCACTCCTTGGTGGGTAGCAGAAACTACATCTGGTGAGTTGTTGCACAAAGGAAACTTCATTTGCAGCAAATAAGGAAATCGCAGGGAATAGCTTGCAAGGACTTGGCTCCCCCACAAAGAGAGGGTGAATGGATTCCTTTTGTTTAGGGTTAGGATAAATATTTAGATAGGGAAGTCTTGTCATTGTCAGTAGAGGCAGGCATAAGGTCATGCATGGGACTTAAGGAAACACACCTACACACATTGCATGTTATGTAAATGAGTCTGAGGCTCCTCCTTGGGTGGAGATTTTAGCATTATGAGGAGGTATAGGTAATTGTAGGTCATTCCATAGTCCATCTGTGCAAATTGGGGATTACACTCAAACTGGTCTGTGTTGTCTGGACAGCTGGAGGTCTTATTATTGCTATTGCCTGAAGGATGGTTTGGGTTTCATTTGCCTGAATTAAGAGATAAACCGGAAAAAAAAGCTTAAGAAAAAATGTAAGACAAAGGTTAGTTAGTACAAACAGGTGGGCAGTAAAGGTCAGGTCTTGGGGTCTAGCTGGTGATAGCTCCAGGTGCATTGAGAGCCTTAATGGCTTTAATATTTCACCACTCTCCAGGCATCCCGCTTTGCTATATCACTTGATAGTACTCTCCCCAGACTGAGTTAGTGGCCAGTGGGACATGGGTAACCTAACTCAAGCAGTAGCTTTAAATGATTAGGTTTTTTTCCCTCTTGTGTTGTGTCATTAAAATGTGAAAATCTCTGGGCTAGCCTGCTGGAAAGAGAATTACAGGTACCATCTTCCCCCTTCCCTATTGCCCAGGATACAGTCAACTGAATGCCTGATATATGAGTATTCCAGGACCAAATGAGCCACTGAGCCATGGCTAGCCTAAGTCATTGAACTGCAGGATCATTATCAAAATAAATGACTACTTGCTCTATGTTTGAGTTTTGAGGTACCTATTTACACAGCATTATTGTAGCAATGGATAGCTTGTACCGTGACAAATCCTCCTGGTTTATGGTAAGAGATTTTGCTCTCTGGCTTAGCATGGGTCCCTGGAGATTTCTTTTCTCTAAGAAGATACCAGCTTTTAGGCTATGCTTGTACATATTTCACTTGGCTGCATCAAGCCGGCTTTAAAGATTCTTTCTCTTTTGTATGACCTCACCCTTCTGTTAGCAACTGTTTCAATACTGTTGGTGTTTTTACACACCTTTTTTTTAATTTTAGAAGTTTTGAACCTTGGTTTTACTCTACTATGTTAAAAATTCCCATAGTTACTTTAAAAATGATATTATCTCTCTCTAGATGAAGAGATTTAAAATACTTAAAGCACTCTCACATTTGAAGCAAGATCTATTCAGTAATTGTATACCATATAAAATTTAAAATCTTTAGTTTTCAACACAAAGACATATATAAGGCATGTAATATGTATAATCTACAATTAATAATGTATAGAGTATATACAAAATTCAGTTGAGTAAGTTAAAGATCTAATTGGCTTTTTCCAATGATTCATGAATCAAGTAGTGTCCCATCTAACAAATAGAAGGGAACCCCGAAGACCTGTATAAAATGAAGGCTTTTATAGGCAGAAATGGGGTAGCACAAGGAGATTATTAGCAAAAGAATCAGGCAAGGTCATTTCCCTTAGTGAGAAGGGCAGAGGGTTGTATTATGAAGATTTCCTCAATACGTGCAGATCAGAAAAGTCCAGACTGATTGGTTTAAAATTCCACTACTGGGAGAGGCTGAAACTGTGATTAGGTTAGGTATTAAGTCGTGGTGGGGTTAACAAAAGTGACTTTATTTTGGTGCCTGCTTTTTGTTTTTGTTTTTCTTTACCCCCTTTCAAAAACTATTCAGATACCCAAAAGAGATGAATCCATAATATATTGACCATTCTTTTAAGAAATGTTTGGATTTAAATCAAGGAAAAACATGCAAAAATATATGTGGTTTGAAAAACAGTTTTGCATGTAATGCTTTCAATACCTCTCATAAGAATTTTTAACCTCATAGTTCAATTTAGTAACTATAGTAAATGTTTGTTTAGAAATTTTGTCTAAGAATCCGTCTCGTTTTTCATGTCTTGGTCTAACCATATTAAGGAAACTTACAATATTTCCTCTGCCCTACCACATGCCTCCCACCTGTGAATCACTACCTGGGCAAACCCCAGAGACAAAACTCTGTCAAATAACATTTGATTAAATGGAATGACCATCTATCACCAGAACACAGTGATTAAAATGTCCTCTGTTATCAACACCATCATCCATTAGTTAAAGGCAGAATTCATTTCAGCAGAGGGGGGAAAAAATCAACCAAACGAGGTACTACAAATTTGATTAATCAGCTTCTAATTACTTGAGACTCCTAGAGCATTTCAGAAAGGCAAGAACAAACGTACCATAAAAATGTCTAAAGATGAACCAAGAATGAATGTTGAAAGTTCACAGGAACATTTGTGCTCTTCTAGAGATTTTAGCAAAGTATTGTCCATGTTACCTGAGCAGTCTGAACTTGGCTTCGATGTGTATGTTTCCACTGACAGGATGACCTCTTGGCCCAATTTTTACCAGGATCATCTAAATCCTCTTCTCAACTAGGCCTCAATGTTTGGACAACGTGTTCCTCTTTGCATTGCCCAGTTGTAGCAAGCATCTTGCAAAATCAATTTAGCAAACATCTTACCAGGTCAGTTTAGCAAGAATCCCCACTCTTGATATCTGATCAATTCTCATCCCCCACCATCCAGAAGGCCCCCTGGCCTGCCTTCAGCAAGAATAGTATCAAGTCAGTTTAACCCAAATCCCCTCTATCCTTGAGGTTTCCTGTTAGTAATTTTCCATATACTGATGCCTACAATTTGTTCTTGACTATAAATTTCCATGTTTCCTTGTATTCAGAATCGAGTTCAGTTATATAATGAGGTCTCTTTTTCCTTATTTCAGTATTTCCTAAATACTAACCTCAATGCAAATGTATTATAATGAGCATAAGGGTTACCCCAGGGCAGAAGTGGAAGAGGAGAGCACAGGCTGTGTACCTGTGGCTCTTGGTCTGTTAGCCCCAGGGTCTTGGAAGCCACAAGGTCTGGAAGCTGTGCCCCTGGGCTTCTAATGTGTAACCTATTTATCACTGTCCTTGCCTCCAGGTCAGGTCTGTATCATTCCCTCCCCACCAACTCCCCAAGGACTTGGGACTCTGCCACTGCTCATATCTAGCTTCCACATAACAAATTGAAGAGATGTTGACAAAATTCAATAAAGCACTCTTTACTCTAGGGTCTTCCTCTACTATACTCTTAAAGAACAAGGTAGAAACCAGTATATATTTAGTTTAAATGAAACAAGAACTTGATTTCTTACAAGGCTTAATGTAGGGTCTATAAACATGTTTTCTAAAATCAAGTAATGTTTTCTAATTTTATATTTCTTAAAAATTAATGATAACGAATAGATGTCTACACAAAAGTTTTGATATTTCAGAGGTATATAGGGTATAAATAAGTTTCAGAGGTATATAGGGTATAAATAAGTTCTCAGGCTATGTATTCCTATTGTTTTTTTTTTTTAAGTTTATTTATTTTGAGAGAGAGAGGGGGAACCCAAGAAGGTGAGGATCAGAGGAAGAGGGAGAGAGAATCCCAAGCAGACTCCACTCTCAGCATGGAGCCCAAAGAAGGGCTGGATCCCACAACCCTGGGATGATGACCTGAGCCAAAATCAAGAGTCAGATGTTCAATTGACGTAGCCACCTAGGTGCTCAGAATAATCCATTTTTAATACTCCCCCTAATCTCTTCCAGAAAGCATTTCCTCATTTACTTAAAATTGTATCATCAGTCCCATTACTCTGCCCCTCCATTACTCTTGTGGCTCCCCCCTTTCCTCCTATACCATATTTTGTTAGCCTTTTTGATAAAACTTCTATATGCAAAGAACCCTCTTAAACATGTTTCACAGGTAGCTAGCATTCACCATACATACATATGTTTATATCTGACAAGCACAAACTAAAAAATGTAACATACTTTAAAAGAAGTGAATGAATTTTACTTCTATAATCTAGCAATTTCCTCTCTATGGAGCAAAGGAAGAAGTAGCTAAAGTAGAAGTTTCATGATAACCGTTGAGTGCAAGAAGGTATCCTACAAGGCTGGAGATGTCTTTGTCCTGGAGAGATAGGCCAAGAGGTTGCCTGTGAAAATTCATACAACAGCAGGCTTCAAGCAAGAGTATTTAACTTGTCTCCTGGAATTTGGGGCTAAGAGTTATCGGGTCAGATATCACTCTGTGACTTTCTTGTCAGAACAGTTTCTGTGACGTTTTAATAAAAGTGAACACTTGATTCAGTGGGACAAATTTTTTTTTTATTTGTCTTTGTATAATGGAAATAGCAGTATTGGTGAATTGCTAAAATGGCAGAAGTCATGTGAAGAGCTTGATAATCCACAACCTTTAAAAAACTATTCTTGAATTTATAGAATATAGCTTATACCATATTAGGATACTTTCTACAATTGAACTTCTAATAGAGTTACATAGTATTTATCTTCCTAAATATACTTTAAGCAACTTGAATTAACATGGGATGTGGTCTTTTATGCAACTCAGTCACATAGTATAATGTTTCACATATGTCAGGTGCTTAAATGTTTGAGTTGAATGTCTTCATAGAATAATTAATTTGCCTGATCAAATATTTATATAGTAATCATGATTGATTTTGATTGTGGGTTAGCAGGAAGTAATTTCAATTATTTTTATTAGTTGTTACCAAATGTTTATTTGTGCCAAATAAACCAAAAATAACAACATGGAATTATACAACTGTAGCCACAAGACCAAGTTGTGTTTTTTTATTATTATTATATGAAATTTATTGTCAAATTAGTTTCCATACAACACCCAGTGCTCATCCCAAAAGATGCCCTCTTCAATACCCATCACCTCCCCTCCCCTCCCTCCCACTCCCCATCAACCCTCAGTTTGTTCTCAGTTTTTAAGAGTCTCTTATGCTTTGGCTCTCTCTCCCACTCTAACATCTTTTTTTTTTCCTTCCCCTCCCCCATGATTTTCTGTTAAGTTTCTCAGGATCCACATAAGAGTGAAACCACATGGTATCTGTCTTTCTCTGTATGGCTTATTTCACTTAGCATAACATTCTCCAGTTCCATCCACATTGCTACAAAGGGCCATATTTCATTCTTTCTCATTGCCACGTAGTACTCCATTGTGTATATAAGCCACAATTTCTTTATCCATTCGTCAGTTGATGGACATTTAGGCTCTTTCCATAATTTAGCTATTGTTGAGAGTGCTGCTATAAACATTGGGGTATAAGTGCCCCTATGCATCAGTACTCCTGTATCCCTTGGGTAAATTCCCAGCAGTGCTACTGCTGGGTCATAGGGTAGGTCTATTTTTAATTTTTTGAGGACCTTCCACACTGTTTTCCAGAGTGGCTGCACCAGTTTGCATTCCCACCAACAGTGCAAGAGGGTTCCCGTTTCTCCACATCCTCTCCAGCATCTATAGTCTCCTGATTTGTTCATTTTGGCCACTTTGACTGGCGTGAGGTGATATCTGAGTGTGGTTTTGATTTGTATTTCCTGATGAGGAGCAATGTTGAGCATCTTTTCATGTGCCTGTTGGCCATCCGGATGTCTTCTTTAGAGAAGTGTCTATTCATGCTTTCTGCCCATTTCTTCACTGGATTATTTGTTTTTCGGGCGTGGAGTTTGGTGAGCTCTTTATAGATTTAGGATACTAGCCCTTTGTCTGATATGTCATTTGCAAATATCTTTTCCCATTCTGTTGGTTGCCTTTTAGTTTTGTTGATTGTTTCCTTTGCTGTGCAGAAGCCTTTTATCTTCATGAGGTCCCAAGAGTTCATTTTTGCTTTAATTCCCTTGCCTTTGGGGATGTGTCAAGTAAGAAATTGCTGCCGCTGAGGTCAGAGAGGTCTTTTCCTGCTTTCTCCTCTAGGGTTTTGATGGTTTCCTGTCTCACATTCAAGTCCTTTATCCATTTTGAGTTCATTTTAAGACAAAGTTGAATTAACTATTATGAGCCCCTAGAATTTTATGACTGGAATACAAAGGAGATGTGCTGGTTCCTTTCAGTCAGAACACAATCTTCCTGAACCTTATTGTATGTATGTACTGAGTCTTTTACCTAAGCCTGATTTTTCCATGGGTGTTAACGTTTTCAAAACCAAGTGGAGGGGCGCCTGGGTGGCTCAGTCGGTTGAGCGTCTGACTTCAGCTCAGGTCACAATCTCGCGGTCCGTGAGTTCAAGCCCCGCGTCGGGCTCTGGGCTGATGGCTCGGAGCGTGGAGCCTGCTTCTGATTCTGTGTCTCCCTCTCTCTCTGACCCTCCCCCGTTCATGCTCTGTTTCTCTCTGTCTCAAAAATAAACTTAAAAAAAAAAAAAAAACAAGTGGACATCATAACTGTCATATATGCTTTTGTAGTCACTATAGTACCAGTTAGGGACTGCTATTCTGTATTTGTTGGTGTATTGATATCAAACGTCATCATAATGAAAAAAAATTTTTAAAAACCTCACAATAGTCCCATCTTCCTATTGGCTTTCACTTCAGTAGAAGTTTATAAAGACAGAAGCCTTAAAGTCAGGGGGCACAAATATAGGTAAACAGGTAAGGTTGTTAACAGAAAACCTTAAATATTAACATAAGTTAATAACCCTAAAAGAAATATGAATGTGAGGTACCTGATATAATAGTAGCATATTATAGAGAGATTTAAACTAGTGAGAGGTTAGGGAATTTTCTTTGAGGAAGTAAGATATAAAAAATGATATGTTAATTTGTGTTTTGAAATGTTTACTTTAACCGCACTGCAAATAACTGATTATATGTACAGTGTATATACAGTATATATAGTTGAACTCATTAGAGCTAAGGTGGTAGCAGTAGAGTTGGTAGGAGCAGATTTAAAACCTATTTGAGAGGCAAGATCACAAAGCTAAGAAATGGACTGAATATGGAAGAGTGAAAAGGAAGGGAGATATTAAGAATGACTCTTACATCCTTGACTTGCCTGTCTGTTATCACTAAAAATCTAGAAAAAGAAGCTTATGTAGTATGGTAGTAAGGTTCCAAGATGGTCCTCAATAATCCTTTCCATTTGGTATTCACATTTTTGTGTACTCCTTTCTCATTCTGAATCATGATTGACCTAGCAACTCAGGGGATACTATGGAGTTGATCTATCTTGGTCTCTTGGATTGCTCCCTCCGGGAGAAAGTGTCTATCATGTTTTGAGGACACTTCAGCAGTTGTCAGGTGAAGCCCCTGTGGAAAGTAACAGGCCTCCAGATGAATGACAGTACTGACTGGCCAGATATGTGAGTAGGGTACTTTAGAAGTATAACGTCATCTTTAATCAAGGCTTCAAATGACTGCAGTCATGAACATCTAACTAAACACCAAGCCAAAACAACTTAGCCAAGTCACTCTCAAGTTCCTGACTTAAAGAAACTGTTACAGATAATTTTTTTCTTTAACATTTACTATTAAGCCACCAAGTTTGGAGGCCATTTTTTACACAGAAATAGATAACTAAAACATGCAGGAAGTCTTTAAGTTTGTCTTTGGTCATATTAAGTTTGCGTGGCTTATGTGAAGTATGAAAGAGGAGGGAAATTGGCTATTGAATACGACCCTGAAAGTTGAGAAGTCTGGATTTGATATCCAAAATAAGGAGTGACCTAGTGGTCACTGGTAATTGAAATCACCTACGAGAAGAAGATAGAAATAGAAATTAGGCCTATGAGAGAACTTTGGGGACTTAACACTGAATGGCTGGGAAGAAGAGGGTAGGAACACAAAGAAATACAGACAAGTGACATGGGAGTAGGAAGAACACAAGATGTTCAGAAGAATGTGTAATTTAAGAAGGAAGATATGGCCAATAGCATAAAATGTCGAAAGGTCTCATAATGAGGGGTCAAAAAAGTATTAGGGATATAGAAACCTAGATTCCTGATCTTATAGAGAATTGCTTACATGTAACACTTTGGGAGGAAGCCTAGTTGAAGTCCACTGAGAAAGCTAGAGACTATGGAGAGAGTATTAGAACAGCTTATAAACTGCATTCTTCAGAAGCATCAACTATGTAGCAATTCCAAGTGTTTTCTAATTTGGCCACCTGGAGGTCATACTGAATCATATTCATGGTTCATTTGTACAGTCTAGAGATTAAGTCACATCTATTACTCTTGAATTGTGATTTAGCATGATGATCACTTAATATTAAGGCCATCAAAATAACGATAACAGAAAACACAAGGCTCATGTTAATATTTTATGTTCTCTAGTGTAATCTGATAGAAAAACACCATACTTAACAGATTCAAAAAACTTCATAATACAGGGGAAACAATGGAGAAAATAGAAGAATGACATAAGAAGTAAGAAATTATTATGACTTCTTACCACAAACTTGGTAATAATGGACATATTTGCTTAGACGTGTGTGTCAATAATTATAGGAGAGAAACCTACAAAATGTACCAGAAACATGACGTGGCTAAAAGAGGAAAGGAGCATGAGAGAACACCCCAACTAGGGACTCAAACCTAGAATTTCCACAAGAATGTGATTCCAAATACATGGGTGGTAGAGTTCTATTAGTGATTTGTTTTCTTTCCTTTTTCATCTGCTGTCACAGCACTATGCCACTTCACAAAGCTCCATATTGCCACCTGCCACAGTACATCTGATATTACACTCCCTTGAAAATGGGAATAGTGACTATTATCTCTTACAATCACTTTTAAAATTGAAACTCTTTTATCTCTTTACAAAGAAGAAATTTCTTATATATTTCTTTGTTAAGAAGGAATATTTAGATGAGACAACGGTAGATCAAAAATAAAATTCCTTCTCTCATTTCTAAGTATAAATAAATCAGGTACTTAATGTCACAGTAATTCAAAGAACTCAAAATTTATATTTAGCTACATATTGCATTTCATTATACTTTGATATGCCCGACAATATAAATCAGAGGCATTTTCTTGAAATACTGTTTCTCAGTTTAACACCTCATATTCAAAATGAATACATATGTATTATTGCATCCTTCCTAACCGTCTGCCCTTTAAATTAATCTTGAATGATGCATAGCTGTGCTTTGCTCATTCATGCCTATTCATATTGTATATCTAAAATGATTTTAAGTCCATATTGTAGGCATTTTATATGTAGTAGAATTTTTGGTCTTACAGTTCTAATGAAATCAAAGATTTGTTCTTCATTACTTTTTCCAAATCACAGTCCTAAAGGTTAGAAGTCCAGGTGGGCTTGACTAGGTTCTATGTTCAGGGTCTCACCAAGGTGAATTCAAAGTGTAGGACAACTGCATTCTTACTGGAGACTGGGGTTGTCTTCCAAAATCATTCCTTTTCTTGGCAGAATTCAGTTCTTTGTCGTAGTGGGACTGATGTCCTCCATACTCGGCTGGCTCTCTGCCTGAGGACCTCTCTCAGTTCCTCAAGGCTGACACATTTCCTCTCCTGGGGCCATTTTATCCCCAACCCAGCAAGAACACATCCAGTCCTTCTCATTTGTTAAATCTCTCTGGCCTCTTCTGCAAAAATACAAAGAAAATTGTCTGTTTTTAAGGACTCATGAAATTAGATAAGGCCCAGCAAGATAATTTCCCTATCTGAAGGTCAACTGTGACCTATAACCCAATCATCAGAGTGATATCTCACCTTATTTACAGGAAATTAAGGTGTGACATCTTTGGTTGTCATTTTAGGAATTGTTTCCCAAACCAAGGGAAAAAAAGTGTGATTTCTTCACAAAGTAAAAAGCAACTCTACAATGGTGTCTTCAGACGGTGGCATCTTGACACATATGTTATCTTGCCTACATCTGTTGCCCAAAAGGCAAGGTCAAGTTACATAGTTAGCCTGTATGTCCTCCCCACCACAAATATCTGTCTGGGTAGCATTTAATGTTAATCACATTCTCTTGCTTTCCATTAGAGTAATTGTTTGTCCCTCCTTCTCCTGTGGAAGATTATTATGTCTACAATCTATCTACATAAGTGTTATGGGTTGTAAATGTATATCTTCTCCCTGGGGGACTATTATATACATAATCTGTTACCTTTTTCCATTAAGCTAATGAATGGTTGACACTTGTGATTAGAACAATCTGGCATCCTTAAATGTTGTCTTAAAAGTAAAAAATTGAAATGGTCCGTAGTCAAACCTACTGAACAACATCTGTTTTGCACTCAACATATGGTAAAAAGTTCTTGCTTCCTACAGACAACAGAAGACATTAAATGGATTATGGCATGATTCCTCCTCTATGTCAGCCAAAGCAAACTTGCTGATTCAACAGTTTAGACTATGAGTTTGGCTTATTTAACAATTAAGAAAAAAATATATTTTTTAAGAATGACTATTTCCTCTTTTTTTTAATGTTTATTTTGAGAGAGAGAGAGAAAGAGAGGGGGAAAAATGAGCGGGGGAGGGGCAGAGAGAGAAGGAGACAGGATCTGATGAAGGCTCTGTGCTGTTTGGAGCTCTGTGGAGTTTGGAGTATGACAGCACTACTTGAACTCACCAACAATGAAATCATGACCTGAGCTGATGCTTAACCAACTGAGCCACCCAGGTGCTCCTAATTAAGAAAAAATTTTTTAAAGAAAAGTTTTGGATAACTTTTATTTATCATTGATTACTATAAATGACCACATTTAATCACAAATAATGGCAACACAACTATATGTAAGTAATAATCTCAAATTATGCCAACAAAATTATATACAAGTAATAAGTTGGATTCTAATCATTGGAGCACTCTGTGAAAAGACATTTGATTCTTTTCACCAGTAATTCAAAAGATTCAATAAAAGGAGATGTAACAAAAGAATATATTTTAAATGAAATCCCTTGGTTTGAAATTCAAAAGTATATTATAATCTTCAGGTTTAGCTTTGAAATGTGTGAAGATACAGGTGACTCTTCTGAGATGCTCCAGATTTGACCTCTCCCATGAACTTCACCCTATATATTCAACTGATGGTAGACTATCTCCACCTTAAAATTCCTACTTTCAAGAAATAGCAAACCCAGAAATTAACATTGGTATTCATTCCTTAAAATTAACTTTTTCTCTTTCCCAACTTTTATATTAGTACTGCAATGATTTTTTTACAACTAAACTAAAATCTTAGAAAAAAATACTGGTCTTGCCCTTAATCTTCTAAATTCAGCTTCTCACTAAAGCTTGTCCTCTAGTGTTTTCTGCTTGTTCCACTGTGCCTTTAGTCTACTGCTTTATCACCTCACTCCTAAATTACTATACGATCTGGTAACTGGTTCCTTTACCTTCAGCAATCTCTGTCCACTTCAGCCAGACTAATCCTTATGAAACACTGGTTTCATCATGTCAGTAAAGGACTCAAGGACTGATTACAGCTCCCCACTTGAGATCAAGTCCAATTTCCTTCCCTTGATGGTAAGCCAATCATTCCTTCAACTTTATTTTCTGCTACTTTTCACATACACTCTCTGTTGCAGTCTTGTTTATGTTCTCACCATCCTCCTAAAAACTTTTTTTTAATCAATTTTGCTGCCACCAAATTGCAGCATATTATGCTGCATCATATTCTCTGTTTCGATTTCCCAATTCCTGTCTACTCAAAGCTCACTCATTTTTGACCTTACATAATATATAAACACTTTAAAAAATGACTCTATATTCCCTTCCAAGATGCACATATTTTGGCTCTGAAGTGTATACAAATGCACACATTCACATATATACATACACATTATTGTCTAATAGGTTCGTAAACATTAGGTAATGATGCAATGTAACACTACATTCATCACTCGGTATATGGTGTCTATAGTAAGACTTCAGATACTGATTCATATGTTGAAATATAATTAAGCATACACAAAATGTTTGAAATTTTAAGTGGATATATTTTGATTTGGCTTAAATAGATCCCACTCACAACTCTAGGTGTGAATCCTATTGAGGTTAAGCCTGTGACTGAAATTTTTCTGTTTATAAGGATCATTTTAGTGATGGTTAGAAGGACTTCATTTGAGACAATGAAAGAATAAACTTCAAGAGTCTCAATAGCTTTGAGGAGAAAATTGCAGTCTTATTGCTGGATACATATGAAGTCTGTAACCATTGTGGTCATTTTTTGATTATGGTAACAATTGAAAATTATATTGGAACTTTCTATAGGATTTATGTAATATCAGACAGTTAAGTGTCTGGTTTTTTTGGTACATTTATTTTGGGTTCATATAGTTTTTACAATATATGTGATAGTTACCACTGTTGTATTCTGTATTGGATAAGGATACTGGGGCCCAGATGAGGAAACTAAGGCAGAGATAAGGAAACTAAGGCAGAGATAAGGAAACCAAGCCTTTATAGTGATTAAAATATAGGCAGTCTGTCCTAGAACCTAAGCTCCTTACATATACCCTGTATAACCGGTCATCATATTGATATAATTTAGTCACAATGTAAGAGTCTTAGAGTCATAGAAAATATGGACAGGAAAAGATTCCCTTAAGGCATTGATTTAGGCATCATAACTTGCCTGAGTCTCTCCACACTTGAGTTACAAATGACAACATATCCTATTGCTTGTGGTTTTTATTATTTGGTTACTTTTGTCTGTTCTATTTGTTTATGTGTTAAGTTAGGGTAGGACTCATCATCCTAATTTTATCACCATGGGTTCAGTGAGAGGATGAAAGGTATTCAGCATAATGACCAGAAGTTATGAGCCTGGGGTGCTCACTACAAAATGACACCCTAAATCTATAATGCGACTCAAACAAATTTAACTTTTATGGGTCATGGCGAGTCTTATTTTTCCGTTTTTGATGTAAAGTGGCTAATTGCTCATGATGTCATAAAGCAAAATTCACCACATGACTCACCACATGACAAAAAATTTCTATTTCCTTTATCTTGCCTGCTCATACAGTATTTAATACTATAATTAGCACACAAATACTGCAAGACAAATCATTTAAATAGTATTTGATTCACAGCATCATTAGTGATTCAACACAGCACAATTAATTTTCCTTAATTAAACATATCAATCCCAGGGGATAGGATGGTTTGAAAGAATGCTATTGGCAGTTGATTTATTTATCTGTTGTTTGCTTTGTTGACTTACTCATTTATTACCTCCAGGTCGCTGAGCCTGATCAAATTATAGTGGGAAGTTAATATTATAAAATGGGAGTCTCCTGATTTGCATGAATGACCTGGTTACACCAATACTGTTCCTTCACATGAGGTATAAACATTAATATCATTAATGTGAATACTTGCACTGAGACATTGCTTTGGGCCAGTCCATTAAATGAAATTTCAACATCCTCTTCAAGCAAACCACTCTTCCCAAGCTGATGAGAATATGTTGGCTATAGCTGAAAATGTTTTCCTGCACTTCTTGTGGGTTGTTCTAGGAAGAAATTATAAAGTATGTGTAATGTCTCCCTTTTAACTTTCTCTTTCCAAACCATTTTCTACCCTTGGGATCATTTGAGTAATTCCCATTACAATTTTTTTCTGGTTTAAAGCAAAATTATCATATATGTTTTTTACTATTTACTTATGTAGTTTTTTTTCAGTTAGATTCCTGAGATGTACAGATGTATTTGTTTCAGTTGTGTATGTACAAGTAATACATAATAATGGAAAAAAAATATCTAAAAGGGTAATGCAGTTAAATGATAATACTGAAGTCACTGAAATATAATAACACGTAGTTGGTAGTTGGTCACAATGTTTTGGACAGATATGAAGCATCTAGCTATATATTTACTTAGTAGTATCAACTATATTTAGAAAAATATGACCTCCAAGGCCTAGAATAGGGCTTATATGTAGTACAAGATTAATAAATATTTGCCATTATAATTCATTATATATTAGCAGACATTTAAATATACATTATTACAAAATCTACATGTGTGTACTTTATGCATTTTTTCTAAACCTGCTTTATAATTTTAAAAACAATTATATATTGAGGTAGTCTTACATTTTTGCATTACTAATACAAGACTTTACAATTATCCATATCTCTGATAGAGGCCAATCCCTGCTACTTCAGAGTCAAAGAAACGTCCAGCTGGATTTAACTGATGAAAAGATAGCCATGTTTTCATCACAATTTTTGAGTGGGGCAATCAAGTAGGTTTTTCTAAACTCTAAAATAATTGAGCAGGTATGACTTTCTCCTTTGCTGAAAGTCAGCTTGTATGTTCACTGGTCCAGTTATATATGGCTTCATAATAGACTAGTTCAAAATTCAGTGGCTTAAACAACATGAGTTTTTTGTATCTTTCCATTAAGTGCGTCAGGAATTCAGGTAGGATGTGGTTCGACAATTGATTTGCTCACCTGAGATTAACTGGGGTGACCTGGGGGAGTCAGGCTGCTCTGGAGTGTCCCAGATGGTTTAACTGCCATGTGTGGTATCTTGGAGGGAAAAGCCAAAAGGCAGGGCTCAGCAGACCCCTTCCTCCTCACCACGTACTGGCTCCACCAGGGGTAGTCAAACTGATATGTTGGCTCTGGACTTCAGAAGATCAAAGTAGAAGCCATGAGTCCTTTGAAGTCTAGGCTCCAAATTGGTGTGGTATCATTTCTGTTACACTCTATTGGTCAAAGTAATTGTTAAGTCAGTCCAGATTTAAGAGGAGAGGCCAGTAACCCCACCTTTTGATGTTCTAATTTTCAGCCATCTTTAAGTTTCCATGCTGAAAATAACCGATTCCAATATTTTTGTTTTTTACCAAGGGGAAACAAAACAAAACAAAGCAAAACAGGAAAGTTACCTGAAAATGATGCATATATGGCATACATTTCTCAAATTAAAAAAAAAATTAACTTTTATTGAGTTTTGAGAGATTGAGAGACAGAGAGTGAGTTGGAGAGGGGCAGAGAGAGAGGGGGGCACAGAATCAGAAGCAGGCTCCAGGCTCTGAGCTGTCTGCACAGAGCCTGATGCGGGGCTCGAACTCACAGACTGCAGGATCATGACCTGAGCCGAAGTTGGATGCTTAACCAGCTGAGCCGCCCAGGTGCCCCTAACATCTCAGGTTTTAATGTTTGCATCTCACACAAAGTATATGAAAATTGATTCTTTTTTCCCCCCAGTTTTTAAAAATACACAGCCCTAGACTTGCTCTTCCTCCATAAATATTTAGGAGAGGAAGAAAAGGAAAAGAAAACCTAGAAAACCTTCAGTGGTTTAATTTATGCATGCTGATTATAAAACAGAGTGAGAAAGCAACACATTATTCCTAATTAGATAAGATCCTCTTTTACTTTTTTTTGCATTAACTGAATGTCTAAAGTATACTCTTGAGTAACTAAAATAAGAGAATCCTATTTCTCCAGTCATCTTATTTTCTACCTATTCTGTTATACATTTGAGAATATAAATAAAAGGAGTAACCATCTATTGATAAGGAGATCTTGTTTGTTTTAGCTTGGCTGCAATTTAATTTCCTCTGCTCTTGAATTTCTGTAACCTTCTGCAACATTCATTTTATATTTAGAGAGCCTTTTTCCTTTTTTGTTTTTTTGAACCAATTTAAAGTAGTCTGTTTTTGAGAAGCTCCTGAGAATATTTGAAAAGCTATCTTCTTAATCTTATTGGATTTCAACTTTTGATTGTGTATACCTGAAAAATGGGCCTCGGAGCCTAGTCTGGCACTTACTGGCATGTCAATATTATATCAGTGAAGATGCTTCAGTGTTGAGAAGTCCCCAGGACATGTAGTGATAGTTCTTTATAATTTTGAAAGTTTCATGAGCAAATGCTTTAAAGATTCTCACTTCTGATTTCATTGAGAGGCTTAAAAAATGTTGAACAGATATGGTACATATTTTCCATTTTGATTTTCTCCTCTAATTGTTATAGACAGCAGTATGAATTTTTACCAAATACCTTTTTCAGCTCTTTTCTTGCTTCCTGTCCATTTCGGATTCTAATCTTTAATCCTACTACATTCATTTTTAAGCTCATTGGCTGTTATATATCTCTTCTGTCTGTCACCTGACAACTCTTCTATTTTAATCATGGTGCATTTCGAGAAATTCTGCTAGAGATAAAGATCACTAGGCAGAGATCTGACCTAGGTTTCACAAAAAGGAAAGCCATGTTTTAGTGAGATGGGGTGACAGTTTATGTGATGGTGTAGAGGGGAGGAAACAGGAGCCATTTGAAAAGAGAAATAGAAAAGCAGCATCTCAAAATTTCCCCTTCCCTGTTCGGCAGCATTGACAAGAGTAAGGCCAGTGTAGATATAAGAAATGATAATAATAAAAGTGATAAAATGTAGAAACTTAAGGGAATCAAGGAGATGTAAAGATAAAAACCCATTTTACTTTCATTTAACTAAGAGGGAGTCAAGGGTCAAGGAGACAGATAAAGTCCATTTTAACTTCACCTTAATTAGTGTATTAATTTACATAAATAAGAGAGGACCAATTGATAGGATTTCATATTATCTACATTCCGATGGATTTGTGTGATGCTCTAAACCACACCAAGAAATAATTATAAGTATTCTTTTAGTATATTCTATTCCAAATATATTTTTTAATTTCAAATATTTAAAAAAAAGAAACAAGGAGTCTGTGTTTACCTTTAGAAATGGACCAATGAAAGATAAATTACTGATACATAAAAAAGTCTATATTGGTAAGATAATATTTAATTTGTATGAGTGGCAACAATG
This sequence comes from Prionailurus viverrinus, assembly GCF_022837055.1. Classification (NCBI taxonomy): domain Eukaryota; kingdom Metazoa; phylum Chordata; class Mammalia; order Carnivora; family Felidae; genus Prionailurus; species Prionailurus viverrinus. The sequence goes on from NC_062570.1 coordinate 92,244,406, forward strand.
TCTTTTGACTCAGTTGTCAGCACAACCATACATTATATGCTTTCTGCCCAAATTACCCTGGGCATTATAATGTTGTAGCTCAGTTTCCCATAAAAAGATAGATTCTATTTCCCCAGCATTATCTGATATTAAAAATGATTAGCTTTAATTAAAAGAATCTAGAGAAGAATCAGACCTACATAACAATCAACAACATCATCTGTGATATTTAATAAATTGTAGCAAAAGATAAAAGTAAATAGGCTTTAATGTATGAAGCATATTATAGCACACAGGTTTATAAAAGAGGACTGTTTACTCAATATTTTTATTTAGTAGCCCATTAAAACTAATGTTAGTATGTTTTTAAAAAGAGATCCCATTTCTTCAGGTAAAGAGGCACCAAGTTCCTCCATTGTTGGGAAAAAGAAATAAGAAAGGAAATAGTGAAATTTAGGATATACAATAAAACCTTGTTTTGCGAGTATAATTTGTTTCAGAAACATGCTTGTAGTCCAAAGCACTTGTATATCAAAGTGAATTTCCCCGTAGGAACTAACAGAAACAGATGATTTGTTCTGTAGTACAAAAATATTCATATAAAAATGATTACAATACTGTAATATAATACAACATAATAAAATACACAATATAAAGAAAGATAAACAAATTAACCTGTACTTAACCTTTGAAAACCTTTGTGGCTGGTGTGAGGGAGACAAGAAAGAGGAGGGTTACTGTGTAGGACAACTTTCACTATCACTAATGGCATCACTGCTATCTGTTGGCTCAATGGAATCTTTTTATTTTCGTGTAACTTTAACAAGGAACCTATCCAATGACATTTGCTTTTGCCTCCTTTTGAGGATTTTGCAGAAATGTGGCATTGCATTGATGATCACCCACAATCCTGCAGTGAGAGAGAGAGAGAGAGAGAGAAGGAGAAGAACCATTGGCTCAGTTGTGATCATGTGACATTTGCTGTCATGTGCTATTCATATTGCAAGACATCACTCATTTATCAAGTTAAAATTTATTAGAAATGTGTGCTCATATTGCAGAACACTCACACAACAAGTTACTCCTAATCCAAGGTTTCACTGTACTTAGATTTAGTTTCAAGGAATCACTTCCCGGCCTTTTGGCTAAGATCAAGTGTAGAATTAGTTTCATGGAATGCCCTGAGAGCTCCAGGTTTACTCCTGCTGCATATGTTGACTGTTGAGAATCCAAAGACAGCTACCATATTCTTCAGTCATTTTAAAGACATCTGCATTTACCATTGTGTAACCCCAATATATCTAATACTGCCTTAAAGAAGTGCACATTCAGGGTATGAAAATTAAGAGCAGTGAAAAGAAAGACAAAGAATTATAGTAAAAATGAACATAGGACAAAAAATAAAAGGCATTGCTTCTTGATCTACAAAGCAACTATATGGTTAATGCTTACATTTCATGTATGTACTGGGAAGTAATCTTTGTGCCTTCTTCAGGCCAAATAAACAATGGGTATTCTGTCTACTCAATATAATGATCCTAGGTATTGCTACTGTAAAAGCAGAAGCTTCCTCGATGTGGGGGGGGGGAGGGGGGGAGTCACTGGAAGCAAGAATATTTTGTTACACAGCAAAAAAAAAAGACCATTTTAAATCATAGTATTGAAAATGAATAATAAATACGTAGTTTCCTTCCTTCTAATGTAATGACTATGGCCCATTTCCCACCCTTTATTTCATTTGGAAGCAAAACATCCCACAGCTAATAGAGAGCACACAGGTAAGAAATTAAGTCATTTATTTTATTTACTTCAATTTGAGAATTTTTCTGAAGAGGAGCTTATGAAAGAACCAAGGCCATAAACATTAGTCACCAAATTACTTAAAAATTTCAAGACCATTGAGAAACACTGACCATACTGTTGCAGTCACTCAGAAGAGATTATTTATATAACACCTGGCCGCACAAGGATTTTCAAATTTTTCTACCAGAATTGAGCATTGAAAAAACTATATCTAAGATTCTGTGAAAATGGCCTTCTATTCTATTGCCTCATCAAAGTTTTGAGATTCTATTTCTACTCTAACTGGCCAACAAAAATCTACAACAGCAAGAGTATGAAATTCAAATATTTGAGCAAGGTAAGGTATATGCTAGTATGTTTGCTTTTATCAAACAAAAAATCAGATTAATGAGGAAGTTTGATACAAGTCAAAGTCCACAACTGTTTAATATTCTTTGCATGTGAAATTAGTTGGTTCATCATTAATCATGTTTAGTTGCACCTGATTTTTTTTTTCTATATACTTAAGATGCCAATTTTATTACAGTGGCTGTTCTCAGGAGGTTTATAACAATGATCACAGCTCTGTTAATTATTTCACACATTTTGGGATTGTTTCAAAGTCAAGTAATTTTTTTTAAGCAAAGTTATCAGTAGTGAAAAAAAGATAATTTGTTTAAATGACTTCCATTGTGTTAAGAAAACATTAGTATTAGGTTTGGTTATTTTAATAATTATATAGCTCATTGTTATTTATTATTTTCCAAGTAGAAAATTCTTTGTGTGTAGTAATCTTTTCTATTCCTTCCACTTAATATGAACCAATGGAAAAATCCTTAACACAATTTTTGCCTTCAACCTTCAAAGAGGTGAATCTCAACAGAACCAAAGGCATCCATAAAATATACTTCAAACTTCCAATATTATGAAAATGCAATTTTGAGAGTTCTGCATTGTTGTCTGCAGAGTAATTTATAACAAAATAATGAGTTTCAGGTTTTTATATGGAGACGAGAAATAAAAAAATCAAATACTACATATTCAGTGAAAAGTATTTCTTAAAACCTCAAGACTCTCCAAATTCTCTTGATCTTCTCGTTAGCCATCAAAGTTAAACTATGGTAGTTATATTTATAACAAAAGAATTCTGTCCTTTGGCCAGAACTCATGTTATGGACAGACCAGCGTATATGATGAAGAGGTAAACCAGATAATAGACAAGGATTAAACAAATGTTTAGACCAGAATAACATGATGGTGGTGGTGGTCAGTGGAAAATCAAAGGAATCAGTTATGTTATTATAGACTGAGAACAAACAGGAAGTGTAGGCCAGTTATCAGGGAGACAGAATCTTTTATCAAGAGCAAGGAGTTCTCTTTGGAAGTTAAGGTATTCAGACTTGCAAAAAGCATTTTCTTATGTCACCTTCTGATTTATATCTGAGTGGTTATTCTGTTGGTTCGTTCATTTTGGGCTTAATGATCCTCTGTGTACTTCCCTTGAAGGCCTAAAAGTTATTGTCCCATTTTTTTTTTCAACAAAAGGAAGACACCAAGGCTTTGAAAAATTCCAGAAAGACTAGATCACTGTTCTAGATCTCAGATTAGAATGGTGAGTTCTTGGATCCATTTCTTTTTCATATGGATTCCTAATTTCCTTCTGTATTGATGGGATTTTATGTTTCCTAATGTTTATAGCTGTATGTTGATGAATGGTAAGAGTAAAACAAGCTATAGAAACATACTTTCCTCACTTTTCTCATAAACTATAAGGTAGGAATGCAAGACCCACTAGATACATGGTTTTAAAGAAGCTAAAAATTACTACTGTATTCCCAATTACATCAGATATGAGTCTTTATGTTCCGTTCAATGATTCTCATTTAGGAAAAATTTTAGTGTCTCTCTGTAGGTGGGGATTTGTTATGTGCCTCCTAAATGACAGTATAGATGTAACTCACTTGAAGCAAATTTAATATATGAAAATAAAGTTTACAAACTATTAAATTAAGGAGTTTTTATTCAATACCCAGTGATTCTCCATATAATTGACAAGTATCTGCCACTTGAATGACCAGACTCAAGTTAAATGTATGAGACCCTCTAATGAATTTAAATATTTAACTATGATTCATGCACATCATAAAACTAATACACTTTTTCTTTTTTTTTGTTTTTTTTGAAGGTGATAGTTGCTATTTTTTATTTTAATTTTTTTAAAAATTTACATCCAAATTGGTTAGCATATAGTGCAACAATGATTTCAGGAGTAGATTCCTTAATGCCCCTTACCCATTTAGCCCATCCCCCCTCCCATAACCCCTCCAGTAACTCTCTGTTTGTTCTCCATATTTAAGAGTCTCTTGGGGCGCCTGGGTGGCTCAGTCCGTTGAGCGTCCAACTCGGGCTCAGGTCATGATCTCACAGTCTGAGAGTTCAAGCCCCATGTCCGGCTCTGTGCTAACAGCTCAGAGCCTGGAGCCTGCTTCGGATTCTATGTCTCCCTCTCTCTCTGCCCCTCCCCCCGCTCATGCTCTGTCTCTCTCTCTGTCAAAAATAAATAAACATTTTAAAAAAAGAGTCTCTTATGTTTTGTCCCCCTCCCTGTTTTTATATTAGTTTTGTTTCGCTTCCCTTATGTTCAACTGTTTTGTCTCTTAAAGTCTTCATATGAGTGAAGTCATATGATTTTTGCCTTTCTCTGACTGACTAATTTCACTTAGCATAATACCCTCCAGTTCCAACCACATAGTTGCAAATGGCAAGATTTCATTCTTTTTGATTGCCAAGTAATACTCCATTGTGTGTGTGTGTGTGTGTGTGTGTGTGTGTGTGTGTGTGTGTGTATACCACATTTTCTTTATCCATTCATCCATCGATGGACATTTGGGCTCTTTCCATACTTTAGCTATTGTTGATAGTGCGGCTATAATCCTTGGGGTGCATGTGTCCCTTCAAAACAGCACACCTGTATCCCTTGGATAAATACCTACTAGTGCAATTGCTGGGTTGTAGAGTAGTTCTATTGTTAGTCTTTTGAGGAACTTCCATACTGTTTTCCAGAGTGGCTGCACCAGCTTGCATTCCCACTGACAATGCAAAAGGGATCCTCTTTCTCCACGTCCTCGCCAACATCTGTTGTTGCCTGAGTTGTTAATGTTAGTCATTCTGACAGGTGTAAGATACTTGGTATCTCATGGTGGTTTTGATCTGTATTTCCCTGATAATGAGTGATGTTGAGCATTTTTTCATGTGTCAGTTGTCCATCTGGATGTCTTCTTTGGAGAAGTATCTATTCATGTCTTTTGCCCATTTCTTCACTGGATTATTGGTTTTTTGGGTGTTGAGTTTTATAAGTTCTTTACAGATTTAGATACTAACCCTTTATCTGATATGTTGTTTGCAAATATCTTCTCCCATTCCATCGGTTGCCTTTAATTTTTCTGATTGTTTCCTTTGCTGTGCAGAACCTCTTTATTTTGATGAGGTCCCAGTAGTTCAATTTTGCTTTTGTTTCCCTTGCCTCCAGAGATGTGTTGAGTAAGAAGTTGCTGTGGCCAAGGTCAAAGAGGTTTTTGCCTACTTTGTCCTTGTGGATTTTGATGGCTTCCTGTCTTACATTTAGGTCTTTCATCCATTTTGAGTTTATTTTTGTGTATGGCGTAAGAAAGTAGTCCAGGTTCATTCTTCTGCATGTCGCTGTCCAGTTTTCCTAGCGCCACGTGCTGAAGAGACTGTCTTTAGTCTACTGGATATTCTTTCCTGCCTTGTCAAAGATTAGTTGGCCATACATTTGTGGGTCCATTTCTGGGTTCTCTATTCTGTTCCATTGATCTGAGTGTCTGTTCTTGTGCCAGTACAATACTGTCTTCATAATTACAACTTTGTAGTATAGCTTGAAGTCTGGGATTGTGATGCCTCCTGCTTTGGTTTTCTTTTTCAAGATTTCTTTGGCTATTCGGGGTCTTTTCTGGTTCCATACAAATTTTAGGATTATTTGTTCTAGCTCTGTGAAGAATGCTAGTGTTATTTTGATAGGGATTGCATTGAATATGTAGATTGCTTTTGGTAGTATCAACATTTTAACAATATTTATTTTTCCTATCCAGGAGCATGGAATCTTTTTCCTTTTTTTTTTTTTTTGTATGTGTATCTTCTTCAATTTCCTTTATAAGCTTTCTATAGTTTTCAGTGTATAGATTTTTCACCTCTTTGGTTAGATTTATTCCTAGGTATTTTATGCTTTTTTGTGCAACTGTAAATGGGATTGATTCCTTGATTTCTCTTTCTGTTGCTTCATTATAGGTGTATAGGAATGCAACCGATTTCTGTGCATTGATTTTATATCCTGCAACTTTGCTGAATTCATGAATCAGTTCTACCAGGTTTTGGTGGAATCTTTTGGTTTTCCATATAAGTATCATGTCATCCGAAAAGAGTGAAAGTTTGACCTCCTCCTGGCCAATTTGGATGCCTTTTATTTATTTGTGTTGTCTTATTGCAGAGGCTAAGACTTCCAATACTATGTAGAATAACACTGGTGAGAGTGGACATCCCTGTCTTGTTCCTGACCTTAAGGGAAAAGCTCTCAGTTTTCCCCATTGAGGATGATATTAGCATTGGGTCATTCATATATGCCTTTTATGATCTCGAGGTATGCTCCTTCTATCCCTACTTTCTTGAGGGTTTTATCAAGAAAGATGCTATATTTTGTCAAATGCTTTCTCTGCATCTATTGAGAGGATCATATGGTTCTTGTCCTTTCTTTTATTGATGTGATGAATCACGTTAATTGTTTTGCAGATATTGAACCAGCCCTGTATCCCAGGTATAAATCCTGCTTGGTTGTGGTGAATATTTTTTTAAATGTATTGTTGGGTCTGGTTGGGTAATATCATGTTGAGGATTTTTGCATCCATGTTCATCAGGGAAATTGGTCTATAGTTCTCCTTTCTAGTGTGCTCTCTGTCTGGTTTTGGAATCAAGGTAATGCTGGCTTCATAGAAAGAGTTTGGAAGTTTTCCTTCCATTTCTATTTTTTTGGAACAGCTTCAAGATAATAGGTGTTAACTGTTCCCTAAATGTTTGGTAGAATCCCCCATGGAAAGCCATCTGGCCCTGGACTCTTGTGTTTTGGGATATTTTTTATTACTAATTCTATTTCTTTATTTGTTAGGGGTCTGTTCAAATTTTCTATTTCTTACTGTTTCAGTTTTGGTAGTGTATATATTTCTAGGAATTTTTCCATTTCTTCCAGACTGCCATTTTATTGGCATATAATTACTCATAATATTCTCTTATTATTGCTTTTATTTCTGCTGCGTTGGTTGTGATCTCTCCTCTTTCATTCTTGATTTTATTTATTTGGGTCCTTTCCTTTTTCTTTTTGATCAAACTGGCTAGTGGTTTATAAATTTTGTTAATTCTTTCAAAGAACCAGCTTCTGGTTTCATTGATGTGTTCTACTGTTTTGTTTTTTTTTTTTTGTTTCAATAGCATTAAATTCTGCTCAGATCTTTATTGTTTCCTGTCTTCTGCTGGTTTGGGGTTTTATTTGATGTTATTTTTCCAGCTCCTTAAGGTGTAAGGTTAGGTTTTGTATCTGAGATCTTTCTTCCTTTTTTAGGAAGGCCTGGATTGCTATATACTTTCCTCTTATGACCGCCTTTGCTGCATCCCAGAGATTTTGGGTTGTGCTGTTATCATTATCATTGGCTTCCATATACTTTTTAATTTCCTCTTTAACTTCTTTGTTAGCCTATTCATTCTTTAGTAGGATGTTCTTTAGTCTTCAAGTATTTGTTACCTTTCCAAATTTTTTCTTATGGCTGATTTTGAGTTTCATAGCGTTGTGGTCTGAAAGTATGTATAGTATGATCTTGATCTTTTTGTATTTGCTGAGGGCTGACTTGTGTCCCAGTATGTGGTCTATTCTGGAGAACATTCCATGTGCACTGGAGAAAAATGTATATTCTGCTGCTTTAGTATGAAATGTTCTGAATGTATCTGTTAAGTCCATCTGGTCCAGTGTGTCATTCAAAGCCATTGTTTCCTTGTTGTTTTTTTGATTAGATGATCTGTCCATTGCTGTGAGTGGAGTGTTGAAGTCTCCTACTATTATGGTATTACTATCAGTGAGTTTCTTTATGATTGTGATTAAATGATTTACATATTTGGGTGCTTCCACATTTGGTGCATAAATGTTTACAATTGTTAGGTCTTCTTGGTGGATAGACCCCTTAATTATGATATAAAGCCCTTCTTCATCTCTTGATACAGTCTTTATTTTAAAGTGTAGATTGCCTGATATAAATATAGCTACTCTGGCTTTTTTTTGTTGTCCATTAGCATGATAGATGGTTCTCCATCCCCTTACTTTCAATCTGAAGGTGTCTTTAGGTCTAAAGTCGGTCTTTTGTAAACAGCATATAGACAGATCTTGTTTTCTTATCCATTCTGTTACCCTATGTCTTTTGATTGGAGCATTTAGTCCATTAACATTTAGAATGAGTACTGAAAGATATGAATTTATTGCCATTATGTTTCTTGTAGAGTTGGAGTTTCTGTTGGTGTTCTCTGGTCCTTTCTAGTCTTAGTTGCTTTGGGCATTTATTTATTTATTTAGTTAGTTACTAATTAATTAATTCATTCATTCATTCATCTTTTCTCTCCTTAGAAAGTCTACCTTAAAATTTCTTGCAGGGCTGGTTTAGTGGTCACAAACTCCTTTAATTTTTGTTTGGGAAACTTTGTATCTGTCCTTCAATTTTGAATGACAGCCTTGCTGGATAAAGAATTCTTGGCTGCATGTTTTTCTGAATCAGCACATTGAATATATCCTGCCACTCCTTTCTGGCCTGCCAAGTTTCTGTGGATAGGTCTGTTTCAAACCTGATCTGTCTTCCGTTGTAGGTTAATGACTTTTTTCCCCTTGCTGCTTTCATGATTCTCTCCTTGCCTGATTATTTTGTGGATTTGACTATGATATGCCTTGTTGATGGTTGGTTTTTGTTGAATCTAATGGAAGTCCTCTGTGCTTCCTGGATTTTGATGTCTGTGTCTTTCCCCATGTTAGGAAAGTTTTCTGCTATGATTTGCTCATATAACCCTTCCACCCCTATTTTTCTCTCTTCCTTTTCTGGGACCCGTCTGATTCTGATGTTGTTCCTTTATAATGAGTCACTGATTTCTCTAATTCTTAAATCATGCTCTTTTGTCTTAATCTCCCTATTTTTTTCTGCTTCATTATTCTCCATAAGTTTGTCCTCTATATTGCTGATTCTCTGTTCTGCCTCATCCATCCTTGCCAAGGCAGCATCCATTTGAGATCGCAGGTCAGTTATAGCATTTTTTATTTCATCCTACTAGCTTTTATTTCTTTTATCTCTGTAGAAAGGGATTCTAATCTATTTTTGACTCTGGCTAGTATTTTTACTATCGTGATTATAAATTCTGGTTCAGACATCTTGCTTGTATCTGTGTTGGTTAAGTCCCTGGCTGTCATCTCTTCCTGCTCATTCTTTTGGGGTGAATTCCTTAGTTTTGTCATTTTGAAGTGAGAAAAGTAATTAATGAGGTAGAAAAAATTATAATTAAAAAATAAAAATAAAAAAATTAAAGAAAACACACACAAAGATCAAACAAATGATGCTAAATCCTAGGTGTGTTTTGATCTGGGTTTTCAAAGTGGCTTGAAAGATTAGACAAAAAAGGAGGAAAAAAAAGGAAATCATTTGAAAATTGGAAAAAATGAATACACTGAAGTAGATTAAAATAAAATAATGGAAGTAAAATAGAGTTTGAAAAAATTTACACAAAAGTAAAAAATATAGTAAAAAAAATTAAAAATATTTTTAATAAAAATTGAAAATAAAAATGAATTTTTTCTCTTTCTGTATTCAAGAAAAAGAAAAGAAACGAAAAAGAGAAAACCAAAAAAGAAAGAAAGAAAATTAAATAGATGGACTGGTGAACAGACTGAAGTACAACTGAAATTACTTGGTTTTCCCCTAGAAGTCAAACTATGAAGCACTTTATGGTCCATACACTAAGCAGGTGGTGAGACTTGTGTTCTTCAAGAGCAGATTTGGGGTTTAGTGTAATGAGTGGGGTTGAGTGGGGTTTAGTGTAATGGCTCCATTCTCCACTAGATGGCACTGCTAGCCTATTGGGGTGGATTGTTGTTACACTTGTGGGTGCATATGTGCATGCGTGAGAGCAGTGAAAATGGCGCCACCCATCTGCCCAGACTCTAGTATCAGTACTCTGTTCTCCCCACACCTGTCCTTCGTCTTCAGCTTCCGTCCACTCCCCACTTCCACACTATCCATGACCAAGCCTCAGGTAGCACCTCCCTCCTGAGTTTTGTCTCAGATGCGGCTGCCTTCCCTGGCCCCCACTTTTGTGGAACTGAGGCTTTGACCCACTCTTCCCCCTCTGCAGAGGGTCTCACCGAGCAATGGCCGGTGCCAGCTGCACCCAGGAGCACTTGAGGGACCATGCTGCTGCCGATGCCCAGAGACTGTGGCCAGGTGCCATCCTGCCTCAGGAAAAGTTCATGAGACAGTGTAGCAGCAGCACCTCAAGGATTATGGAAAATCACAACACACATCTGGCACCAGGCTTCACCCCCAAAGACTTTGTTCTAGCACCAGCAAATGTGGCTGTTCTTTGGGGTCTGCTGGGCTCAGACCTCACAACCCCTACCAAATGTCCTTCTAGCAGTGGAACCGCTTCTCCCCATGTGGCCCAAGAACCTCCCAGATCCCACTCTGCTCCTGAGGATTCTCCCTTCCCACCAGCGCACCGCCAGGTATCAAGCTGCAGAGTTTCAGTCTCTGTTCTCCCCCTGTTTACAGTCTTAATGGAATTTAAACCTTCTTTCTCCTTTCTCCCTTTTTGGTTTAGTCCCTGTGGCTGTTTCCAATTTTTCACTTTCTCTCCAGCTGCTTTTGGGGAGAGGTGCTTTTCCCATACCCCCCCACCCCACGTAAAAGCGTTCTCCGTCAGTCCTCTCTCCACATGCAAAAGTGGCTCCCTGTCCTCTCCAGTTTTTCTCTTCCCAAGTTCATTTCTCCAGGCCACATATCTGCTGAATTCTGTGGTTCAGCTTGTGCAGGTTGTTGTGTTAATCCTCAGATCATTTTTCTAGGTGTGCAGGATTGTTTAGTGTTGGTCTGGCTCACTTTTTCTTTGTTTTTGAATTGTTCACCTAGTGCTCGCTTCGGCAGCACATATACTAAAATTGAATTGTTCACCTATATGTGGTTTTGATTCTGGTGATCAAGGCAGAGAGAAGTAGGAAAGGCTGGGTATATTAAGAACTTTTTCTTCTATGTCAGAATAAAAATACATAAAATTTTTAAAAATTAGAATTAGGTATAGCATATGTAAATATCTTTAGCTAATGAAAGACATGAATGAAATATCCTCTGGTCTGATTTTTAATATTTAGAAGTGAATTCTCAAATTTTGGTCCATATACAGTCTTTAGGAAATTTTTGTTTTTAATAGGGACGTGTGTCTGTATGCATATAATTTATTTACAGTTCAGGAATGATGCTAAATTATGGTTAAAAGGTACAAAAGTGCACAGTTGGGGCACCTGGGTGGCTCAGTTGGTTAAGCATCAGACTTTGTCTCAGGTCATGATCTCACAGTTTGTGTGTTGGAACCCCATGTCGGACTCTGTGTCGACAGCTCTGAGTTGGAACCTGCCTCAGATTCTGGGTATCCCTCTTTCTCTGCCCCTCCCCTGCTTGTTCTCTGTCTCTCTGTCTCTCAAAAATAAATAAGCATTAAAAAAATTAAGAAAAACACAAAAAACAAAATGCACACTAATGCTAAGTCTATACTTTGCAGGTTTTGCTTATAATATATTACATAGCTCTCTATGAAATGCTTTATATTTATTTTGGATGTTCTTTTTGAAGACTTTGCCACTGTTAGGTCTATGTAAAAGGACAATTGTTCTTTTTTTTGTTTTTTTACTTTGATAAGTCACTAAAAAGTTTCATGTCTCATTTTCTTATCTACCACTCTAAAATCTTTAAAAAAATAAGTAAATAAAAAAATAAATAAAACAGCTTCCTCCAGAGTTTTTACATGTATTTGTGTTCAGTAAGATTATTTATGGACTCAACTCATTAACGTATTTTAAAAGGATCCTTAGCAAGGTGAGCATTAGACAAGGAAATTAATTCAGTGCTGAGAATATAAATAGAATACTGTAATCATAAAAAATATAATAGAAATCAGCACTTTCTCATCCAACATAAACTCCTTTAAAAAAAATCAACCAGCTTCTGTAATTACATTTTTATTGTGTTTTTTTATTTACACCATATTCCTCTGGTAGGTAAGCTCATAATTACAGACAGCTCTGCCTTTATGTATTTAAATTAAAGTCAAATGGTCCCAACTCCCAGGTTTTTTTTCTTTTGTTCAGTAACTAAACAAAAAAAGAATAAATGTGGTTCTTGAGAAAACAAATTAAAATTGATGGACAGAAATATTGCCATATTTCAACATACTGATTAGGAAAAAGATAAAAGATCTAGACACTGTGCTAAATGTTTTGTAAAATCAATCACGTTTCATCAAGATGACCTTGTGAAAAATATACATATATTTTAAAACCGTGAATTTTGCTAATATCAGAAATTTCAACACAAAGGGACTCAGAACAAAAGGTTCTTTAATAGCTCTCAAATGTGGAGTTTCCAGAAGTAAAGGTAGTTTTAGTATTAAGTAGATCAAATGGCACAACAGCATCACTAAGGATGTAGCATTTTCATTCCCTCCTCTCTGAACTCTGTATCATCAGCATCATGCTAAGATGGTTCTGTATGGAAAAGCATTGGTAACAATTCCTAGTGCCTAAGGATTCTTTGTCTATGTCCAGGGAAAGAAAAGCATTCTTTGCCCCAATATTACAAGTGTTTTTCAATTTATTATATCTGGATTGACTTAAGTTGCAAATATTCTCCTGACTCCATCATTCTGGTCAGAAAAATGTAATGTGATCATTGGTTAAGTCACTGGCCCATCCTTGGCTGTTTGGGAAACAGGTAGTTGTCAAAACAAAATTTGGGTGTTATTAGATAAGGAGAGTTAGAAAATAGTGGCTATGTTGGTAGATAGGGAATGTCCACTGGAATGTTAGGATCTGTAATAAATGAGGGAACTGGGGGTACCTGAGTGGCTCAGTCGATTAGGCATCTATTGATTTCAGCTCAGGTCATGATCTCACGGTTGGTGAGACTGGGCCCTGCATTGGACTCTTCACTGGCAGCGTGGAGCTTGCTTGGGATTCTCTCTCCCCCTGCCTCTCTCTCTGCCCTTCTTTCTCTCTCTCTCTTTCTGTCTCTCTTTCTCAAAAATAAATAAACATTTAAAAAAATCTTAAAAATAAGTAAGGAAACAAAGTTACAAGAAATCAAGTAACTTAACAATGTTTACCTGGAGTTGAAAGCAACTCTGTACTTGAATTTTTTCATAACTTCAGTTCTACAACTTCAATGCCATGAAAATGACTGGATTTTATACACTCCCATGAGTAGTACATGCCACACTTGTACTAGGACTTGGTTTGTCCATTCTAACGTTACCAGATTTATTAACTGATTTTGTATGGTTTAGGTAGCTATCTTTAAAAAAAAATCAATGAAGACGTTTCCAATTTCAGATTTTTGAATAAAAAATAATCAGGTGATTTTAGAAAATATGTCCTTACACTATGAAATGTATTATATTCAGGTTATTAAACTATTAACTTAAGGATAAATATATATTAAGTTATATGGCAGCTGTTCTCCAAAGACATTGTATGATAGTTACTCTCATTTCTTTGTGTTTGTACCACACCTCACATCAAGTGGTAGAATGTATGTACCCTCCGCTTGAATTAGGGCTAGCCTGTATTACTGGCTTCAACCAATAGAATATTGCAGAAGTGACATTCTAGAAACCCAGGCTTTTGAGGCTTTAAGGAAGCTTTCACTTTCTAGAAGCCACATTGTGAGGAAACTCAAGCCGTATAAGGTGGTCACATGGAGAACTAACTTGCTCTGATTGTCAACCCCATCTTAGTTCCTACCCAACAGCCAGGACTATATAGTGAACCATTTTGAACATTTCAGGCCAATTTGAGATTGACTTAATGGCCTGGCATTCCATGGTCATCTAACCTTGGCCCAATCAATATCAAATGGAGCAAAAAAAAAAAAAAAAAAACTGTAGGGCTGAGCCAAACCATTTCACAGGCTAGTGAAAGGTAAGAGTATTTTTTGTTTTAAGGCCCTATGTTTTGTTATGGCTTATCATGCAACAATGGACAATATATGTAATGTAAGATGGTCAACATATGTGATGTGGTTCTTAAACCAGCCTGTGATTCCTGCTTAATATACCATTGGCAAAAAAACCTCAGGCAAAATTTGACTGTGTCTAGACTATTCTTTTTTCCTAAGTATAATTTTCTGCTTCCTACCATGTTAATCCACACCCTAGTTTGGTCTGTACTTTCTAGTTCCAAAAGTAGTATGTTAAAAGTATAGAAAATTCTCAGTCTTTCTTCAAATTGAGAAAGTTCAGCATCTAAAGGAGAAATATATTCATATTATGGTATTTATAGCTATTTCTATCTCTATTAATAACTGGACAGATTTATGCAAAGCTTCACTCAAGGAAAACTCACCCCCTGTCAAAATGTACTAGGTCGAATCACCTGCAGGTATTGCCTAGAATTTTTTTTTTAATTTTTTTTTTTTTATTATTACGGGGTTGGGTTTCTCTTCTGATTGAAAGTTTACAGACCTTCAACTACGAGGTTAAGAGATAAAATTCTGGGGCCGTGAATCATTTTAAAGAACTTCTTCTAAACTAGACAAAAATTTTGATTGTTACTTTTTATATAATCCTATAAACCTTCCCCTCCCACTCTACTCTATTTCCAAGAATTTTGTTTATGATCATGTCATACCCATTTTTGTGAGGACTATACTTGCATAAAGCATCTTAAAATTTTTTTACTAAATTAATGTCAGGCAATTAATTATAGATTATGTGATTCCACTTAAAAAAATATATCTTTTATTTTTCTGACCTGAGCAAACCCAATAAAGAGACCAGAACTGAATTAGGAGAGAAGACATTACATATGATGGTCTGAAAGCCATTAGCAGTGGCTGGCATGGGATTTACCAGTTTTAGTATTCAGTGTATCTTTAACATAATGTATAATCTATAGTGCACAATAAAAATGCAAACCTCAAATCATATTTTCTCTGTAAGCTTGATTTTTTTAATCACATGGATAGATAAGTTTTAAAAGAAATTTACTATAGATAAGTTTGATTAGAATAAGTATGTGTTTTTTTTCACCGACTAACTTATCAACAGATATATCATCTATACTATCGTACTATAATATTCATCCCTTCATTAGCAGAACATAATTTTAGACACTCATTAAGAACCTCTAAGCCTATTTAAAGTACATTTACGATCATCGTATTAAGTTTTTATATTATCAAAATGCATATGGTTAATAACAGGTAACCCCAACCAATATAGAGCATTGTAAATGTCATTTAATTTTGTCTGAAGTTGTCTTCTGGAGCATGGCATTTAAGGAGGAATTAAAAAAATCAGCACTCAAAATAATAGTTTAATGCAGGATTTTGAAAAATGAAAACCAACGCAAAAAGTCCATGGTGAACAGAATATTAGCTATTCAAAGAAGGGGTCTGTATTGCTGATTTTTCCTTTTTTTTCCCAGGCTCCAAAATGGCAGAGTGTGACACTGCTCACTACCTGTGTCCTCAAAGATTTCCCCCAAGGGGGAGACAAAGAGGTAGAACACAAGTACATGGAGTGTTGGGTACATTGGAAGTACATTATCTGTCACTAGTGCTGGCATGGTAGACTAACTGATGCCTTCCAGAATAAACAACACTGCTCTTGCTGTTGCTGTGGTGAAATTACTTTTATGGAAAGAAATACCTGATACCCAGGTCTACCTAAAAACTGCTCCTAAAGATCATGATTCCTTCAAGTATCTTCGCTCTCATTATTAATTGGTTAGGAGAGAAAGAGCTAATTGTTTCTAATTTGAATTTGATGTACTCCTATCTAATTTGCAATTAAAGAGTTTTTTACAAAGTTAATGAATCTTCATCCCCTTCATCTGACTATCTCTGTTACAATTTTGCAAATCAGCATATGTACAAAAATGGTACATTTTTGTTGAGTTGTCTGACCTAACAAGCACTAAACATTTGTGATCTAATTTCTCTGAAAGCTTCAGCATTTTGGTACTGACATATTGCTAATGTGAAGAAATATGACTTTATTCTGCTGACTACTAATTAATCTTGATAATTATATCATCTCTCAAGCATATTCAAAATCAGATGTGAGAAATAGTGGCTATGAAGTAAAAAACGTCTTTATCTGCACAAATGCCTTGCTATCTAGAAAAGACTTCAGCTGAAGCCTCACTTTTGGATAAGTGGTTGATTTGGCAATTATTGTTCTCAAATTAAGAGGTTTTAAAGGAAAAGAGTATTAATTTGTATGTGTAGTTTCCACATTGTGTTTCAATGAGACATTGAAAAGAAATGTTTTTAATATAGCATATAAAACTACAAAATTATAGACAGTTACATAATTTTCTTTTATCCTTACAATAATTCCACAAGGATGATATTTTTTAACTCCAATTTTTATGAAAAACTAAGGAGACTTGGATGGTTTAAATAACGTATCTAAGTAAGCTGAAACAATAATCTTAGAGCTAAGCTGTAACCAAGCTAGTGTTCAAAGTATATGTCTTCTTAAAAAAAATTTAAAAACACATCTCTTCATGATATTAATTCCTTTGCTTACTGTATTTAGCAAACTTCCCACTTCATGTATATTTTACACTTCTTATTTGTTCCTAAGACTCCCACAACAAATTGCCACAGACAGAGTGGCTTACAACAACAGAAATGTATTTTCTCACAGCTCTAAAGGCCAGAAATCCAAAATTAAGATATCAATAGGGTTGGTTCATTGTGAAGGGTCTGAGGGAGAATTTGTTCCATGACTCTCTCCTAGCTTCAGTGAGCTTTTAGCAATCCTGGCTTAACTTTGATCTCTGCCTCTGTGTTCACATGATCTTCCCTCTGTTTCTCTATGTCTGAACTCTCCCACTCTTATTGGATTTAGGGTCCACCCTAAATCCAGGATTATTTCATCTCAACACCCTTAATTACATCTGCAAAAACCCTCTTTCCAAGTAAGAAAGTACCTGCATTCACAGGTACCAGAGTTAGAACTCGGCCTTATGTTTTAAGGGTGTACAATTCATCCCACTAGATAGGTTTTATGTTTTCTGTTGACAATAATACAAGAGTATAGATACATCACCAATTATAGAAATAGGTAGAAATCAAGTTATTTATAATGATTTATTGTATTAGAAGTCCACAAAGTAACTCTTTTCATATAAGAGGTTACAAATACCAGAGACAAGCATTTAAAGAGATTGGGTTTAAGGGAGGAAGATAAGATCTTGATTGGGTTTATTATGTGTTTTCCTTCAGTGACCTATCACTGGTGGGAGTGAGATCACTGTTAAAAGTCAAAAAGGAGACACCTAGATAAAGTATACTGGATGCTAAGGAGATAACTTATTTTTGCTTCTTTTGGCATTATCCAAATAATGCAAAGAAGTTCACACAGGGAAGCAAACCCTGCAATTAATGAACAAAAGGCACAGATTCTACTGGATAGAATGGTTTACTAATGAGAGAAAGAGTGAATTTACTACTTTATTTTTGAAGCAGAATATATAACCTTTTAGAGAATTCTTCCTGACATTGTCATCCCATCTCTCTCCAATCATTTTTGATATTTAGCTTCAGCCATGCAGAACTAACAGTTATTAAGGGAAGAAGTGTGTGCATCCGGTTTAACAGAACAGGGCTAGTATACCTGAAAAATAAGATAAATGTCAGAAAAAAGAAATATATTGAATCCTGAAAAATGCCTTAAGTCCTTTTTATGATGACTTCAAAGTTTACCAGAACATACTTATTTTGCTGTATTTTTGGGACTCAGATAATTACTCAATTTATTGGCTTTTAACCAGTAGCTTTCAGAATCCAATTGCAGACTGTGAAATTCAACATCATAACTGGTTAAGAACCTTATGTCCCAGGGAATAGAATGTGCATTTACCTATAGGAGCAGTGTTGATAATTGAAAGATTTAAAAAGTAGATCAGTATAAGAAAAATTATGTAAGGACTGTTAATTTATTTGAAGAAGTGAGTGAATCTGTTATAGCATTTTCAAGTAGGAAGATGATTATTATAGGAAGAACTGAGAATAATCTAGTAATACTGAAGAAGACACTAAAAACTAATTGTTTAATTACAGAAAGAAAATTTTCATGAAATAGAGTATGAGGAAGTTGACTCAGGGTTGACAGACTTTTGAGTATGACACATGATCAAGGATGAGAGATTGAAAGGCTCTGGCAGAAAATGAATAACTTTCAAATTTACTTCAGAACAAATTGGTCAGTTCTAGACTAGATAGTATGCCCTAGGGTGATAACTGGGTGGACAGGGATTGATAACAGGAGTTTAAATACAACTCTTTTAAATTCTCTCTCTTTCTCTTTTTTTGTTTCGTTTTTATTGGAATTCCAGTTAGTTAACATACAGTGTAATATTAGGTGTAAATTCTGTGGCTCAACACTTCCATTCATTACAAGAGCCCTCCTTAATCCCCATCCCCTGTTTCATCCATCCACTCACCCACCTCCCCTCTGGTCACCATCAGTTTCTTCTCTATAGCCAAGAGTCTATTTCTTCGTTTTCCTCTTTCTTTTCTTTCCCCTATGATTGTTTTGTTTCTGAAAACCCACAATGAGTGAAATAATATGGTATTTGTCTTTCTCTGACTTTAAATTCAATTCCCATGACTTCAGAGTCATTTGGTTCCCTCAGCCTGCTTTTCAAGACCCTGTGATTAATTTGGCGATTATTCACGAAGTATAAGCTATGTGTATGGAGACTCTAAGATAAATGAGATATAAAACCATTTCTGTATTTTTAATTTAGATAGAAAATAAAAAGACATACAGAAATAATTATAAAACATCATAGAGAATACCAAATATGATAAGAAAGCCCCAGAAAACAATAGTAGCAAGTTCTGAAAAGCAAGAGATTATTTCCTATTCTTAGAAAGCAGTATGAGGGAAGTTGTCATGAAGACTCAAGCTTCTTTTTTCTTTTCAAATTTATTTATTTTGAGAGAGAGAGAACAGGGGAGGGGCAGAGAGAGAGAGAGAGAGAGAAAATCCCAAGTCGGCCCCACACTAACAATGCTGAGCCCAATGAGTGCTCGATCTCACAAAACCATGAGATCATAACCTAGCCGAAATCAAGAGTTGGACGCTTAACCCACTGAGTCACCCAGGTGCCCCAAGACTCAAGCTTTTTAATAGGACTTGGAATGATAAAATAGGTTGGGTTCAGACATATAAAGAAGATCAACAAAGAGTTTTTGAGTCAGGGAGAACAATGTGAGCAAATGCACAAAGAACAATGTAGGAAGAGCATTGACCTGATTGGTTAGAGCATACACATCCTTGGAAGCAATTAATAGACAACAAATTAGCAGGGGTAAATGGAGAGGATCTTAAATATCAGCTTAAGGAATCTTCATCTTTTCTAAAAATATTAAAGATACGATGATAGGTTCAGAGAAGTGGATTGACATGATCAGAAGGAGATTTTTGGAAGTTCATTTTTTCTGTGATACCATCCACTTAATATATATTGAATATTATCTTCTGCCTTTTGTAATATTTTTAACCCATACTATTAAGCACAAAATATTTATATTGTTTATGTGGTACTGCTTAAGAGGTATTCAATCATTGCTTAAGAGGTATATACAAAATATGTAACAGATATCAACGTATTTTGAGTTGGACTTTGCCAAAAAAGCATCCTCAGATATATGTTTGGTCATCTTTAAGTAGGGGGACTGCTGGCATGGGGTCGGAGGCAGTTCTTTCATGTGTGTAACTCCAGAACATTCAGTATCTGTGGGTTGGAGAACTGTATACACCCTTACCCATCTCCCTCCACCAAGCATTGTGACAACCAAAATGGGCACTTGCGTTTCCAGATGCCCTCATGTGTAAGTGTGCAGCATGGAGCAGGACATCCTTTGAGAACCATGCAGACTCTAGCATACAGTAATGATAGGTAATGCTTGTAAGTAAAGTGTCTAATATACATTCATTGCATTTCCATCATAAGCACTGCAGTGCAAGAATTCAGTTTTGAATGAATTTAGAAACCCATATCCTTTTAGATTTTAATGATGAGCTTTATTATAGTCAATACCCATGGTAATTGCACTATAAAGGAATATTTCTAAGGTCCTAGAATTCTTCATTTCTGACACTCTTGATACAGAACTTCCCTTTTTGTTTAATATCTAAACAGGTCAGTATTAATTTTCAAAAGTGCTGAACCAATGCATGAGGGTACCTGCTAATGGATGTCTCAATATGGGGAGAAAAAGGAGCCCTAAGTGTGTGAAGGTCATTCTGTTGTTGCCTGGATCTTGTTCAATGTGTCTATCTTCTCTAACTTTGCTACTCTAATTCTTCTTTTTATTCTTTCCATATTCAACAATGATTTCCATTTATGCCAGTTTATTTGATTCTCCGTTCCTCCCTAACCATTCTCAACAATAGTGCTTGAACACTGACAAAGATATGAAAAACGTTTTTGTTTTTTGTTTTTATTTATTATTTTTAATCTGCATCCAAGTCATTTAGCATATAGTGCAATAATGATTTCAGGATTAGATTCCAGTGATTCATCCTCTACATGTAACACTCAGTGCTCATCTCAACAAGTATCCTTCTTGATGCCCCTTGCCCATTTAGCCCACGACCCCACCCACAATCCCTCCTAGCAACCCTCAATTTGTTCTATATATTTCAGAGTTTCTGTTGTTCTGTGCCCCTCCCTGTTTTTATATTATTTTTCTTCCCTTCCCTTATGACCATCTGTTTTGTATCTTAAGTTCCACATGTGAGTGAAGTCATATAGTTGTCTTTCTCTGACTAATTTTCCTTAGCATAATATATTCTTTCCATCCACGTTGTTGCAAATGGCAAGATTTCATTCTTTTTTATTCCCGAGTAATACTCCATTGTGTGTGTGTGTGTGTGTGTGTGTATGTGTGTGTGTGTGTGTGTGTGTGTGTGTGTGTATACCCACACCTTCTTTATCTATTTGTTAGTCGATGGACATTTGGGCTCTTTACATATTTTGGCTATTGTCAATAGTGCTGCTATAAACATTGGAGTACATGTGACCCTTCGAAATAGCACTGTATATCCTTTGGATAAATACCTAGTAGTGCAATTGCTGGGTCGTAGGGTATTTTTATTTTTAATTTTTTGAGGAACCTCCATTCTGTTTTCCAGAATGGCTGCGCCAGTTTGCATTCCCACCAGCAGTGCAAAAGGGTTCCTCTTTCTCTGCATCCTTGACAACATCTGTTGTTGCCAGAGTTGTTAATTACAGCTATTCTGACAGGTTTGAGGTGGTATCTCATTGTGGTTTGATTTGTATTTCCCTGATGATAACTATTATTGAACATTTTTTCACGTGTCTATTAGCTATCTGGATGTCTTCTTTGGAAAAGTGTCTATTCATGTTTTTTGCCCATTTCTTCACTGGGTCATTTGTTTTTTGGGTATTAAGTTTGATGATCTCTTTATAGATTTTGGATACTAACCCTTTATCTGATGTGTCATTTGCAAAATCTTCTTCCATTCTGTCAGTTGTGTTTAAGTTTTGATGATTGTTTCCTTCACCGTGCAGAAGTTTTTTTATTTTGATGAGGTCCCAATAGTTCATTTTTGCTTTTGTTTCCCTTACCTCTGAAGACTTGTTGAGTAAGAAGTTGCTGCACCTGAGGTCAAAGAGGTTTTTGTCCACTTTCTCCTCGAGGATTTTGATGGTTTCCTGTCTTACATTAAGGTCTTTCATCCATTTTGAGTTTATTTTTGTGTATGGTGTAAGAAATTGGTCCAGGTTCATTCTTCTGCACGTCGCTGGCCAGTTTCCCCAGCACCATTTGCTGAAGAGACTCTTTTTTTTATTGGATATTGTTTCTTGCTTTGCCAAAGATTAGTTGGCCATGTTTGTGGGTCAAATTTTGTGTTCTCTAGGATAATAAAGATGTTAAGCCCACACTTTATTAGAAACATGTCTACCTTCTCTGTATTTGTAGTTTAACTACAGAACTGTACTTTTTATTTTACCAATAGAATTTTGAAAACTCTAGCCACTCATGCTAATCTATTTTCTCACCTTATTTTATTTATTTTTATCCATGTCTTATTGACAAAATGGGAATGCACAAACTCCAAAGCAAGTGGTTCTTGTGGCATTTTTCTTCCTTGCACATCTTAACTGTAACAATTATATGTGTATATATTTTTTTCCTCTAGCACATTAAACATATTTATCAAATACTTGGGAACAAAAGGTAATTATATAATATGTGGGTGTATTATTCCAAATGGCTCCTATTTTCCTAATCATCCATTTCTAGTAAGGCATTGTCATTCAGAGCAAATAAGTATTTGGATGACACATATGCATTTTAGTCAGATGAAGGGTGATTGCTGTTTTGCCTGCCAGGAGAAAAAATCATATTTAAAAATAAAATTGTAGCTATCTCACAGGATCCAAAAGAAAAGAACAACTCTACAAAATATTAATAGGAGCAGAGAAGGTGAACAAAGCTAATAGAAACACCTACTCTGTGTAGTGAATTGTGTAAGACACTGCAAATATCTTTCATTTATCAAATATCTGAGAGACATCTATCTATATATAATTCTCATGACATTGTCCCTCTACTTTATTTTATTTTTTAAGTTTATTTATTTATTTTGGGAGAGAGTGAGTGACCAGGGGAAGGGAAGAGAGAGAGAGAGAGAGAGAGAGAGAGAGAGAGAGAGAGAGAAAGAGAGAGAAAGACAGAGAGAGAGAGAATCCCAAGCAGGCTTCACACTGTCAGTGCAGAGCCTGATGCAGGGCTTGATCTTGATCCCATGATCCATGAGATCATGACCTGAGCTGAAACCAAGAGTTGGATGCTTAACAGACTGAGCCACCCAGTCACCCCTATCCTTCTGCTTTAAATATTAAGAAACAGTGGCACAATTAAGTTAAATCATTTGCCTGAGGACACATAATGCAATATCAACATAAATTCACTTTTGTCTAACTCAGAGCCCTGACTTTCTCTACCACTTCCCCTTCCCCTGCAATGAGAGGTTATAGCTAATCTTTGACATGTTTCTAATCTCAATCTAGACACCTTCAGTCTACTTATTCAGGAATCTTTACAACAAATTACCAATTGGTAAGGAGCCAGAAACAGTAGTATTAATTTACATACTCAGTTTCTTTTTGTGTAGGTGTTTATCTGTTATAGGCCACATCTTCTACCTATTTTTCTTTTCCCTAACATCAAGGCCAGATAGAGTTTATATTTGGAGTTATATGGAGAAATCACTTTTAAATGAAGTCTCTACCTCTTATAAGCTACATGACCTTGGGCCATTTACTGATGTCTTTGAATTTGTTTTGTATATACAGAATGATAGAATCATGATGCCTATATAATACAAGGGTTCTTCAGAAGATAAGATGTAATAACATATAGACATTTCCTACTCAATCCCTATGCTCAATTGGCATGTAATTTATTTTACTTTCTTTCCTATCCCTCTAAATTCAGTTACTATATCTTTGTGCAAATGTGAAATCCAAGGTGATACTATACAGAACTCTATAGGATTAGGGAGTATTGATGAATTTCTTTGATGGCAAAATTAAAGCAATCAGTATCTGGTATGATATCATTTAGAGGAGTATGGGCTACTTTTCAGGACACTCCTGTTAAAAACCAAAATTCTGAGTTTAATTGTCAGAACTGAAATTCTCAGCATTAGCACGGAAAACACTTATATCCACCATTCCTAAATTCAAAGGTACTAAGCCTGGGGTGGGCAGTTTCCATATGCAAGATAGATTTTTGTGCATTTGTATATATAGTCATTTTTAAGACTATATATATATTTTTTTCAGGTTTTACCTGCTATTTCTGAGAGTCTGCATAAATATGTGATGGCACTATTCATGAACTCAACAAATGGTGAAATCATTTTAATAATGACATATTTCAGCAAAAATAAATATAATTCAGAGAAAGTCTTTCATGGGTATTCTCCAGGAAACTGAAAAAAATTTCTATGAAGCAAGATATTACTATGGGAAGACTCTGTTGTCTGCACTGTGCTTTGGCAAGGCTTTGGGATACAGTTATTAAATAGGTTGACTGTAAATTTGTTTCACTGGTTAATTAAATCCAAGAGTTTGCAAGAAAGGCTGTCATATTATGTTGAATTTAATTTCTTAAAACACATTGATCTTATGGAATTTTTTCACGAGTTCTGAAAGGGTAGTTGGAAGCATTGGCAAAAAGTACATGATCTCTTTTTAATCCAAGGCTGGTACTTCTAATTTCAATGTTCAAGTTTGAAAGAAGTATATGGTTGTTGGTTTGGTTTGTTTCTGCAAAACAGAATAAACTACAACACCCTCTCTATAATCTCTTAGCATAAAATCATGAGGAAGAAATGGCATTTCATGGCTTAGAAAAGCAAGTAGGCATAAGCATTTGTGGAACATTGTTTCTAAACAAGAGATTATAGTAGGAATTCTTGAATTCTTCTGGAGTCCTCCAACGTGGAGACAGTTTGTCTTCTCTTCGCCCATGTCATTTATTTATTATATAGTTAATGAAACTAAAGAGCAGGGAGAAAAAGAGACTTGATGAAGGGTGATATTTGTTGGCTTTGGTGATGCTAAAATGTGAATTCAGGTTTCTTTGACACTGAAGGAAAAAAAAAAGTTTTTCCTGTTCCATTTCTTCTTCCAAAATATACCTTAGGGGAAAAGATGCAATTGATTAAGTGGACTAAAGAACATTGAAGAACCAAATACATGTGCCTACAACATACTCTTCATTAGCCATTAGCTTATCAAACTCTATTACAATATAATTTCCAGGAATTTGAATTTAAGTAATATATTTTAAAATTAAATATTTGTTAAAGGGTGGAACAATTTAGATGATATACAATCTCATTGGTAAATCTTTTCTGTCATATCTAAATGTAAGGTATACATGTGGGAAAAACCACCTACTGAAATGTGGAAGAAAAATACAAAGCATTGTCTTGCCAAATATTTGGATTTATTTTATCTAAAACTAAATAGTATTTTATCTCAGTCATATTCATTAGCTACATTATATGCAAGTATATTTCAAAGTAGGTCCATACAGCCTGGGTGTTTCAGTCGGTTGAGCGCCCCACTCTTGATTTTGGCCCAGGGTCAAGGAGTTGAGCCCCATGTTTGGCCCTCACACTGAGTATGGAGCCTGCTTAAGATTCTCTCTCTCTCTCCCTCTACCCCTGTCCCTTGCTCATGCTCTCTATCTCTCTCAAAACAACAACAAAGTAGGTCCACATAGACCATATGTATGGGAGAAAAAGAAAAATAGAGATATGAAAAAGTAACAGTGTAAATTCCATATTGGTAGTATTGCAAAAGCTGAAAAACAAATGGTACTCTTCTTCATGCCATACAAGTCTGTTATTATTTCTACTCTTGGAAATTGCAATTCAGTACTAGTGCTTAATATGTCTGAGAAAGCTGTACCAGATATATATGAAAGGAGCAGAACTGTCTTATCTTTGCTTTCTTAATATACATCAGGCAAACGGGATGTTGCTAAATGTCATTTCTAAAGCAAATACACACACTTCATCCTAAAGTAGAACCAGTACTGTAGAATTCCAAGGAATTGGTTGGTAGATGTGAGTGGAGGGGCATAATTTGTTTTAGAAAATTATGCTTACATTAATTACATCATAAATATTCTAACTGTGCTTAGCATGTGTTTTTGGTTGTTTCCCAACAGATAAAAACTACAAATGAGTGGTAAAAGTAGGTCCAAGACTTCCCAAAGTGAAATTCTACTTTGAACACTTTATGTTATTTGAGGGTTGGCAAAAGGCTATCTAATATTGGTTTATAACAAAAATATATATGTATGTGTGTGTATACACACACACATACATGTATATATACATATATGTATATATGCATATGTTTATATATGTAATCCCTGTAAGTATATATATATATTACATATATGCAATATATATATGTGTATATATATATGTGTGTGTGTGTGTGTGTGTGTGTGTATATATATATATATATATATATATATATATATATATATGTAAGAACTGACTTCAGTTTTAATAGGGGAAAATCACAAAAGGTACTAGCCAGATCTGGGGAGGTAAAGAGAAATGAAAGATAAAATTTACCGAATGGTTACTTTGTTCTTAGAACTGTACAAGGGAACTTTATATTATTTCATCTAGTTCTTAGTCTTACAGGAAAGCACAGGTTGGTTTTATTTTTCTTGTGAGCAAACTACATTTCTGTTTCTGAGAAATAGTAGCAGAAAGAATGAATAACTAGCTCAGGTTATAGATAACTCTGTCCTATAACCACAGAAATGAAATAACTTGCCCAGGTAGTAGAGAGCAGAGCTGAAATTAGGGCAAAGGTTGGCTTCACCCCCAAGATCATGCTTTTTCCACACCATTGTACTTCTTACCACTTATCCGTACTTCTGGAAATTTATGAACTCATTGGGATTGATGTTTTCTGAGATATAATATGTAAAGTGAAGTATATACCTTAAAAATGCAATAATGGTTTAAGAAAGGCTTGAATAGTTTCCAAAAGTCATTCTGTGATGATTTTTGGGCTTGGGTGACATGTATAATGTTATAGAAAACAAATGATCAAGCCCTATTGGCCAATATTCTAAAAGCATCTACAATGATTTAGGCTTTTAAAGGTTGTATTATTGAAGGATAACTATCAAAATTACTCTTTTTGTAATGTCAAAGTGGGCAATTTAGAAAAGTGGGCAAGAATAATTGTCCTTTATATCTGCATTTAATATTTACTGAATGAACCAAGAGCTGTATTGATCACAAAGGAGTTACATCCCAAGGAAGGATCTATTTATAAATGGATCTGTCATTCCTATCTTAGATCACTATGACTAAATCCTTTGAAACGTTGTTCTTCTATACTGAATTGGTCATAGTACTCTGTTAGCTTCATGATCATTAGCATCTGTATTTTATTGTATCTTATATATATTTTTTCTGTGCTAGGTTAACATGACTTGGACACATTTCAACTTTTAAAATAAGATATTTTATTCGCTATAGGGGAAAAAACGTATCCAACAAAACCAAGAACCAGATCTCTTAATTTCACCAATCAATGGAGTTGTTTTCATCAGGAAATAAAATGGGAAATGCTGGTTTTGTATAGTTTTTTTCAAAAATTTATTTTTTAATTTATTTACTGTTTTTAGTTTTCACCAGTCTGATATTATTGATATGTTTCATAAATAGTTTCAATGAAATATTATAGTTTTCAGGTAATAAATTATCATATAATATGAATAAAAACAGAAGATTGACCAAAAAACAATTATGATTTTAATGAAAAAAATCTACTTTATAAATGGGTAAAAGTGCTGATGCTAACATGACATTCTGTGAGCAGTTAAATAAAGCAGATGCTCAAAAACTGGAAATGCCCTTAAGAGTCAAGTTCTTGATTACAAGCACTCATAATACCAGCCTTATTATGCTCAAGAGGATAGTTAAGGGGAAGACCTAGAGCTTAGTTTACATGCTGATTTTCCAAAGCTTCTGATAACCTAAGATCCATGGTAGGATGACATAAGAGAAGAAATAAACCTCATCTTAGAAGTTACCAGGAGCAGGGTGCCTGGGTGGCGCAGTCAGTTAAGCGTCCGACTTCAGCCAGGTCATGATCTTGCGGTCCGTGAGTTTGAGCCCCGTGTCAGGCTCTGGGCTGATGGCTCAGAGCCTGGAGCCTGTTTCTGATTCTGTGTCTCCCTCTCTCTCTGCCCCTCCCCTGTTCATGCTCTGTCTCTGTCTGTCCCCCAAAAAATAAATAAATGTTGAAAAAAAAATTTTTTTAAAAAAGAAGTTACCAGGAATAACTGATGAAATGACTGGGTTTTTATCAATCTCTTAATTGTGCCTTGGGCCAATTTATAATATGATGTTTGATGGAGTGGTGATTTTGAGAATTTACATTGTGGCAACAACCTACTGATTGGGCTTTACTGGGCAAGGCCTTTTGGTTGTGTGGCTAAAAAGAATATAGTTTCTAATAAAGCAAAACTACATTAATTGTGTCAAGGATGTAGGGAAAATACTTAGATCTCATGGATAACAAAACATGCTTCTTGTTCAGAAGCCAGAAAAAACAAGAATAGGCAAATATGTGGAATGTGTACAGATCAGGATGGAGATCAGGTAACCCCAAACTTGTATCTTTCACATTAACTCAGCCCAAGTTCTGCTTGAGTTAAAATATCTTAAAATTCCAGTTAATGGTAGCTATCAGATAAGTAAATAGCATGAGTATTACTGGAGGTGGAAACCTCTGTAAAATTCTGTTTGTTTGTTAGTGGTAGGGACTAGGTGTCTGAAAGAACCAGAAAAAATGGGTAAAATAAAATTTACTTACAAAGTTTGTAAACACAAAAGGGAGGGAGGGACATGGAAGGGGGAGGAGAAGAGAGAGAAAGAAAGCAATATAGGTAAAACAAAATCAGCGTTCAGTGTATATGTAACAGTATGACATAAAGTGTTATATACTGTTTACATATACAGTGTATATGTAAACAGTATGACATAAAGCTTGGGTGGATGCACTTTGAGACTAGATTGCCTGCATATGAATTTATCCTTTATCATTTGACCTTGAAAGTTATTTATCCTCTATGTGCCCCTGTATGCCAATTTATATATAAATTGAAATCAATAATCCTACTTCACAGAGTTGTTGAGAGGGTTATTGTGGGGAATCGATACAAAAGTGCATTGCTTTTAAGTAATCACAGTGAATATTAAGATATTTAAGGATATATAGAATTCTGAAGTAAAGGAAGCAATCTGTGGAAGCTTAAAAACTGTTGTGGCACGTTAGATTGGAAGGGTAAATTGTAATGAAATTCTGACGGGGGTATGAAATTCAATTAGATAACCCTATTAAACATAAGCTCTCATTGACTATAACACTTCCTATAAAAGGTTAAATTGTTCTAGTACTCAAAAAAGTGGAAAAATATTCATACAATCAAATATTTAACTTGCTTTAATTTTTCTTTGACAAAGCACGTCTTTTGTTATGCACTTTCTCAATTATGCACAAACCAATAAGATTTAACATAATTGTCTATTGTTTAAAAGTAATTTTTCAATTAACTCTACACAAAGAATGTGTTCCAAAATTAGTAATGTAAGTTGACTCAAAATTTTCTTTTGTAATGCACTCCAGTTATAATTCATGGCAAAATTATATTGGAAAGAACCCCAAATAGTAGAGTTAGTGTTTCCATGGTGCCAGGCTATAACACAGGATATTCTTTCTTTGAATTGATGCTTTTCCATTTTATTTCAGTTTTCAGTCTTCTTCCTTTTTAAAGTGTCTGTGTGCTTTCTTCAGTTTAGGCCGCAAAATGGAGTTGACAGGAAAGAAATATCACATTTGTAAGAGAGATGCAAAAGATCAGTGAAAGTGGTTTTCAATAACTCTTTTAAGTTTATTTATTTATGTAGAGAGAGAATGTAAGCAGGGAGGGGCAGAGAGAGAGGGAGAGAGAGAGAGATAGAATCCGAAGCAGGCTCCATGCTGTTAGCACTAAGTCGGATGCAGGGCTCAAACTCACGAACCATGAGATCATGACCTGAGCTGAGATTAAGAGTTGGGCATTTCACCAACTGATCCACGCAGGTGCCCCAAGTTTTAAATAACTCTTAAGTCCACATCAGGTTTTGTGGATGGTTGAGATTGGACCTGATATGTAATTAATCTAGAGAAAGACAATTCTGGAACTGCTGACTAATAGTTCCATTATCAGTAAATTCTTCTGTACTAGTTATCTATTTCTGCATTACAGATTATCCTGAATTTAATGGGTTAAAACAGCATATATTTATTATCTCCAGGATTCCATGAATTGAAAATGTGGACGCAGTTCATCTACTGTTTCATAGTCTCTTATGAGGCTGTAATCAATGTCATCCTAGGGTCTGTGGTCTCATCTGAAGTCTCAACTGGAGAAACATAGGCATCAAGCACATTTAGGTGGCAGTTGGCAGGATTGAGTTCCACAAGGGCTTTTGGACATAGGGTTCCTGATGGCCGTTGGCTGGAGACCACCCTCAGTCTCTTTCCATGGTGACTTCTCCCTAATCTCAGCTTTCTTTATCAAAGTGTATAGGCAAGTGACAATAAAGGGAATTTGCCATCAAGAAAGAAATTATAATCTTTCATGACCAAATCATAGAAGTGGCATCTCAGCACCTATGTTATATTTTGTTGGCTAGAAACAAGTCATTAGGTTTAGCCCACACTCAAATGGAGGGATTCCACAGTGTGTTGATACTGTAAGGAGGGTATCACTGGAGGCCATCTTGGAAGTCAACCTACCACAACCTCCATCCTGCTATTATATTTTCATTTCTGTCTTTCATGAATTAAAAACAACTAATTACCTCTCACCAGGTCAGATACTCCAAACCTTGTTGCCTCAAATACAAAATACAATGAAAGAAAATGGACATTTTATTATATTGTTTACTTATACATTTAGGCCTCAGAGATCGCAATTTAACAGATCTAATTCTGGTTCTGTGAAAGGTATTTATCCTATTTATTCCCTTAGCCATATTTAACTTGGTTCCTCTACTGTTTCCCTACATTATTCAAATGGACGCTTATCTATGTTAAAATGAGATTCTTTGCT
The DNA here is from genome assembly GCF_022837055.1 of Prionailurus viverrinus. Taxonomy (NCBI): domain Eukaryota; kingdom Metazoa; phylum Chordata; class Mammalia; order Carnivora; family Felidae; genus Prionailurus; species Prionailurus viverrinus. The sequence continues at coordinate 92,275,230 of NC_062570.1, forward strand.
TTTGAGTTATAATATATCCAGTTTTCTGCCTACATAGCTAATGAGGAACGAACTGGCCTTTTCTAAAACAGAGCACTTTGATAACACAGCATTCATAAATTACATAGAAACAGTATTTAGCAGCAGGTAATGCCATGTTTCCCAGTGAGATCCAGAGGCTACATATGCCAAATGGCATTCTCCAAGTTTGCTCAGAGCTGCAGATCTCCTTTTCTAGTTGAGTAAACTCTGACCAGACTTGAGAAATAAGAAATCTGAATTAAGTTTATGGGTCAATCACTTTTGTGACCATAGGAGAGTAGTCTCAAAGTCTCCACTTTCCTACAAACAAATAATAGTTCCCTTTGTAATACGATTTCTTATTAGATGGCATAACTTATATAATGTCCTTAGCACATTATTTAATAATTTAGTTACCTTCTTAACTTGATTGTGTCATAAACATTATTTGCTAATTTTTTGTTTTTGTTTTACATAGTCATTTTGGTGGTAATTATTCATAGATAAACTGCAGACTATCTTTTTTTTATGTTTGTTTGTTTTTCCAATGGCTCAGGGTCAACAAACAGTCAATTATTACATTTGTCACAACCTGCTTAGTATTCATGCCATGTAACTGAGCATTTACTACATGCTAAGTGCTGTTCTGGCTTCTAAGATACACAGATAAACAAAATATCACTCCTGCACTGACCACCACTTGCAGATGTTGGTCAGCACTAATATCTGGGGCCAATCCTGGCCTTAGAAAGAAAGCATGTGAGAAACTCTTTTACTTACTTACATTGTTTATGTAACACAAAGTTTTTGTGTGCATATATCTAAGCCTCCTAATTTAATTTTTGTATTTTCTATGCCTGGGGTATAATAATATCCTGTAACACTTAGATTCCTAGTTTTGGAAATTCCTTTCCCACATCAGAAATTTGGCTTGTTTGCTACCATCTAACTGTCCTCACTGAAACCCATAATCCATCTGAAACTATATATAGTTTTTGCATGTTCTTCCCACTCTGTTGTTGGGTAGAAGTTAATTCATACAGGTTGCAAAACAGATCCAGGATTTTACGCATGAAATCCTAATGTTATTTTCCAATTTCTGACTGAATTTTGAATGAATAATTTCCTATATTTCTTACCAGTAGTTATGTGGAATATTCAGGTATCACCAATAACTATGGTTAACATTTATGTTTGATGATACCATTCTCCAGTAAAACTATTAGTTTCTAGACACATAATACAGACATCAGGCTGACCCTGAAGAGGATTGGTCCAATCATAGAAATTTTTATGACAACAAGTTGTGGGGAGCTCAGTTTGTACTAAAAAGGTGTAATATGATGCTATGCCATGTTTGTTGAAATCATGTTTACTATCAATTTCAATATAGAGAGGGCAGCATTTTATATATATGTCCACTACCAAATCATATTTTGTCATTTTTTCACAGCTGCTTGTACAGCTGCAGACTGTAAGGTAATAGTCATTTAGTTCTGAATCATTTCATATTTGCTTCTGCCTAGAAGCTGCTCATTAAATATTTTTGGAGGGGAGGAAAGAAGGAAGAGAAGAAGTCGCTTTCAGGGTAAGAAGTGAAGGTCATGAAATCTAGATGTTCCATATTCCCATGCTCTCTTTTGCCTTAGATACTCCTCATTCCCTACCTTTTCTTATTTCTTCTTCTTGATTTCATTGACAGAGAATAGTCTGGTTGTGAATACCACCTAAAATATAAGAGTCACATAAGAAACTACAGCTTCCTTTCTCCATTCTGAAGACTCCTTCAAACTAAATCTTTAGCTCATGTGGAGTCATGAATATGGGATTATTTTGCTGACCTATTTCTGGTTTCTCAGATGTATGATGAACAATGTCAGTGAACAGAACCTTGGATTTCTTTCTAAGTAGCCATTTGCTCTTTACTCATGGAATGCTTAGTATTTTTTTTAACATTTATGTATTTTTTGAGAGACAGAGTGCAAGTAGGGGAGGGACAGAGAGAGAGAGGGAGACACAGAAACCGAAGCAAGCTTCAGGCTCCGAGCTGTCAGCACAGAGTCTACTGTGGGCTCAAACTCACAAACTGTGAGATTATGACCTGAGCCAAAGTCGGACGCTCAACTGACTGAGACACCCAGGCAACCCTGGAATGCTTAGTATTTTAAGCAAACCCATGTAGGTAAGTCAGAGAGGGCAACAGAAGGCAAACAGAGAGGGATGAATGAATAAAAGGAGAAGAACAAATCTGTTGGTTGGGATTCAAGACTCTGGAGTTCTTGTCCTTGTTCTTTTCTAGACTGTTTACCTTGGACCTGCTACTTCACTCACTGGATTCCTTTATCACTAAGGGGCATGGCTATTAAGCTGTATGAACTGCCTAGCTCTCATATTTTACAGCTGAATGAGTTTAGAAATGATACATCAAGTTTTAGCCATACACCCAAATGCCAATCCTTTGAGACAGTTAAATTCAACCCAACAAGGAGGACGTGACTGGACTCTAGCTTGTAAAAACTTCAGTAAATTAAACTAAATAAAAACCATCTAAATGAATACATAATTAGGTAATTCTAAAGAATTGAGATTATTGATACAATTCAAATATGAATGCATATTAGAGAAGAGTAGGTTAATACTTAATTCCTGATTTTAATAAATGTACTGTGGTTGTTTAAGAGTAAATACTTATTCTCAGCAAATTCTCTGAACAATTTGAGGCTTCAAAATTAAATGATTTTTAACTAGGGAGTAGAAGAGAGAGGGGCATAGCAAAGAGCATGTCCAAAGGATCAAGAATTTCAACAGAATTATAATTTCTGTTCCCAATTCTGGACAATTATCTGTGTGCTTGTCTATGTATTCTGTCAGTATCTACATATTTTCTTGAAATGATTTGTGTTTTTCCATCACTGCTCTTGCTCCGAAATCCACCCATCAGCCTTCTAGGCTGCTGCTTAGCATTATGTTTTACATTGTGCAGCAGTCTTTCTTGCCTTTGCTGTCATAACACTAATCTTTTTCCTCCTAAACTCACAAAACTGATTTTTTACTTTATGTCTAAAATTATGGTTTACTTTTCTGCCTCAATTTTGTTATCTCTAAAAAGAAAATACTGTTACCTGATCTTATAGTTCCCTCCTGCTCTGAAATTTCTTAATTTATCCTTATTATAATTCATAATGTTTAGTCTGGAGCTCATTTCCAGCAGGTGGAGATATAGAACACTAATTTTGTCATGTAACCTAATAAACTGATTCTTCTTTTAAGTGCTATGCTATAAGAAAGTTAATAATAAGCCATCTATATCCTCAGATAAGACAATGGTCAGGAGACAATATGGGCAAAACAAAGGGTAGAAATCCAGAGCAGTCCAATTACCTTGACTGATCATTAAACATCATTGTCCAGCATCTAATAACCTTAGAATACCTACTTCCGCCTGTGCAAGGTCATATTTTCTTACTAGATTTTGAGAACTAATGGTAAGCATTAGTTGTATGTTTAAGGAAAATATGCCTCACAAATGTAGAGTCAAGTAGGAACATCTGCAAAAGTCAAGTTAGACACAGTGTTAATCAGTTTCAGCTGGGCTTTAACTATTTTTTAAAAAATTATTCTTGAAGTGACAGGAAAAGATCTTGTCACAAACAAAGCGCAAAGACAAAATAACAAAATTTCATGGAGGAGAAAAATATTTCTCACTTCTGTGTCCTTGCCTGTTTTGGAGAAAGTACTTAAGAAGCAGCAGATGAGGTCTTCCCCTTTTACTAAATATGCTGTTCAACACCTTGTAGCATAACAGAATCCAAATGGAGATGTTCCAACCTCTTTGGTGAGACTGAGACTGTGTAACAATGGCTCCTGAAAAACTATTATTTGATCTTCTTTTCTTTCTTGAACATATTGGCCTGCATTTTCTGTTGATTCTTGATGTCTGTAAATAAACCAGATTAATTAAAGAGGTGGAGAAAGACCAGCATCTGGTAGGAATGTTTATTGCCAGGTGGCCTGACCTTCTCTTGCCAAGGTAATTTACTGTGCTAGGGTTTATTTTCCTTTTTTCTGTTTTTGAAATGTATAGCAGCACACTTCATGTTTTTTGAATTGTGAAGTAACTCTGAGATGATAATAACTTTCTGTTTATGTGTATATGAGGGTTACTAGGATCATGAGGGATGGGAGAAGGACAATATTTTTTGAGTCCTTACTATGGGACAGACCATGGACTTGGTATATTATGTACATTATGTCACATAATTGTAAGGGCTACGCTACATCATGGTAAGTATCACCTGTGGAGCAACTGAGCTCAGAGGAGTGAACTGTTTGGTGTAATGTCATTAACTTATAACTACAAGGAGTTTGGATTTGAGCATCAGTTTTCTAGGCCCTATGATCCATACATGTTGACCTCCTTTATATTAAATTTCCACTGTAGATAACCCAAACCTGTGCAATACCCTTAATTTTCAGGCAACTCATTATTGACAATAATTTGTTATTTCCTAAAAGAAAAAGGATGACACCTAATGCCCTATATTTTTTTTTCCCCCACCAACTTGCCACCAGGTGCTAGAATAATTGACATCTCCAAATGAAAACTCTAGTTCTTTTAAGGTCAAGATTTAAACAGGTGGTTATAAATATGTAGATTCTTCCTTTGCTGTCCTCTTGCATAAAGGAAGGATATTGGTATTATGGTTCCCACTTCTAAATGTTGCTAAGAAAATATATTGGGCTCTCTATGCTCCAAGTATATCATAGATTCAAAAAAATTTGGGATTAGGTTGTTCATTGGCCAGTGAAATAGAAGATTAAGTGGCTTCTGTTATTCCTAGGTATAAACATTTAAAAAAAAAGGCTGAAGTGGCTAATTCAGCCTTGATTGGTTGGTGACAGTCAAGTTGAGATGAAGCTTTTTCATCATGGGTTTTTGAGTACCTGCAGTGAGCAGATCTCCCTCTCTAGTCAGAATAGGGTAGGTTTTGCTGTGATAATAAAACACCTTCCAGCAGATGGAGATATAGAACACTTCCATAGATAGACCAATAAAAGGTTATTTCTCACTCATATGAAATATTCATAGGGTGACTAGGGACCCTAAGCCATGTTTTAAACACCGTTACATTGGCACCTGGACTCATGGAGCTGGCTACTATGTATTATATTTCTTACAATCATGGAAGAGGGAAAAGAGGGCACAGAGATGTGCTGACTGGCCCATACATTTTCTGTTCACTTTGTTTTGGCCATAGCAACTTATATGGCCATGCCTGATTGCAAGGGGGAAGAGATAACATAACTTTGCCATCTGCCTGGGAAAAGGGCACCAAGTATTTGTGAACAACCTTAATGACAACCACAACCTCTAGTCTACCTCCTTGTGTTACACATAGAGCATAAGAAAGAGATGATCTTATGTAGGGCAATCCAGGAAGGCATTGGGATTCTTACTTCAGCAATATCAGCCCAATTGGACCCAAATTGGACCCAGTAGTAGAAAACTGGTTAGTAAGTCAAATTTCACAGATAGTAGCAGTTACCAACCCTAGGTTCAATTAGAATCACCTAAAATGTTTTTAAAAGTATTCATCTTTAAGGCTCGCCACCCACGAATATCATCAGGTCCTGAGCCTTGATATTTTTTATTTAAAGCTTCCCAAAGAATTGTAATGTGCAAATAGAGTTGAAAGCCATTGATATATACAACTGAATAATAGGCATATCATATAGAAGTATAAGTAATGATTTGCAATCATTCCCATTATCTATAAAAATCAACTTCAGGGGTGTATGGGTGGCTCAGTTGGTTAAGCACCTGACTTTGGCTCAGGTCATGATCTCATGGTTCATGAATGTGAGCCCCACATCAGGCTCTCTGCTGTCAGCACAGAGCCCGCTTCGGATCCTCTGTCCCCAACTCGCTCTGCCTCTCTCTCTCTCTCTCTCTCTCTCTCTCTCTCTCTCTCTCTCTCTCCCAAAAATAAACTTAAAAAAAAATCTACTTCAAGTTTAAAAGCAAGTCATAAAATGCTTTGATAATCTTCTCTGAAACTGTGTACTTATATTTATTTAAACACACAAGAAAGTTTGGACCTACACTGTTTAATTTACATTTTAGGGTCTGTTTAGAATTGAATGTCTAAGGTATAGTACCTAGTTGAGCCATTTTTTGCCTATATTGCTTTAATTATCATACAGAGATTCAATTTTATATGAGTCTATATATTCGTGGAGTAAAATGTCAAAGACTTTGTGGAGACAAACCCTAAGTCAGGATTGGAATACTGGTGAAAATGTACACTTTGTGATTAGATGATTTAGTGGAAAATGAAAACTAAGTTAATTTTGTAGAATTTTTTTTTTTAATAATCATGAGAAGTTCTAAAGTGGCAATCTCTTTTAAAATTCATATTCTTTAAAATTCATGTTCTATTTGGAAGGCTTGAGAAGACAATTAAAAATCTATTTAAAACAGGGGCGCCTGGGTGGCTCAGTCAGTTGTACGTCTGACTTCGGCTTGGGTGGTGATCTCACGGTCTGTGAGTTCCAGCCCCACGTCGGGCTCTGTGCTGACAGCTTGGAGCCTGGAGCCTGCTTTGGATTCAGTGTCTCCCTCTCTCTCTGCCCCTTCCCTGCTCATACTCTGTCTCTCACTCAAAAATAAATAAACATAAAAAAAACAGGGGTGCCTGGGTGGTAAGTTAGTTAAGCATCCAACTCTTGGTTTCGACTCAGGTCATGGTCTTTCAGTGTGCAGGTTTGAGCCCTGAGTCGGGCTCTGTGCTGACAGTGCAGAGACTGCTTGAATTCTCTCCCTCCCTCTTTCTCTTCCCTCCCCCTACTCGTGTGTTCTCTCTCTCTCTCTCTTTCTCCCTCCCTCCTTCCCTTCCTCCCTCTCTCTCTCTCCTCTCTCTCTCTTTCTCAAAATAAATAGAACTTTACAAATATCTACTTAAATTAGTTCAAGCCTACTGTCCTCTTCCAGGAAAGAGTAAATATGCTGGAAATTTGCATATTACAGTGAGACTTACAATTAAGTAGGTTTAGAACTGTTACTATGGATCTTTGCATCACCTTTGTCCCTGTCGTTGGACAAATGGTAATAATCCTTGTATAGTCCATTAGAGCATATGGACAAGGTTGTGTCAGCTCAAAGCAGCAAAGTTGCCTTTGGCTAAAAGCTACCTCACAGTTTACCAGTTTTCCCTGAGGACTGGAGGGAAAAATATTTTGGCATATTAATATCTTCACAACAATGGTTTTGAACACTACCTCCCAACAGGTTCTTGAGGGATTTATAGAAAGTAACATGGCAGAAATCAAGGACAAAGATTTCAAATTATGGTTAGAATTTGCTATTAGCATAATCCAGCATTAGATATTCTTTGAAGCTCATACACCCCAATATGTAGATGAAAGCTTACAAAGTCATTAATGGACTCAAAGATATAATAACAAAACCGTTTCCATTTCCATATAGGACTCACTTCCTAGGAGGTGTATTTGGCTGAGAGGGATTTGTCTACCATCTATGTGTTGAATTTATAGGTATCTAGGAAAATAAAAAATGTTCTTTCTAATTGAGATTGGAAAATCTTTTACACAATACTTTTGGTAGGGTGAGAGATAATCATAATTGAACTCCCTAGAATTTGGAGAATGCAAGATACTCTCATGACTATTTCAACCGTGGCCATGATCAATAATTAAGGGATGATTGGCCTCATATACCATCTCTCTTCACTCCCCTTAGTCATTAGCTGTAGGCAGAGATTAAACTTGTTCATGGGCACATTTCCTTTTTCTTTTTCCAAGTTCATGTGAGGGGGTTACCTGATGGGAAAATCCAGCCTAATCCTAACTATGCTCACAGAACTGTTCTAAAGGAAATTACGCCTGGTCTAGTAGTACAAAGAGAAAAGCAAGAGGAGAATTTGCCATTCAGTAGAGGAACCTATGAGTAAAATAAAGATTATATCCCTTTTTTTGTGATCAGAAATTTTTGCCATACAAAAATGGGAGGAAAGTGTTTCTTTTCAAGAGATCCTGTGCACTGCTGCCCATGAGGAATAAGGGAGGACCAGAAGTTTAACCATCCTGGAGTATTCAGGTCCCATCATTCCACAGGGACGGGGCTCCTGGTAGCCAGTTCTATCAGGGAGATAATGCAGTTACAACATCACATGGAAGGATAAGGAAACAGGAAAGTCAGGAGGCTGTACTAGAGGTGTTTTGTTGCAACCTGGAGCAACTGTGGATTATGATCAACCTGGGACTGAGAAACAAAATATTTAAGAATTGTTACTCTGGTTTGCTAACATACCCCTTAATGCACTCAGAGACAAATAATGATAAGTGCCTTGTGATTATTTTTGTTTAGAGGGTCATGAATTTTTGTAATGACACCATGAAGGAAACAAGTTGACTGAAACCCTAAGATGTTTTCTAAAGATATCCAAAATACTGACCACTACTCAGACAGCAGGAAAGGACTATCTAGAGGTTTTCTGAAAATTTCTTTTTTTTAATTAAAAAAATTATTTTTTTTAAATTTTATATTTGAGAGAGAAAGAGAACAAGCAAGCAGGGAGAGGCAGAGAGACAAAGACAGAATCCAAGACAGGCTTCAGACTCTGAGCTCAGCACAGAGCCCAACACGGGGCTCGAACTCACAAGCAGTGATATCATGACCTGAACGAAGTTGGACGTTCAACCTACTGAGCCACGCAGGTGCCCCTGGAAATTTCTTCTGAATCAAACCCTTTGCTAGAAATGTTAACTCCTGTTTGTTAGGTAATCTCAGAACCAAATCAAACCATAGTCATGTGAGTGCTCAGTAAATATTAAACTTGGAAAGGAAAATACATGCCTTTATAAATACCCATGTTAGAAATGGTCTATTCCTACATCTTCCTTGTGGAGATGTAAAAATGCAGACCCACAGAACTAATGACTTCTACATATTTCACAGCTATTGTCCTGATTTAGACATCAACCAAAAAGGCTTTCTGGAGATCTCTTCACTTTTAGCAAAACTTCTACATAAACTATCTCTGCTTCTTTCCTGCATTTCTTTTTCCTGTTAACTGCCTGCATTCTTCTAGAAAGTTAAATATTCTGAATCTTCTTTAGTGGATGAGTGGACCTTTAAAAAGGTCATTCTCAGTGGGTAAATTTCAATTCCTGCACAAAATTTTAAGCAAGTTCAAAATATAATCAAATATGTCCTTTCATTCTTAGCACTTATCTCTGAAGTTTCACCTTTTTTGACATTTAACGTGAATTGTGATCCTGGTTCGTGTGCCTGGCTGACAGCCCTGGAAAATATAGTTACCCAGCCAATGAAGTGACAAAGACTTTTGGAACTTCATATGGGCCCTAGAATCAGGATGCCAATATCTCTGAAGCCATTCTGCTGTGATGAATACATGGTACCTGGGTGTTTCAACAACTTCTAAATTGAATGGCTACAAGTCAGGGTTTCCCATTGTTCAAAAGTTTCTACTCCTAGTGCCTGTACTTGAAGTATCTGGGAGAGCAAGACATGGCCACACCCTCAGGCAACTGTCAATCAGCTTAAGCTGCTATAAAAAAAACTAGCATAGAATGGGTGGCTTGCAATAAACATGTATTTCTCAGAGTTCTGAAGAATGGGGAGTGTAAGATCAAAGTGCTGGCAGATTCTTTTCTGGCAAGAACCAGCTTTTCAGTTTACTGATGACTCTCTTTTGCTGTGTGCTGAGAGCAGGGAGAGACAGAGCAAGCTCCTGTATCTCTTCTTTTAAGGGCACATTCCCATTCATGAGGGCTCCACCCTCATGACCTAATTACTTTCTGCAGGCCCCACCTCCTAATGCTGTCACGTTGAGGGTTAGGGTTGCAACATATAAACAAAGGGGGGCACAAACATTCAGTTTATAACAGTAACTTTTAAATTTGTTGGGTGAATGTTTAAACAGACATGCAGAGTGGGGGGAAGAGTGCTAAAAGTCAACATGCTTGTCAAATTCAGAGTAAATTAGGAAAGATTTCAAGAAGAAAGCACTATCTGATCTGAAAATTGCTTCATGACCTGGTTTATATACATACAACTCTAGGGCCTCTTCTCCTATATTCTCTGTCAGGATTTATCATTCCCAAAGTTCCAAGGGTTCATGTAGCTCCTAGAACTCATTGTATGGTTTTTACATCTCTAGGTCTCCATTCCAGCTGTTCCCTCACCCAGATTTCTTTAGACCATTGTAGTGGCTTCAAATGATCACTTGGGTCTAGGTTTCCTTTCTTTCTAGGCACAAGAGATGATTTTACTCTCTACATTCCCTTGTGGTTGGATGAGGCCAGGCAGCTAGTTCTGGTCAATGGGTTGTGGGTACATTCTGACCATTTAACTGACATGGGAGGATTATATATCTCTATGTGGCATATGTTTCATTCCATTCAGTGTGTTGTGGACAGAAATGATCAATTGATTTAGTGGTAAATGGGACTTTTGACTGACAGTTCCATGCCCTCCAGACCTCTTGTGAAGGCATATATTGAAATGGAGTTTCAATAAGATCAATGTCTCCTATAATCTGCGCAACCTCATGATATATTACTGCTCTGGAGAATTTACCAGCCCCATAAGAGATGTTGTCTAAGCAAGAAATAAAGTTTTTGGTTCTGTTGTGCTTTTTCTTCCCCTAAGCCACTGATATTTAGAGGTGGTATGTTCATATGTCGTAGTCAATTCCTTTCTCCCTGATAGTATTTCCCTTCTTCACCTTGAAACATGTTTCAAAAGTCATAATTGAATTCCCCTTTTCTGAAACCTTCTAGGCTGAGTTAGGGGACTGTGCTTTCTGTGATCTCTTCAAAATCCATTTTCCTCTTCTGATGCCAACATCCATACTTTTTGTTCAAGCATATATGACAAAACCTTTTCAGTCTACAAAGTCTACCTGTGAAACTGCCCCCAGTCTGTGGATAGGAGCATATGATTCACACCAAAGCCAATCAACATAACGTGTTCCCTGCAATTGATTCAAATATGGGGCCTGATTAATTAATTCTGAACAATATGAATCTCAAGACTTTCTCAGAATGCTGGAATTGAAATATTTTCATCTTATTAAATGATTTTTAGCAGAAGAGAAATAGCCCTAGAGCTACTAGAAGCCATTTTGCTGCCATGAGGGGGGTCTATTTTAAAGTCAGAGACAAGGCAGGTGAAGTTAAATCACATTACAGAGACCTTCTTACAAATCCATGCCTGAACTTTTATGTTATGTGATTCAATAAATTTCCTTTTTTATTTTTAGAGTTTATTTACTTTGAGAGAGAGAGAGAGAGAGGGAAGCATGAGTCAGGGAGGAGAAAAGAGAGAGGGCGAAAGAGAATCCCAAGCAATTTCTGCACTGTTAGCAAGAGCCCGACATAGAGCTTGATCTCACAAACCATGAGATCATGACCAGAGCTAAAATCAAGAGTCACATGCTTAACCAACTAAGCCACCCAGGTAACCCATAAATTTCCCTTTTCTTAAGCCAACATGGGCTTCCTTTTCCTTTTTTTTTTTAATCTGAAAAACATTTCTGGTACATATTCTTCCTTATATAATAATAACACCATGCAGTTTTTGCTGTTAGATTTAATGTGCTGTTTACTGTATGTCTGGATGCTTTTAACTCCCTCTAAATTATAAGTTTCTTGAGGCCAGAGTCTGTCTTGTTTGTGTTGTAAGTCTGATGCCTTGCTTAAAATTGATGTTTAATAAATGGCTATTCAAATGATCAGAACTAACAAATGGACATAGAATGTTTGGGGGAATGGCAGAGGTTTTGGGCTCTAGTGGGGTCAGCAGCCAGCTGGAAGAAGAAAGGGTTCTACCAAGGTTATGAAAGAGAAGGTTGCTCAAAGCAGATGTCACAGATTTCCCAACATTTTGGGGGCCATTCTGATATCTTAGCAGAAACTGGGGTTGTTTCACAGTCTTTAGGCTTTTTAACAATATCAAGATAGCCTTGCCAGAATTCTACCACTTAATGATTGAAGATGCCACCACAGATCTTGAAGAGCTATGACTTTCTAGCAAAACATGAGAAGAAAGAAGAGTAAAATTATATTAAAAGAATATGGACAACATCAGAATTGTTTTTTTCTGACAGTTCAAGGCAAATATTAAGACAAATTTAAGAAAGCTACATCTTCAGCAGGAAATGCTTCAATATCTTTTCTCTGCTCAGGTCTTTCTCATAGATGAAGCTAATCCAATTTGAGAGCTTGGTAAAACACTGTGAGTGATGCTCTCTCATTACCTGTCACCTCAGGGACAAGACTCTTTGGAGCATGACAGAACACATCCTCCTATTCTCAACCTGAGTCACTGTCACTTTTCTCTCTTTGACCTTTTTCAGGAACTGCAGGGGCATCATTCTTGACTGACATTGATGCTGCCAGGCACCTTGCTCCCAAGGACAGCACCCACTGGCTCTTTGGCTATGAGTAATACTGAAGGCTTTCTTCTAGCAGGGTAAAAAAAATCTATGAAGGAAAATGCTGACAATTACTGTAGTGGAATAAATAGTGATGGTACCATGCCAACCCATATACTGCTGCTGAATGGCATCCTTCCCGGGTTTGCCAGAGCTTTCTCTTACTTCCTTTAAATAATCACTGCATTTTAGTTCTCAGTTTTCTCATTCAGACTTTTTGTGTCTTCTTCAAAATGTAGGAATTAGTTATCAAGCTTCATTGTTCCTTTATTAAACAATCTTATAACTAAGCACTTGCTAATTTATTACACCATTTTTTTTACTCTTTTTTAAAAAGTTTATTTATTTTGAGAGAGAGAGAGGGAGAGAGAGAATCCCAAGCAGGTTCCACACTGTCAGCATAAAGCCCGATGCAGGCTTGAACTCACAAACCAGGAGATCATGACCTGAGCTGAAATCAAGAGTCAGACACTTAACCAACTGAGCCCCCAGGTACCCCTACACCATTTCTTAAAGTATTATCTATATAACATGAATATCAAAGGTATTACCTATATCATATGTTTAAAAATGAAAATATGGTGTCTCACAAAACCCACTGAATATCTGACCACTCTCAACCAACAATTCAGATGACCTCTTTAAGGCACAACAAAGTTTGAGAACTACTTACTAATTGTCCTTTCTGTATTAGGCACTATGCTGGGCACCAGGAATATCAAGGTGAAATGGGCACCATCTTGAAACTCTTTCTCTGATAAGCAGGCATAACATAATTGAAAATTAGCAGTATCCTTCTTGTAAAATGCAATGAAGTTTGAAGGAATTAATATTACATATACCAAGTTTCCATTTGAGTATCTATAGTAGAGTTAATATTCACCAAAATATTACTTCTGCATTATTATTATTTAGAATTTGGGTCTATAACTTTTAGGATAGCAGCCTACCAATCACTTACAAGTAGATTCTTTAGATTTTATGGTACAGCAAAATTATTGACATCCTTAATACTTCATAAACATTTCAGATAATCTTATTTCAATTAAGTAGAATTTTTGGACAGAGATAATAGATGAATTTATTTCCATTTTCATGCCATGATGCAAAACTTCTTTTCTACCTAGAGTCTAAATTATGTTAATCAATGCATAAGAAGCTGGAATTACTAATTCCAGTAGGTATTTAGACATGGTTCTTGCTTCCACTCAAGTTTTAATGACATGTTAAAACCACATGAAGTAATTAAAGAATTTACTCATACAAAAAGAATATCTATGCTTAAAACTTCTGAGGCTTCACAATTCATTTTTAAGCCTGAGAGGTATGGGCTACAAGATATAATAGAATCATAGGGTGTTTATGGGAGATTATGAGGGTAAGTTAAAACATGATAGAGACTAGTCAGGTAGCTGCCTTAAAGGTGAATTGTCCAGATCAAGAATGAAATTTCCAAATTCATATTAGCAACAAACTTTGTAATGCCATCAGTTCACTTCGATAAAATAAAATCAGGCTTTGAAATTCTCAAAAAGATAAATTGGAAGAGTAAAAACATAGAAAGTAGCTTAAAACACGTGGAAACATTAACTCCTAATAGCTCTAAATATTTACCGTAATTCTGAGTATAATGTTAAAATCAGAATATTTTACTTTGGAAAAGTTCTAAACTGTAACACACTATACTGAACAAGACAAAAAAAATCTTGTAATGCCTTTTAGTGTTCATAATACAGAAACATGAATCTGTGCTGATTTCAGTGTCACATATACTAGAAAAATTCATCCAATACAGTGTCAAACTCAAAGATACCTATATCATCTATGTTGCCTCTGCACACACATTTGTCCAATTTTTGCACCTGTAGAATTTTGTAGAATTGTTAACTACTTTTTAAAATCTTCATTATTTGATTTTTTTTTTCAGAGATAGCCTTTAAAAACAAGGATTTACAATTTGGTGGTGGAGACCCTGGTCTTTGACTTCAGATTTGGCCTAAGTGCTGCATTTACCACTTAGCTATGTTACTTGAAGTTACCTGACTATTCTAAATATGAGTTCATCTGTAAAATGCAAACAAACAATTCCTATAGGGTTTATGACAATTCAGTTACCATTTGGGTAAAACCAAGTTTTTCATGTAGGAAGCCCTCAATAAATTTTAGCCATTTTTAGAAACCCATGCAATTAGCCTGGCAGTTTCTAGTAGGGGAAAACACACACACACACACACACACACACACACACACACACACACACATGCACACATATACATATTCAAATATATATATCTGAAAACTCTATGAAAGGAGTTTGTTTCATTAAGAAAACTAAAATCTCTATGAATAATAGCTTATAAGCATTTAAGTATTCTCATATGCATTAGATATCCTCATTCAAACACTGGCTGAAAGTTCTTAGAATACTGATTGATTTCATGTTGCAATGTTCTTTGTGGCTTGAAATCTATTAACTTCATAAAAACTCCAGTTGAGGATCCACAATTATTAAGTTTTTAGTTTCTCTTTTGATGTCGTAACCTTAATTGATATTGACTGGGTTCCATTGAGTAGTGACGTAGCAGCTAATAAAACACTGTCTGGCAGTTTTCAATTCGCCCAGGTTCTCCATGCACTATTTCAGGTACTGGGGAGAGCTGGAGACTTTCCTTTTCACAAGAAGATGTGTGAGAAAGAATTGAGCAAGGATGTACTGTGGAAAAAGAAAGTTTCTGCAAAAGAAATTAAAACAAAATGACTCTCATGCCCACCTTTACAGCTGTGTCATCATAAATCATTTATGCCCCCAGAGCCTTAGTTTTCTTAACTAACTTAAGCAAATCAGAATACTTGCTGTAGTTATTTCATAGAATTTCTTATAAGGAACAAATAAGGCAATGCATATTTAAAATTGAATAGTTCAGGGGCGCCTGGGTGGCTCAGTCGGTTAAGCGGCCGACTTCGGCTCAGGTCATGATCTCGCAATCCGTGAGTTCGAGCCCCACGTCAGGCTCTGTGCTGACAGCTCAGAGCCTGGAGCCTGTTTCGGATTCTGTGTCTCCCTCTCTCTGACCCTCCCCCGTTCGGGCTTTGTCTCTGTCTCAAAAATAAATAAACGTTAAAAAAAAATAAAATAAAATTGAATAGTTCAAATCAAATATAAATTTGTCCTATTATAATGAGTTTCTTTCTCATCTATCCTGAAAACTTTATTTACTCAGTTCCTGTTATACTTGTCACAGAAGCTTTATAAGATCGCTTTTATTTTCCCCCTTTATAGATTTTTTTAAGTCTGAAGGAATTAAGTCACTTCATAATGAATAATGGAGCAGCTCTTCAAACCAAAGTTTGTCTTACTTTGAGGTTTGAGCTCTTTCCTTCAAGACTACCTCTTGGGGTACCTGGGTGGCTCAGTCGGTTAACCATTCAACTCTTTGATGGCAGCTTAGGTCATAATCTCCTGGTGGTGAGATCCAGCCAGGCATTGAGTTCCATGCTGAGCATGGAGGCTGCTTGAGATTCTCTCTTCTCTCCTCTGCCCCTCACCCCACTCGCTCTCTCTTCTCACTCACTCTTTCTTGCTGGCTCTCAAAAAACAACCCAAAAAACCCAAAAAGACAACAGACTACCTCTTAATAAGAGCTGTGTATGGTAAGGAAAAACACATTCCTTTTTCTATTACTGTAGAAGCCCAAATTCAAGGGTTTGTTGGGAGTCTTGATTAGATTATTTGATATTAATTGTAAAGTTTAGGTTAAAAATGTACAATTCTGTAATCAAGGGATGTACTGCAACACTTTGATATATTCTAATATTATTCATAGGAAATATATCTTGAAATCAGACTGTAATGTGTTCCTTAACTACAACATATTTTTAAATTAATTTTTAACTCTTTGTTTTGTTTTTGTTATTGTTATTTGTTTGTTTTTTAAACTATCCTGGGGCACCTGTATGGCTCAGTTGATCAAGTATCCGACTTCAGCTCAGGTCATGATCTCACAGCTTGTGACTTCAAGCACCGTGTCAGGCTCTGTGCTGAAGCTCAGAGCCTGGAGCCTGCTTTAGATTCTGTCTCTCTCTCTCTCTGCTCCTCCCCTGCTTGTGGCCTTTCTCTGTCTCTAAAAAATAAATAAAATGTTAAAATAATAATAAATAAATAAACTATCCTTATGTTAAAATAGGTATTGTGAGAATGGAATTAAATGTGCTAATCCATAAGGGACCTGCTGTGCTAGGTCTACAGTAAACACAATACAAATTAACTAACATTTTAATATTTATAATAATGTTCTGTTACATTGAAAATGATTTTTTTACTTAATAAAAAAATGAAAAAGTAATGGGTAGAGATAAAATGCCTTTACCCATTTTATTAATTAGTTTGACATTCAGAAAGACATTTTTCTTCTTCCTTTGGAGGCTATTTGAGGACCACGTAACCAAATCTTGGCCAATGGAATGTAGGTGAAAGTAAGATAAGCCACCTCTAGACTCAAGTACTTAAAAAATTCTCGTGATTGTGTTACATTTTTAAGGTAGACAGCATAAAGATGGAAGGAGTTCATTTTGATCATCTCATTTTACTGTACCATTCAGTCATTATACGTTTCTGAAAATATGCACGTTGCTTCATATAACCACTCTACTACTATTCTTCCCAGAAAATTTAATACAAACTCTTTGTTATCAAATAATACCCAATGCATAAAAATGTTTTCCTAATGGTTTAAAACAGTACTTTTATAGTGAGTTTGCTTGATTCACCCTCCAAACAAAATCAATTATTATAACTTGTAGTTATGCCCCCTAAATCTTTTTTTTTAATTTTTTTTCAACGTTTATTTATTTTTGGGACAGAGAGAGACAGAGCATGAACGGGGGAAGGGCAGAGAGAGAGGGAGACACAGAATCGGAAACAGGCTCCAGGCCCTGAGCCATCAGCCCGGAGCCTGACACGGGGCTCGAACTCACGGACCGCAAGATCGTGACCTGGCTGAAGTCGGACGCTTAACCGACTGCGCCACCCAGGCGCCCCTAAATCTTTTTGAATCTGGAATAACCCCTATGTCTTTATTGTAATGGCTTACGGAAGAGATAGATTACATTTTCTGCTGGAATGTCTTGCCTTCTGAATTTGTCTTTTAGTGTCCTTGTGCTTTTATTTAACGTATTCTTCTATCCTCAGTATTTCCTTTACATGAAAGTTAAATCAAGAAGGGCTCTTTTTAACAAGGCTACTTTGGTTGTACCTTTGTATTTCCTACTGCTTTCCATTAGGGGGTCACAATGTTTGATAGCACTAATTTGGTTATACTACTCTCGATCAGTGAATTCAGGAGGGGACAGCCATCCCTTTATTGTTGGTTTCATCTACTGATGGTTATTCGGCGAATTAAAAATCCCACATTTGGGGCGCCTGGGTGGCGCAGTCGGTTAAGCGTCAGACTTCAGCCAGGTCAGGATCTCGCCGTCTGTGAGTTCGAGCCCCGCGTCAGGCTCTGGGCTGATGGCTCAGAGCCTGGAGCCTGCTTCCGATTCTGTGTCTCCCTCTCTCTCTGCCCCTCCCCCGTTCATGCTCTGTCTCTCTCTGTCCCAAAAATAAATAAACGTTGAAAAAAATATTAAAAAAAAATCCCACATTTCATGGTAGTGGTTTTCTAATTTTTTGTTATTTCCACATTTACAATTTGAAATTCTTCCCTTCTCATTTGAAAACAGTTTCATATAGGACAGACAGGATAAGTGCAGTTTTTTTTTTTAAATGCTAGTAGTCTAGAAGTAATGGGTGCTCTAATGTCTACCATTGGCATTTAATTAACTATTGTTTATGTGTTTGAAGTTTTCTCTATTTCTTTCATTTCTAGGACATAATTACTAACATATTTTGTGAACTAAGTAAGTGCATGTTAGATTTTGTATATTATTACTCTATGCTGCTCAAATCCCTTTGTAAGCAATAACAGGTGTCTATTTGCCTGAGATGACAATTATTTATAGAATCTTTTCTGAATGATCATAATAAGGTTCAAATTTGTTATTATTTTTCCCAGGAAAGCCAATTACAAAAGAATGTATATGAGGCCTCAGTAAGACCAACATGTGATTGTAATAAGAGAATAATATTTTACCATCTCTCTCATGCTTTCATCAAACTACTGATTTTTTGTAGCATATGTTGTTGAAATCATCTTTGAACTGTTGGATGCTTTCATACCCAGTGTTTTCTGTGTTCATTTAACCAAAAAGCACTGATTAAAAAAGAAAATACGACTTTCTTTGATCACGCAAGTCTAGAGAAGTTAGGATACATTCAGCAATGACATTTATTATTAGCAGAGTCCAGTGTAAATCAGAGATAATGCTGACAAATTTCACGGGCTGATCACAGTGGGAATATCAAGTGTCTCAGTGTGTGATGGATTAAATGGGGGGGAAAATTAAAGTTGTGCAAATTATTTCTATGCAGGGATTCTAATGTCAGACATGAAAAATGATTAGGGATATCGGGTCAAGAATAATAATGAAGCTGACACTGATCTATGGATTGAATTTTACTTAGTTTGGGTGGCTGATGGGCTTTAACCTTTAAACCAGTCAGTCTTCAGTGAGAGAGCAAAGAGTTGAAATGATAAACACAGGAAACACTATTCTCTAGTGGGATTTTGACCAGGGTTTAATTTTTCTATCAATTGTCACTTCTTAAATCTACATCTGCTACATAAAGATAATTAGTGTTCATTATGAGAGATGGAAGAAGGTAAGTGGAATGCATTTAGAGTCTGCAATCTTACTTGGGCTCATCCTACATGGGTGACATTTTATAAGACACCCTACTGTATGAACCTCAAAATCTCCATCAGCAAAACCATAACAAATAACACATCTACTGCCTGCCTTACAAGGTTGTAGTAAGACTCAAAATAAAAATTATAGAGTAAGATTAAATGCTATTAATTAGGAAGTAGTTAAGTAAATGACAGTATCCTTTATGTGAAAATGTATTATAGATATTAAAAATTGTGATTTAGAAAATCACAATGATAAGAAATTATAAGAAAAAAGATAACTACTTTCAGTTTTAAAAGCATTAGGGGCGCCTGTGTGGCTCAGTCAGTTAAGCATCTGACTTCGGCTCACGTCATGATCTCAGTTTGTGGGTTCAGCCCCAAGTCATGCTCTGTGGTGATGGCTCAGAGTCTGGAACCTGCTTCAGATTCTGTGTCTGCCTCCCTCTTTCTCTCTCCCTCCCCTACTCACTCTCTGTCTCTCTCTCTTTCAAAAATAAATAAATGTTAAAAAAATTTTAAAAAAAGTTAAATTATGTAAAATATATTCACACTTCAGTTTTACAGAAGAAAAATTATGACTATATACACAGCAGTAAAGAAAATAAATAGATCTATCTATCTATCTATCCATCTATATAGTGGTAGTGGTTATTGATGACTATTTTTTTCAGCCTACATGTTTACCTATTCTTTGAAAATTTTAATAAGCAATTTTATTAAATCAGAAAAAATGTAGTTTATTTTTAAAAAATTAATGTTTGTTTATTTTTGAGAGAGGGAGAGAGAGAGAATGCGAGCAGGGGAGGGGCAGAGAAAGACAGAGACATGGAATCCAAAGCAGGCTCCAGGGTCTGAGCTGTCAGCACAGAGCTGATGTGGGGCTCAAACCCATGAACAGTGAGATCATGACCTGAGCTGAAGTTGGATGTCTAACCGACTGAGCCACCCAGGCACCCCAGAAAAAAAATTTAAATAGAGAAATAGACCATAGTAATATAGAGTGTAGAAACCAGAGGCATTTCCACACACACACAATTATTTCACAGACAGATATTTACATATAAGCTATGAATAAACAGAATCACTCACAAAAATTCCCTTCTTCATCTCTCCCAGAATTTACAGTATGAGATACTGCAATGTCAGCACAATAATATCTTATCAGTTATTGTTTATGGATAAAATTAAGTGGGAATTTGCAGATCATCTAATAGAAAGTCAAAGTTCTCAGAGCTTTCATACTACGAATACACACCACGCAGAAGCATACAAAGCCTGGTATTTGGAATCTAATAATGGCTGATGGATGTGGAAGAGTTGGATATGAGAAAGAAAGGGATAAACTCCGTGAGTCACAGTTCAGATGCTCACTATATTTTTTTGCTTTCAGATAATATCTGAATCTCAAGTAGGGATATGAGTACAAGAAGATAAAGGAACTCACCATTCTCTAGAATGGGAGGCCATTTAATCCACCTACTTTTAAGAAGGGGGTGGTATATAACAATTATTCACACTCTCCTCTAACACGTAATTTTGTTCAATAACATCTCTCATATGTATGTATTTATGCATGTGTGCATATGTTTATGTGTATTAATAGATATATATTCATTCACACACATCTGTATATATGAAACGAGTGAGAGAGAACAAAAGTGGCCAGCATTTTAAAGATAGAATCAGTTTCTGTGTGCTACTACTCATAAGGGCTTTCATATGGATTCAGACAGACTAGATAAGGCCACAGCTTAACATTTTACAGAGCTGTCCTACCATTTAATGCAGTTTCACCAGGAAATCCTTCTATTTCCTAGGCTTGGGCTTTCTGAAACCAGTGCACTTACAAAAGGTAAAAATATCTTTGTAAGCAGATGCTATCTCCTGTGACTATGCTTAAAAGTATGAGGCATAGGAATACATACATATCTGGATAAATCTCTGTGATGCCCACTAGCATATTCTCAAGTTAAGCATGTTTCTTAGTGGACTCACACATCCCCAGAAGTGCAGGGCATTACCTGAAACTCCCTGTTTGACACTGAGAGTGCATTAAGGTAAACCCCTGCTATGCTGGGGGTGATTCTTGTTGTGTTGTGTTCCATTCCTACTACGCATCGGGCCATTAACTCTTCAAAAAGATTTGCTTCTCAACATCACTATCTGTCATTTACTGGAGTTCATCTTAGTGTGTTCTCAGAATTTCTGTTTTACAGCCATGACTTCGCTTTCAACAGACCCTTACTAAAACCTCTGTCAGCTGTCAAATCCTTTGAGTTGTTCTTAAATAAATCAGATATAGCAAGCTATTTATTCTGGCTTTTATTTTCCCCTTTGTGGTGGCCTCTGGCTGCTTAGCTGTTTCATTTGTGTAGTGACTCTCCTGTTCACCTGTCTCAGGAATTAAAAGGGAAAAAAATAGAAATTTCTTAAGAGATACAGGTTTTAATCAATGATTAATTTGCTATCAGTTTTTGTTACTTTAAAGAAGATAATGTATCCTTAATGATATCTTGAAATTTAAAGAAATACCCTACTTAAACAAAATCTACGTCTCTAAAATAAAGCTACTTTATTTTCATACTGTCTTTTATACTGCACCCTCCAGGCTCCACGCTCTCAGCACAGAGCTTGACACAAGGTTTGAACTCACAAACTGCGAGATCATGACCTGAGCCAAAGTTGGATGCTTAACCGACTGAGCCACACAGGCGCCCCTGTATTGCACCTTATATATGGAGTATTTGCCTGGCAATACTTTATTGTCTTTTTTTCTTTTTAGCTTAACATCATATTATAAAAATGTTTTCCATTTGGATAGTCCTCAATATTATAAATGGACTGGCTAAATGCTATCTATCTGAGCTACTAGGATTCAAACATTTTACTACTCTTACACATTTGGATTGCCCCTCTTTTTGTTTACAATTATACATGTACTCCAGTATTTATCTGTCTTCATATAAAATGTTATTCTCTTAAATTATTTCCTTGTTATCAATTCTCAAAATTGTGGTTGCTAAATCAAAGTGTGTGAATCACTGAGGTTTCTTATTTATGACTCTGTATAAGAGAAGCTCCTCTCTGCCTCTTCCATCTTTTTGTTATAGCTCTGAGGGCCATAGAGAGGAGTCAAAGATAAAATAGCTCTCAGGACATGTCATTGGAAGATACTAGTACAGTGTGACACAACTAGGATGAAGGGAAAGATCTTAAATGGGGCAATCTTTTTGGATTTAATCTCTTAGAATTTCTAGTCTACTTGTTTTGTTTTTTTCTCCTTTGGAAGCCACTTTCTCTGGAGTCTGTCTTCTCCCTTGAGTTTGGTTTGGTCAAAGAACGGTTCCAGGGCCTCCTTCTTTGGAAGGATTCACCTACTCCCTTCCTATTTTTGGAATTTTAAGTGAGTGGTTACCTGGGTAGCTTGATGTCAGAAGAAAATAATAAGTGAAATAAATAACTGACATATTGCTCTAGTCTAACAGGTGGCATTTTTTTTTCTGTCTGTAGTCAAAGTAAATATTACTTTGTGAGCTTTGTGATTACTTCACTTCGTGAGCGAAGAGGTAAAATTGGAGATATTATGTGGGTACTTCTATAAAAAGAAAGAAAGGGAATTTCCACAATTTTTGTAATTGATAAAGTTCAAAGTTTTTATAATTGTATATTTTTGTTATTGTAAAGATCCACTGAAGAGAATTGATCTTTTTGTTTGTTTAGGGCTTTTTGTTTTGTTTTGGTTTGGGTTGGTTTGGTTTGGAATAATGTTTTGCTTAATTGGTCTTCAAAGTTAGTATTTTTTATGATCATAGGTTTCAAACATTCATCTGTAAAAACAAAAAAAAATCTTAGAGGCCATATAAAAGCCAGTAAAAGTATGGATTTGGCTAACAGGCCAATGCACCCAAGGCACTCCCCTCTTTTTGTCCTTTAGGGAAAAAAATGTTATTTTCTATTTCCTTGGCTTGCTTTCTTTTGAGATCACTAGTTCATAAAAAAGGTGCGGGCCTAGGAGAAAGGAATCAAAGCTAGGTGTTAGTCTTGCCCTCAGGACTTTCTTTCTAAGCAAAAGGATGTCTGTTCTCTAAAGGAAGTCAGCCCAGTTGACTAGTAGACTGTTCTGTAATTTGAGGTAAAAATTGCAGGGATAAATAAAATGTTTTGCTTGGCTTGTTATGCTGCTCATGTATCTTCCTTATGGAGACCTCGTGCAGATGCCTATATACATAATATTTGGCTGACCTAAGATAATGAAGATCAATTATGTCATCCTTCAAGGCTAACATCATATTGCTTTATAATGACATCAGTGCCATCACTACTTCTTACCTAAAAATGAATTAACCCAGACCTAAATATTAAGCCATTTTCTTTTGATGGTTGAAAAGGAATTTCCCCTTTGAAATTACTGCTAATTACTTTAGCAGTTTTACTTTTGAAATTCAAATTTGTAGAACTACTTAAGTGTGTGGGAGTGTCTGTGTGGTTTGTAAAGGTAAGATTTCGAAAGTAATGACCCTTACAAAGAGAAAGCATAAGTAAATAATGGTGCATTAATTAATTAGGAAAGTCATTTAGAGAATCAGGTAGAACTATATGCACTGACATGGAGAGCTTTGAAAATATTACATCAATAAAAAAGTTACTTAAGTTAAAGAGAGACATGAGTATAATTTGTTTTCATATGTACAAAACATGATTCTAGATATGTAAAAAAAATCATATGTATAGGAAACCATAGAAAAAGGACTGGAAGAATATATACCAAACTGATAGCATTGCTTACATTGGGATGGATGTGTACAAAGAGCAGGGTGACATTATGTCAGTCCAGAGATGGGACAGCTAGTGGAATTTTCATGTTTTACTCTATAAATGTCTTATTAATTGTGAGACTTACTAATTGTGTGTGTCTACTAATGTCTTACTAATTATTATTGTGTAATAATTATATTTATTTTGTAATTTAAAACTTAAAAAATATATTTTACCACACAATTAATTTACATTTTCAAATGTTATCATATGTTCTATGTACCATTCCATTTTAGTGATAGAAAAATTGAAGGCATATTTTCTACTCAACTTTTATTCTGTTACAGTATAGAATGTTTTATGGCAACTGATGTGGGATTGTGTAATTTATCAAATAACACCTCTTGTTTTGCTTTTATTATTCTTCTTGAAATTTATTATTTTCATATTTACTATAGACCTTCTTCTGTTTTCTTTTTTCAAAATAGTCCATTTATTTGGCAATTCTTAAAGTTATACCATAGCTTTTTTGTACATACCCATTATTTTCATTCTAGATTCTAATAATTTGTCTTTGTCTAAAATGTGAAGAGCTATAGCTTAACTCTTAAGAGAATTTGCTAAGCTAATTTCAATGATAATTTGACGTTCCAACTGAGATTTCTTTAGATGCTTTGAGCATAAGAAGTTAACTATTTTTTTAATGCTTACTCATTTTGAGAGAGAGCATGCACTTGCAGGAGCAGGGGAGAGGCAGACAGAGAGAGAGAGATAGTGAGAGGGAGAGAGATAATCCCAAGCAGTCTCCTCACTGTCAGCACAAAGCCCAACTTGGGGCTTGATCTCATGAACTGTGAGGTCATAACCTGAACCAAAATCTAGTTGGATGCTTAACTGACTGAGCCACCTAAATGCCAAAGAAGTTTACTATTTTAAAACAGTTTAGGTTAAAAAAATGGTGTAAAATCAACATTAAATCTTGATAAGAAATGCCTCTTTAGAAGAAAAATGACAACTGGGGCTCCTGGGGGGCTCAGTCAGTTAAGCCTCCGACTTTGGTTCAGGTCATGATCTCACAGTTCATGGGTTCAAGACCCGCATTGGACTCTGTGCTGTCAGCTCAGAGCCTGGAGCCTGTTTCAGATTCTGTGTCTCCCTCTCTCTCTGCCCCTCCCCTGTTCATGCTCTGTCTCTGTCTCAAAAATAAACATTAAAAAAATGAAGAAGAAGAAAACTGACAACTTAGATTTCAGTGAAATGGGACTGGAAACAACCTAAACACAGGTCCAATAGAAAATTCCATAAAAATGATTAATCACAGTTACTTCAGAATTAAATAATCATCAACAAAAAAGAGCACAAGTAATTTGTGACTTTCTTTCTTTGGGTTTGTGATTTACTAAAGTTAACGACTTTTATATATTTTTTACATGTATTGACTATTTAATATTACTCATTGTGTTTCATAAAATCTCAAATATCTTTTTAAACAACTTGACTCTCAGAAAACACAGAGTTAAAAATAGTAGAAGCTAGACTACAAATTGCATCTTCATACTACCACATTCTAGATAATAAAGAATCAATTGTTTCTATTTTCCCAATATCTAGTTAATAAATTAAATTATTTGAAATAGTTGAAGTATTATGGTTCTCCAGAGAAACAGAACCAATGGGATATATGTGTATCTCCATCTCTCTTTATCTCTGTATCTATAGAGAGATTTATTATTAGGAATTTGTTCATGTTATTATGGAGGCTGAGAAGACCCAGGATCTGCAGCTGGTAAGCTGGAGGTTCAGGGGAGCTCATGATGTAGTTCTAGTCTGAGTTCAAAGTCTTAAACCAGGTGAGCAAATGGTGTTATAGTTCCTGTCTGAAAGCTTACAGATTCAAAACCCAAAAGAGCTGGTGTTTTAGTCTGAGTTCAAAAGCCAGCAAAAACCAATTTCCTAGCTCTTTCAGAAGGAGCTCCGTCTTACTCAGCCTTTTTGTTCTCTTTAAGTCTTTAAGTGATTGGGTGAGGCCCACCCACATTAGGGAGGACAATGTTTTATTCAGTGTACTTATTCAAATGCGAATCTAATCCAAAAACACCCTCACAGAAACACCCAGAATAATGTTTGGTCAAATGTCTGGACACCCCAAGACCTAATTAAGTTGATATATAACATTAGCCATCACAGTTGGTTCAGCTCAGAAAATATTTGATTATTTCACCTCCTCAATTATGGATGGGTGGAATGCAAAGTGCATTCTAAGAAATCTTTGTAGAAATCTTGGTAGAATTCTCCTTATGAAAGACTTAAATATACTGTACTCAATGGCATGTACATTCACAATCAGATGTAGTTTTAAACAACATTGTAAATTATTAAATCAAATGAACTAAATACTCATATAAAATTTGTGGGAAAAACGGGTAGTTAAGCAAGCAGTAACTTTATAGATCTGGGTTTATATACTTGAAAAGTTACTTATTTTCCCCAGTCACCAAATACATCCATGCATTTAGTATAATTAGTGCTACCTCATTAGATTTTGGGGAGCAATATATAACATCCATGTATATGTACTTGGAAGATCCAATAAATATTAGTTATTAATGTTCTCTTCATTTTATCTTCTTATTAATATTAGCCTCATCAATCAGATTAAACATTATATAAAGAAAGTAATGTACAGGTGGGATCAAAATGACAAATAGAAATTATCATTTGGTCTACTTTAAAATCTATGAGAGGAAGTCATAATATATTTATGGCTTTAAGCCATTAGTTGTATGCATGTTTTTATTAATGAGAGTTTCTTTCTGACTATAAAGTAGTTCAAAGTGAAAATAAGTGTTATATCAAGGACCAACTTGGCATCATACATTTAAAGAAACTTACAACCCCTCCATCCTCATTCCTAACATTTTACTAATTTTCAAAATAAAGAAGTAAAGCTAGTTAAACATGATATTGTAGTTTCTTCAAATATTAAATGCTGTTCAGATACTTAGGAGTTCCACCTTTTTCTTCCCTTGTATGAACATGTATTTCCAGAGCTATTTTAATGAGCAATCATTCTCATTTGAGCCACTTTTTATAACTAAAATTTAGGATTCTAATATAGATGTGTGTCTACCTTGATCTAGCTAGGTTATTTATTTATTTTTCTATTAAAGCATCCTACACTAGCATGGTTCAGTTATATGTTTATGTTCAAGTATTTTGTCCTAATTTACAATTTCGAGGAAATTTTGAGAACCCAAATAAGGGAAGGGGAAGTAAAATATCAAATGATAATCTGTCTTTGTCATAAAGGATTTAACAAAATAATACAGGACATAGACACATTAAAGATTACTGTAATATAAATAATATGAAATATTAAAAATTTCTGTAAGCGTAAGTTCTTTTATATTTTAATTAAAGTTAAAACCATTAATTTGTAGGTATTTTTATTATCTATCTATCTATCTATCTATCTATGTATATATATCAATACCTAACTAAAAGGTATATCTATATATCTATATATATATGGTTATGCAGGTTCTTTTAGTTAGGTATTGAATTTTGAAAATATTAATTTGCCTCAGGTAATATAGCTAGAGAATTTCAACACTAGGATCTTTCAAACTAGGCAAATGAGATTACAGATTCCTTGCTCTAGATCAGCTTCCCACATTGTCTTTTCAAGATAATATGATGATGTCTACAATAAAGAGAATAAGTAAACAAGTTTGATGAAATTTAGAGATAGAATAGCAAAGTGCTATTGCTTAGTGGGAAAATCAAAACTAAACACCTAGTGGAATTGAGAGAGACCTCAAAAGGTGGGAATACTGACCCTGAACTTTTAGGGTGATGAACCTAACATTTAGAAAGGTTTTATTTGGGAGTTAAGGGTAGAGTTGCCTCACCATGGAGGGGAGGAAGTTGGAAATATTTCTTAATATTAGGTACATAGTGGTGTAGAAGATTAGTGGGGTGGAAGAATGGGGATTAACAGAATTTAAGGAGAGATATAAGCAGAATTAGTGCATACCAACATTGCTTACAGCCACTCAAATGGTAGGAAAGTAACCACAATTTGAGTAAATATCTCCCAAACTTGAAACAAGTTTCATTTTTTTGTTTGATTCTGAATTATTTCAAAGAAGATGTATTTGTACCCTTTTGAATGATAATAAAAAGTAGTGGATAAATATCCCATAAATATCTACAAAATTATAACTAAAATATTTACTAACTTGTTCATGTTTACATGGAAATTTCTGCTGTATGATTCTTTTATTTCCTTTTTCTATTAACTAATACATTTAGTTACTTACTCAACATTCAATAACTTCTTTTCATTGTGCCAAATGTGTAGAGAGTACTGACTAGGTGCCAGCCACTGATCAACGTGCTAGGAATAGAGCAATGTAGAAGTCCAGGGAAGACACTCCCACCAGACAATGAAATTCTAGTCAGGGAGATCAAAAAGAATAAAACAACAAATTCATAGGGCAATTCAGGCTGTGATTACATTGTGATATGGATAAAACATATAGATTGACAATATACAGACTTAGTCTTAGAGGAAATGGCTAATGGAAATGGGAACAAAAGAAACATATGATTTTAATATGATTAGAAAGTGGAACATATGAACTAAATGACTAATTAAGTATATGATTGAAAGAACAGGAGGTCTGTGTGTATCTCCTGGGATTTGAGGTTTACTTGAGGTAGAGGGTGGAGCTACCACTTAAAGAACTGAGAAAAGCCATGAGAGGAAAAGCTTGGGGTGGTGAACAGAAATTTAAGAATTCTCTGAATATAAAATGCCATTAGATATCAAAATTGAAATTTTAATTAAAAGACATATGAGACTAAACCAGAGGGGAGAGGTCAAAGTTAAATTGTAAGCACAGGATTTATATTTAAATAAATTCCATTTAAAAAGAATTATTTGGATGAGGTCATACAGGAAAAGATAAAATTATATGACCAGGACTTCCTGCAAAGATGGTTTTTGAATAATGAACTGGGTCACATGATAAGTGTTGGAAATTCTCAGTCAGGTAAATACTACAGCTGACTGGGTTAACCACACTGAGACAAAGATTGAAGAGAGCATTGAAGAATGAGAAGTATCTACATTAGCAAAATGTGGCAAAGTGAAAGAAGCCATATAAAGATGTGTCAGGAAAATGCAAAGTCTGTGTCTTAGCCTCTGTGATTTCGGCCTTTGTTTTTTCTTCATCCATTTCTTCTTCTTACCACTGAAGAGAACAAAAAATGTTAATTGCTTTTTTACTAATTTTCTCAATTACCTAGAAACATTGAGAAAGGGTTGTTTAACAAAAGATATACTAGACTTAGAATCATCTAAACTGTAATTACCTTTTCTATCTTTTTTCGTGGTATTCTTTTTTATTATTTTATTCAATTTATTCATTCATTGAGTTAGTGAGTCAACCAGTGTTCATTCATTCAGTAGTTATTGAACACCAGCTATGTTTTGGGTTCTAGTGATACCGTAGTGAGGAAGACACATGAAGGTTGAACCCTTGTGAAATTACAATCGATCAGAGAAGACAAATTATTTCAAATAATCAATAATGGCTGTGCTACTATTTGTGAAGGATATATCTGTAATATGGAAGATTTCCCAGTTCAGCTGAACATGAAGTTTTTTATTTAATTTTTCATTCATAAAATATGTTTGTTTATAAAATGTGTCAGGCACTGTGCTATGGTTTCAGTGTAATTGGGTATAACTTCAGTGAAAGTATAAATTCTTAAAAAGGTAAAGTTTTTAAAAAGAACTGAATGCCAGGTTTCTGGATATCAGGTATATGCACAAAGATGACCTCAGTTTTAGACACTAGTTTGTGAAATTCCTATTCTTTTGTGAATATTCCTATTTCTTGAGAAAAGAGAATATAAATGTATTATCTGTTTGGGTTAATGTTCTTATTTTCATTGACCAAGAACATATCCTAGCACTACGTACCTTAATTTAAAAAAAAAAAAAGACATAATGGTCATTTAAAAATGCTAAATAACAAAATGGGCTTATTTTCTTTTTATCTGTTTAGCCATTTCCAAAATCAGATTGTAAAGATGTCATTGTGAACTATGTAACATGTGGTATTGAGATGTAGGAAACACTTATCATCTAACACTGATTCCTGCGGTGTCTCACTTCCTAAGATGTATTTGTATTTTTTAAAAAGGACAGAAACTTGAATTTAAGGGAATAAAGTCCCCTAGTTAAGAATTATTGTGGGAATACTGCCCAATTAGTGAACACCTCCCTCAGATCCCTTCACAAAAGAAGCTCTTCTATCAAAAAAGCATTTGATATAGGAAACTGCTTTTATTGTAGGAGAGAAAGGTAAGAGATTCTAAAGAGAATAACTTAATTAGTCTGTTTTTGTAGTTCATGTTTCCTTCCTTTCTTTTCTTTCTTTCCTCCTCCCTCCCTTCCTTTAGGCTATAGCACACATACACACACACACACACACACACACACACACACACACACACAGTGGCAAGTGATTTATTCATTTATTATGTGTTTAATTTGCACTGTTGTTGAAGAATGGAAGACAAGTTTTATATTTCCCCTTCCTACCATGTCACCCCCATTTCTCACTAACCCCACTCGATCAGAAAACAAGCAAGCAAGCTTGACTCAAGAAGTTCTTGTTTTGGAAAGTGAACATGCTTAGATTTAGAACCAAACCATTTAAAATGTAAATTTAATGACACCTGGGTTGTTCAGTATGTAAAGCATCAGACTCTTCATTTTGGCTTAGGTCGTGATCTCCGGATTTGAGAGACCAAATCCCACATTGGGCTCTGTGCTGACAGCTTGAAGCTTGCTTGGGATTCTCTCTCTCTCTCTCTCTCTCTCTGCCCCTCTTCCACTCTCTCTGTCTCTCAAATAAGTAAGTAAACATTTTTTAAAAATGCAGTTAAAAATGTATATTTGTTATTTGCTAAGTGTGCAGGCTGAAATTGCTACAGGATGGAGGGAGATTTTCATGATAGTAGTAAGAAATTACTGTGTTGAGGGTGATATCAGTGATTGACAACAAACTGTGAACCACTTCCATAAAGTACCCAAAGACCTTCAGGTCTCTTAATGTGGAGATAAGGAGATGTCAAGAATCTGAACAGGATGCTTGTTCCTTGGAGCCATAGGAAAGAACCCTGAACCAACATTTGAACACAGAGCTACAGAAGGCTGGCATTGACTGGATGCTTGGATTGGTCTAATGAGTATCCAGTGTGGAGTTATGATGGTTGGATGTTTAGAGTTTCTTATTCTGTTCTTGCTTAGTCAACACAAAGGCTCTTGGTATGTTTGTGGCACTGCACTTAAGTGTAAGGGCTACACAGAGCATGGGTGAGATTGAATTTCTCAGAATCTTGTACAGTGAGTATTGAGTCACTCTTTACTGGATTCAGAGAAGTTAAGGAATGTGACTGGTTTTATACCTATAGCTGTGGAATACATTTATTTTCCTAGTGCATAAAGGTTTCGATCAGGCTATATAAGCCATTAGGTTTCAAACATAAGTGATCTTCAGGTTGTGAAAACTTTGAGTTTCAGAACAGAAAATACTTCTTAATGAGAATTTGATGAGTAAAACCAACAAAGTAATTTCTTCTCTCAACAAAGAGAATAAATTAAAATTAATCCAGCAATTTATATTCACTGTACACTTAATTATAAATAAATTAACATGAAAAGTCTACAAGTTATTTGGCTTATCTTTAGGTGAAATTACAAGAAAATATAAATCACAAGTCACAATAGTATTTAATTTTAAAAATAAATAATTTTGTTCATAAAAAGTTGGAAATTTATACTATCAAGATGTAGGTGAGACAATTAGATAATATTTACATTCCCCTTACCTCAGAGGCTCAAAGAATAAAGACTATAAATTAGATTGGGCAAAGGTTTTACTTGAGTTAAAATGCATGTCCCTACCTCGTAATCAAGTTTATAGTTCTTTCAATGTTTCTAAAGTAATAGATTGAAAGCCTTTGAGATATGCAACAGTTTATTGAGATTACCATTTGAACTCTGAAGAGTTTGTTTTAATCTTTTACCCACAAAGCTTGTAAAAGACATTTTAGGAATTGCATTTGTTATTATATGTTTACTATGGAAAATTTTACTTGTTTAAATATTATATGAACATAAATATACTCACTCAAACTATAAAATGAACCCATTAGGACTATGGAAATTAATCTAAACTTTAAAACCTCAATAACTTTATGTTTATTAGTTCCACATCTATAAACATGGCCTTTAATCTCTTAATAGTAAGAAAACAGTCTTGGTCTTCTCCTCACGGGCCCAGTTGTTCTAAATATTAACTTTGCAAATTTAATTAATTCTCCACACAAGGCAAAATCCTGTTCCTCTCACACTGTGAGGAAACAATCTCATCCTTAGGACTCGCACTTTATTTGGCCCAATCCTAAACTGGTTTCAGCTACTGGACCAATTATAAGTAATGGGATTTCCAAAGCAGAGGGGAATATGTTATCCAACAGGTCCTCTGCTCCAATGGTCCTCAAAGTGTGGTGCACAGACCAGCATAGCAGCATCAACTGTTGATGTGTTAGAAAAGCAGATTTTGGAACCTCACTCTGAACCTACTGAATCAGATAATTCTGACTCACATTTGAGTTGAATAACCATTGCTTTACTCTAGTTAGCAAATTGGCACCCTTCCCCATCACTGGCAAATATGCTTCTGTGGTTTTTTCCTCATTAAATAGATATAGATATAGGTATAGATATAGATATAGATATAGATATAGATATAGATATAGATATATAGATATCTATATTCTATATAGATATATATACATATAAATAATCTCCTTTAAAACATTCATAGCCACTCAGTCAACCCCTGCTGTGATTTTCTCATAACGTGTAGGAACAAAAAGTAGTTTCTCCACAAAAACGTCTTTGACTCCGTGTTCGCCTACATTCTATAAAGATAATGTGGCTTCATCAAAAATATGTACATAAAAATCTCAAGGGTGAAAAACCAATCTAGAGACATTTTTATTCTGCTTAGTTTATAGTCAAGATATCAGCATCTTATGAGTCTTATATGCCAGAAGATCTGGCAAGGCAACAAATTCATTTCCCTGAGTGTTTCTGTTTGATACACTTAAAAAGCAACACAGGTAAAGGAAAGAAGTGCCTATGTGAGCACATTTCCTCGGCAGCTGATGTTAATGTTTAATTCACTTCTGGGGAAGAATGATGACAAATATGAGGCTCTAATTGAATAGACACACAGCTGCTTTTAATATTCTACAATTAAGATCCTGTCAACAAAATATGATTAGAGGATTCTCTTTTTTTCTGAGGAAAAAATTACAGAAAACGATGAATATATCTGAGACATGGTGGCATAGTGTTGTGTGTTTGAAAAACTGAACTACTTGACACTATCTTATCTATATGAACAGAATGTGAATTTCATAGAGGTAGAGACTTGGTCTCTCTTTTTCACCCTGGACGTGGGTTTCGCTCTTAGAATTTGGTAAAAAATACTTCAATAAATGAAACAAAGCAAAAACTGAGAACCAGGGCTCTGTGTAAATCTTAATTTTTCTTGTAAGAGACTTAGTTTCTTCAGCTGCAGAGAAAGGCATAGAAAAATGAAAAACTAGTGTCCAAATGGAAATGGCCAGACCACATATGAAAACAGAAATCTGACCCACAATCTGCAGCAAGTAAAAAGGACACTAAACTACAACTGACCTAGTAATTGACTCCATACTGTCAGGTCTTACTGCCAATTTCCCTAATTTTTGCTGCCTCTTCTAACTAAGGACCCAACCAGGAAAAACCAAATAGACTCCTTTAACCAATTACACAGGATGTCTCACTCCTGGTTAGCCCACCTCCCAGCTTCCCCATGACAATGATTCTAACAAAAGAAATACTTAAAGCCTTCTCTTTTTCCCCCCACTATAAAACTTTTATACTACCCTGCCCACCTTTGATTCTCTCGAACACAAGTGATGGTGCTGACTTCCTTGCTCTAACATGCTATGAAAAAGTAGCATGTTCTTGTTCTAATGTGGGTGACCTTCATTTATTTTCACACAGCAAGTCTGTAATACTAGAGGCTGTGACCTCCAAGGAAGAATTTGCATCAGTCTACATGCAGTTTTTCAATTCCAGATGATAAAAACCTGAAAACTCATAATAAAGATGCCATGAGAGTCACATTAAAGGAGTAGTAAGATTTTAGTTGAAGATGGAAAGGAAAGATTGGGCTAGCCATGAAATGAAAAATCACAAATTGGGCTTTCCTAACGGGATATTACCCTGTTGTCCATATTGTTTTCAAATGGTCATTTGTTCTGCAGTGAGCCAACCAAAAAGTTTCAGACCCGTTACTACTCATTGCAGGATAGGAAAGCTTCAAAGAACACTGATGAAGCTGAGGATACTATTTACTCATTATTCCAGAGATATTCTAAAAGACATGAGATAAATATATGGCCGTCACCACTGATATTCCAAAGGTAGGGTTGTAAGAAGGTCAAGTGCGAATATCTACCCTGGATACGAAGACTAAAGGGGTTGTTGTTTTTACAGTACTTAAAAACAACAATAAAATTGAGTTGCTCTTATTTTGATTATTCCCATGCAGTGTTAGTGTAAACAATGTCATTGTTTCAAAAAAATAAAAGTAAAAATCACTGGAGGCATAAGGGAGTTCAGATTTTTGCTGGTCTAAGTTCAGCACAATTGCTGTGGTTAAACTAGAGATTGTGTTTTAGTAATATAATATGTGAGATACGTATTAAGACACTTAGATTTGTTCTTTAACAAGAATTGAGTTACACATAAAAGTTACTTCAAATACCTCTCAGTTATACAGGTGGACCCTTCACACATACAGGCTCATCTGACTCATTTCTTTCAAGAATAGATTATAATTGTCAAGTTCTTCAAGATCAATTTGGGCATAGAATATATCTCTAACACTATGATTTTACATGTCCTGTATTTAAACAGTAGGTTTGGAATATTTGAAAATGAAGTATTAGAATTTGATTGACTTCAGGTCTGTCATTCTATGTTACTACTTGGAGTTTTTATTCATGTGAAAATTTGAAAAAATTTACATGTGAATTGTGAGGTGAAATAATTTGGTGTCTTGAAGCTAAAACAGAGTTTTCAGTTAAATTTAAACTAAGATAAACAGTGATTTTTTTTAAATATAAATATGTCCCTTACAATATTTGGGAACACACTTCTAACAGAAAGAAAATTTTTATTATTTTTCAGAAATTCAAATTTTTATTTGCTGTATTTTTATTTTGCTAAATCTATATTGGCAGAATTTGGGTTCATACATGGCTTAGCTTACTGAATTTGAAAATCTTTAAAATAAAGTAAAAATTCTTTTTAAAATCTTGTTTGTTTTAAGACTAAAGAATGAATTAAGGAAAATATTATACCAATGGTACAATTTACTGGTTTCCAAAATTTATTAAAGTTATTAAAGTTTTGTTAAAATCCAGTTATTATATCACAGTTGTTTTATAAAATATTATGTAAGATTACAATCAAAGGATCAAAGTTTAAAATATTAGATATATATCTATATTATCTACTTATCTATCTCCTAGAATTGGATCCACATAAGTATAGTCAACTGATCTTTAACAAAGGAAACAAAGGCAACACGATGGAGTAAAGATAGTTTTTAGACAAGTAGTGGTAGAACAACTGGACAAATACATGCAAGGCAGAGGGGGGAGGAGAGAAAGAGGGAGGGGAGGGGGATAGGAGAAGGATCTAGACACAATTCTGACAAAAACTAATCCTTCACAAAAATTAACTCAAAATGGATCATAGACCTGAATGTAAAACCTCTGGAAAATTATACAGGGGAAAACCTACATTATATTGGATATGGAAATGACTTTTTAGATAAAAACACCAAAGGCATAATCCATAGTAGAAATAATTGATGAACTGGATTCATTAAAACTAAAAACTTCTGCTCTTGCAAAAGATAATGTCAAGAGAATGAGAAGACAAGCGAAGCCACAGACTGAGAAAATATTTGCAAAAGATGCATCTGACAAAGGACTGTTACCTAAAATATACAAACAGCTGTTAAAAACTCAACAGTAAGAAAAACATCCCAATTTAAAAAGGAACCAAAGACCTCAACAGACACCTCACCAAAGAAGATAAGCAGATGGCAAATAAGCATATGAAAAGATGTTCAACATCATATGTCATTAGGCAATTGCAAATTAAAATAACAAGATACCACTCCACACCTATTAGAATGGCCAAAATCCAAAATAGTGACAATAACCACAAGCTGGCTAGGATAGAGAGCAACAGTAAATCTCGTTTATTGCTGGTGGGAATTCAGAATGGTACAGCCACTTTGGAAAATAGTTTTGCAGTGTCTCGCAAAACTAAACAGATTCTTACTATATGATTCAGCAATCATACTCCTTGTAATTCAATTCAGCTCAAAGTTGAAAATTTATGTTCACACAAATACCATACATCAATGTTTATGGCAGTGTTATTCATATTTGCCAATATGTGGAAGCAACCAAGATGTCCTTCAGGAGGTGAATTGATAAATAAACTTCTGTAGATTTGGATAATGAAGTATTATTTGGCACTAAAAAGAAATGAGCTATCAAGCCATGAAAGACAGAGTGAAAACTTAAATACATATTGCTACATGAAAGAAGCCAATCTGAAAAGGCTATATACCGGAGTGCCTGGGTGGCTCAGTCAGTTAAGCGTCCTACTCTTGGTTTCAGTTCAGGTTATGATCTCAGAGTTTTGTGAGTTCAATCCCTGAATTGGGTTCTAAGCTGGCAATGCAGAGACTGCTTGGGATTCTCTCTCTCCCTCTTTCTCTCTGCTTCTCCCCCACTCATGCTGTCTCTGTCTCTGTAAAAATAAATAAATAAACTTACTTTTTTTTTTAAAGGGTGTATACTGTATAATTCCAACTATGTGAAGTTCTGGAAAAGACAAAACTATGGGGGAAGTTAAAAAAAATCAGTGGTTGGCAGTTAGCAGGGAGGAGGGATGAATAGGCAAAGCAAAGAAGCTTTTTAGCAAAGTGAAAATATTCTGTATATGGTAGATACATCATCATACATTTGTCCAAATTCATAAAATATGCAATGCCAAGAGTGAAACTAATGTGATATAGACTTTCAGTGATATGATGTGTTCAATGCATTGATTTTAACAGATGTACCCCTAGTGCAGAAGGTTGATAGCGGGGGTGGTTTTAGATATGTGGGGATACAAGGTATGTGGGAAATCTCTGTACTTTCCAATTTTGCTATGAACCTAAACTGCTCTAAAAACTAAAGTTTATTAATTAAAAAATGTCAAATATTAAAAATGATGCTTTTGTCTCTTTTGCACCATAAATTTCATTTAATTTCTTTTTATTTGCACAATTATATATGCATGAAGTTTAGTTCACTTTCTGAATTTATTGTGGCTGTTATTCATTGCGCACCATGATATTATAGAAAATACTTTTTATTCAGAGGAAGAGGTACTAAAGTATCTGATTTAGATATCAAATAATTCTTCACTGATCTTTATAATAATTTCCCTGTTTCCGAAGGTTACATAACAAGTCTCCTTCTACTTGCACCTGCATTCATACATTAGAATTTTTTCCTACATGCAGGAAATGAGTAGGAAGCAGAGATTAGAATTTACAGTTCAATTCAGCTATTGGTTCTTTGGTTTGCTAAATTTCTTGACATGAAATTTTTTTGAGGAAAAATTTTCAGTCATTCCTAATAACTAGTTTTCTGAATGAGGGCTGGTTTGAGATGCGTTTTGCAATATTCTTACCTTGGTGCTTGTTGATCCCACAAGAAGTATTTCCAAGTCAGAGAAGGAAGATGATGGTGTAGGAGGACACTGGACTCACTGCATCCTGCTGACCACTTAGATTCCACCTACATCTGCCTAAATAACCCAGACAACCTCCAGAAGACTAGCAGAACAGACTCTCTGGAGCCAAGCACAGACAAGAGGCCCACGGAAGAGAGTAGGAAGGGTGGAGAGGCAGTGAACAAGCAGAGGGGCCAGATGAAGTGTGTTCTGACAGCCAGTGGGACTTAACATCTGGAATGTTATAAGTCAACAGCTCTGCTCCGAGAGCAAGAAGGCTAGAGGATAAAGGGAGGGAGAGTTGTTGAGCCCTGGACAGAGTTCAGCTTGGTGGGGAACAAAGGCTCTGGGAAGCGCCATCTCCCTCACCCATCCCCCAGCCAAAATCCCAAAGGGAACCAGTTCCCATCAGGAATTTGCTTGCACTGTAAACACCCAACGCTGTGCTTCTGTGGATCCATCCCTCCGATGGGTCTGCCTCTCTCCTGGTGCCACAGGGCCCCTCCCAAAGTGGACCACGGAAGGCAAAGTGAGCTGAGTCTGCCCCTCCCGCCCCTGTGCACCTTGCGGATCCACCCCGACTCATACACCAGGTCCTATGGAAGCAGCACCACAAACCTGGAAGTGTGCAAGTAGCCCAGACAGGGGCCACACCACTCCACAGTGAGTCCTGCCCCTGGGAGAGGGGAAGATAAGGTACACACCTGTCTGACTGTGGCCCCAGCGGTGGGCTCTGGGCAGACATCAGGCCTGACTGCGGCCCCGCCCACCAATGCAAGTTACTCCAGAAAACACAGAGGAAGAGCCCTACAGTTCCATGCCACTCCAGGGACTGTCCAAAATGATGAAATGGAGGAATTTTCCTCAAAAGAAACTCCAGGAAGTAGCGACAGCTAATGAACTGATCAAAAACGATTTAAGCAATGTAACAGAAAATGAATTTAAAATAATAGTCATAAAATTAATCACTGGGCTTGAAAAAAGTATAGAGGACAGCAGAGAATCTATTACTACAGAGATCAAGGGACTAAGAAACAGTCAGGAGGAGCTAAAAACTGCTACAAATGAGCTGCAAAATAATATGAAGGTGACCACAGTTCGGATTGAAGAGGCAGAGGTGAGAATAGGTGAATTAGAAGATACAATTATGGAAAAAGAGGAAGCTGAGAAAAAGAGAGATAACAAAATCCAGGAGTATGAGGGAGAATTAGAGAACTAAGTGACACAAACATAATAACATATGCATAATTGGGATTCCAGAGGAGGAAGAGAGAGGGAAAGGTGCTGAAGGTGTACTTGAAGAAATCATAGCTGAGAACTTCCCTGAACTGGGGAAGGAAAAAGGCATTGAAATCCAAGAGGCACAGAGAACTCCCTTCAGACGTAACTTGAATTGATCTTCTGCATGACATATCATAGTCAAACTGGCAAAATACAAGGATAAAGAGAGAATTCTGAAAGCAGCTAGGGATAAACATGCTCTAACATATAGAGGGAGACCTATAAGACTCGTGATGGATTTATCTACTGAAACTTGGCAGGCCAGAAAGGAATGGCAGGAATATTCAATGTGATGAACAGGAAAAATATGCAGCCGAGAATCCTTTATCCAGCAAGTCTGTCATTTAGAATAGAAGGAGAGACTGGGGCGCCTGGGTGGCGCAGTCGGTTAAGCATCTGACTTCAGCCAGGTCACGATCTCACGGTCCGTGAGTTCGAGCCCTGCGTCGGGCTCTGGGCTGATGGCTCAGAGCTTGGAGCCTGTTTCCGATTCTGTGTCTCCCTCTCTCTCTGCCCCTCCCCCGCTCATGCTCTGTCTCTCTCTGTCCCAAAAATAAATTAAAAAAAAACGTTGAAAAAAAAATTAAAAAAAAAAAAAAATAGAAGGAGAGATAAAGGCCTTCCCAAACAAAAACTGAAGGAATTTTTCACCACTAAACCAGCCCTACAAGAGATCCTAAGGGGGATCCTGTGAGACAAGATACCAGAGACATCACTACAAGCATGAAACCTACAGACATCACAATGACTCTAAACTCATATCTTTCTATAGTAACACTGAATGTAAATGGACTAAATGCTCCAACCAATAGACATAGGGTATCAGAATGGATAAAAAAAACAAGACCCATCTATTTGCTGTCTACAAGAGACTCATTTTAGACCTGAGGACACCTTCAGATTGAAACTGAGGGGATGGAGAACTATCTATCATGCTACTGGAAGTCAAAAGAAAGCTGAAGTAGCCATACTTATATCAGACAAACTAGACTTTAAATTAAAGGCTGTAACGAGATGAAGGACATTATATAATAATTACAGGGTCTACCATCAGGAAGAGCTAACAACTATAAATGTCTATGCGCCGAATAGCGGAGCCCCCAAATATATAAAACAGTTAATCACAAACATTAGCAACCTTATTGATAAGAATGTGGTAATTGCAGGGGACTTTAACACTCCACTTACAGAAATGGATAGATCATCTAGACACATGGTCAATAAAGAAGCAAGGGCCCTGAATGATACATTGGATCAGATGGACTTGACAGATATATTTAGAACTCTGCATCCCAAAGCAACAGAATATACTTTCTTCTCGAGTGCACATGGAACATTCTCCAAGATAGATCACATACTGGGTCACAAAACAGCCCTTCATAAGTATACAAGAATTGAAATCATACCATGTATCCTTTCACACCACAATGCTATGAAGCTTGAAATCAACCACAGGAAAAAGTCTGGAAAACCTCCAAAAGCATGAAGGTTAAAGAACACCCTACTAAAGAATGAATGGGTCAACCAGGCAATTACAGAAGAAACTAAGAAATATATGGAAACAAATGAAAATGAAAATACAACAATCCAAATGCTTTGGGATGCAGCAAAGGCAGTCCTGAGAGGAAAATGCATTGCAATCCAGGCCTATCTCAAGAAACAAGAAAAATCCCAAATACAAAATCTAACAGTACACCTAAAGGAAATAGAAGCAGAACAGCAAAGACACCCCAAACCCAGCAGAAGAAGAGAAATAATAAAGATCAGAGCAAAAATAAACAATATAGAATCTAAAAACCCTATAGAGCAGATTAACGAAACCAAAAGTTGTTTTTTTGAAAAAATAAACAAAATTGATAAACCTCTAGCCACGCTTCTCAAAAAGAAAAGGGAGATGAACCAAATAGATAAAATCATGAATGAAAATAGAATTATTATAACCAATCCCTCAGAAATACAAGCAATTATCAAGGAATACTATGAAAAACTATATGCCAACAAACTGGACAACCTGGAAGAAATGGACAAATTCCTAAACACCCACACACTTCCAAAACTCAAACAGGAGGAAATAGAAAGCTTGAACAGACCCATAACCAGCGAAGAAATTGAATCAGTTATCAAAAATCTTCCAACAAATAAGAGTCCAGGACCAGATGGCTTCCCAGGGGAGTTCTACCAGACGTTTAAAGCAGAGATAATACCTATCCTTCTCAAGCTCTTCCAAGAAATAGAAAGGGAAGGAAAACTTCCAGACTCATTCTATGAAGCCAGTATTACTTTGATTCCTAAACCAGACAGAGACCCAGTAAAAAAAAGAGAACTACAGGCCAATATCCCTGATGAATATGGATGCAAAAATTCTCAATAAGATATTAGCAAATCGAATTCAACAGCATAACAAAAAGAATTATTCACCATGATCAAGTGGGATTCATTCCTGGGATGCAGGGCTGGTTCAACATTCACAAATCAATCAATGTGATACATCACATTAATAGAAGAAAAGATAAGAACCATATGATCATGTCAATCGATGTGAAAAAAGCATTTGACAAAATTCAGCATCCTTTCTTAATAAAAACCCTCAAGAAAGTCAGAGAGAAGGAATATACTTAAACATCATAAAAGCCATTTATGAAAAGCCCACAGCTAACATCATCCTCAACGGGGAAAAACTGAGAGCTTTTTCCCTGAGATCAGGAACACAACAGGGATGTCCACTCTCACAGCTGTTGTTTAACATAGTGTTAGAAGTTCTAGCATCAGCAATGAGACAACAAAAGGAAATCAAAGGCATCAAAATTGGCAAAGATGAAGTTAAGCTTTCACTTTTTGCAGATGACACGATAATATACATGGAAAATCCGATAGACTCCACCAAAAGTCTGCTAGAACTGATACATGAATTCAGCAAAGTCGCAGGATACAAAATCAATGTACAGAAATTAGTTGCATTCTTATACACTAATAATGAGGCAACAGAAAGACAAATAAAGAAACTGATCCCATTCACAATTGCACCAAGCATAAATACCTAGGAATAAACCTAACCAAAGATGTAAAAGGTCTGTATGCTGAAAACTATAGAAATCTTATGAAGGAAATTGAAGAAGATATATAGAAATGGAAAAACATTCCATGTTCATGGATTAGAAGAATAAATATTGTTAAAATGTCAATACTACTCAAAGCTATCTACACATTCAATGCAATCCCAATCAAAATTGCACCAGCATTCTTCTTGAAGCTGGAACAAGCAATCCTAAAATTTGTATGGAACCACAAAAGACCCCAAATAGCCAAAGTAATATTGAAGAAGAAAACAGAAGTGGGAGGCATCACAATCTCAGACTTTACCCTCTACTACAAAGCTGTCATCATCAAGACAGCATGGTATTGGCACAAAAACAGACACACAGACCAATGGAATATAATAGAGACTCCAGAATTGCACCCACAAATGTATGGCCAACTAATCTCTGACAAAGCAGGAAAGAATATCCAATGGAAAAAAGACAATCTCTTTAACAAATGGTTCTGGGAGAACCAGACAGCAACATGCAGAAGGTTGAAACTAGACCACTTTCTCACACCATTCACAAAAACAAACTCAAAATGGATGAAGGACCTGAATGTGAGACAGGAAACCATCAAAACCCTAGAGGAGAAAGCAGGAAAAGACCTCTCTGACCTCAGCCGCAGCAATTTCTTACTTGACACATCCCCAAAGGCAAGGGAATTAAAAGCAAAAATGAACTATTGGGACCTCATGAAGATAAAAAGCTTCTGCACAGCAAAGGAAACAATCAACAAAACTAAAAGGCAACCAATGGAATGGGAAAAGATATTTGCAAATGACATATCAGACAAAAGGCTGGTATCCAAAATCTATAAAGAGCTCACCAAACTCCACACCCAAAAAACAAATAATCCATTGAAGAAATGGGCAGAAAGCATGAATAGACACTTCTCTAAAGAAGACATCCGGATGGCCAACAGGCACATGAAAAGATGCTCAACGTCGCTCCTCATCAGGGAAATACAAATCAAAACCACACTCAGATATCACCTCACACCAGTCAGAGTGGCCAAAATGAACAAATCAGGAGACTATAGATGCTGGAGAGGATGTGGAGAAACGGGAACCCTCTTGCACTGTTGGTGGGAATGCAAACTGGTACAGCTACTCTGGAAAACAGTGTGGAGGGTCCTCAAAAAATTAAAAATAGACCTACCCTATGACCCAGCAATAGCACTGCTAG
Organism: Prionailurus viverrinus; assembly: GCF_022837055.1. Classification (NCBI taxonomy): domain Eukaryota; kingdom Metazoa; phylum Chordata; class Mammalia; order Carnivora; family Felidae; genus Prionailurus; species Prionailurus viverrinus. The sequence goes on from NC_062570.1 coordinate 92,318,752, forward strand.
GAATTTATCCAAGGATACAGGAGTACTGATGCATAGGGGCACTTGTACCCCAATGTTTATAGCAGCACTCTCAACAACAGCCAAATTATGGAAAAAGCCTAAATGTCCATCAACTGACGAATGGATAAAGAAGATGTGGTTTATATACACAATGGAATACTACGTGGCAATGAGAAAGAATCAAGTATGGCCTTTTGTAGCAACGTGGATGGAACTGGAGAGTGTTATGCTAAGTGAAATAAGCCATACAGAGAAAGACAGATACCATATGTTTTCACTCTTATGTGGATCCTGAGAAACTTAACAGAAGTCCATGGGGGAGGGGAAGAAAAAAAAAGAGGTTAGAGAGGGAGAGATCCAGAGCATAAGAGACTCTTAAAAACTGAAAACAAACTGAGGGTTGATGTGGGTGGGAGGGAGGAGAGGGTGGGTGATGGGTATTGAGGAGGGCACCTTTTGGGATGAACACTGGGTGTTGTATGGAAACCAATTTGACAATAAATTTTATATTAAAACAAAGGATTTCCAAGATATTTGAAAAGAGAGGCTACTAAATTCAGGTTATTTTGAGGGGCGCTTGGGTGACTAAGTTGGTTAAGCATCCAACTTCAGCTCAGGTCATGATCTCACAGCTCATGGGTTCAAGCCCCACGTCAGGCTCTGTGAGGACATCTTGGAGGCTGGAGTCTGCTTTGGATTCTCTGCCTCCCTCTCTGTCCCTCCCCTGTTCCTCTGTCTCTCTCTTGCACTTTCGAAAATAAATAAACTTCAAAAAAATTTAAACAAAATGACTTTGTTTTCCACTAAGGGCCAGAAGACCATATTTGCCTTTTGAATATATTTTTTTACGAAAGGAAGATGTCTTTGTATTCTCTGGCTGGCTGTTTAACTGGATCACCTCTTCCTCCAACCCTCTTCCCTCCTTTAGAAAATCAATTATGGGATCAGGGTTCCAACCTTGTGACCTCATTTAACCTTAATTACTTCCTTAGAGGCTCCACTGCCCAATTCAGCCACACTGGGAATTAGGGATTCAACAAATGAACACAAGGGGACACACATATTTAGCTCATAACATGTGAGTTAGACTCAAATTGTGTCTGATGGGGTTGAGTGTCTTGAAAGAGAATATTGAAAACATTCAGTGTTCTTATGCACACTTTTCTCCAATGAGTACTAGGAATACCAGTGGTCGTAAATACATGTCACAAGTGTAGTAAGTGCAGTGTGTGATTTTTGTTGGCTCTTCTGCAAAATTGGCAGAAGAATTTTTGTAATCCAGCTATCTCTTGTTTTTCTGTTAAGTTTCTCCCACCTACTTTTTAAATAGTTCACTTGTAGGAAGGTTACTTGGTATTCGTATCCATGTCAAGCAATGGAACCCTTGTTTCAAAAGATCCTGTGGCCTAGCCTTTTGGATTTAAAAGGCACTTGTTCCATATTTGCCTGGAAAAACTAACAGAAGGAGACTTCAAGTATGTGAGAGACGAGTGTCTCCTAGAGCTGTGTACTCTGGCATTTTAGCTAGAGTAAAAATCAATCAATTTAAAAGTTTCGAAAAATGTGAATATTTTGTATTAACAAATAAGTATCGTTATTTATAAATGTACTATTTTTACTTTTTATTAAAGTTAAATATATGTACAGAAGAGTACCTTGGTGGAAAACTCTTCAAGTTTTCATAAACATGAACATACTTCTTTAGAGCTGCAAAAGCCTTCCTCATGTTTCCTTCCAATCACTATACATCTAGCACCATTAAGGTATCAATTTCTCCTCTTTTTAAAAAAAAATTTTAAATGTTTGAGAGAGAGAGAGAGAGAGGGAGAGAGGGGAAGGGAGAGAGGGAGAAGGGGCAGAGAGAGAGAGAGAGAAACACAGAATCTGAAGCAGGCTCCAGGCTCTGAACTGTCAACACAGAGCCCAACACAGGGCTGGAACTCACAAACTGCGAGGTCATGACTTGAGCCAAAGTCGGATGTTGAACTGACTGAACCATCCAGGCACCCCAAGGTTTTGGCTTCTAAACAGATGAATTAGTCTGTTTTTATACCTTATATTAATGGCATTGGAGAACATGTACTCTATCAAGTCTGGTTTCTTTCAGACAATACTTCTGAGATTCACTGATAGCATTGTGTGTTGTAAATAATCCATTCATACTGTTGAATTCCATTGTACAAATAGCTCTTCAACCATGACTGTCATTAGGCTTTTTCCAAATGTGGGCTATAAAATCATCCTAAAACATGTCTTTTGGTGAAATTGGGTAGGGTAGAGTCCATGCTTTTGGAAATGCATATTCATATTTAGAAGATGCTGTTTGAACACTTTTCCAGAAGAATTTTACCAAACAGTATTCCCTCTAGGAGAGTAGTAGAATTCTGGTTTCTCACTATAATTATAACTTCTCATACCTGTCATTGTTGAGCACTTATAACAGTTACTGTGCAGTGAGTAGGCAATTTGCATAGATTATCAATAATCCTCATAACAACCTTGCAAAGTAGAATGCAATTTTCAACTGACAGATGAAGAAACTTATGTCAATAATGTTAATAGTTTTCTCAAGGTCAAATAGCTGATAATATCTGTGCAAGGACTCAAACTGAGGTCTGCCTGACCATATTGTTTCATAATCTTTACATTATCATAATCCTATTAGCGAATTTAACAAGATAATGTCTGTGACAACCATCTGTAAACCTTAAAATGCAATCACTGTTGTTGCTTCCATTTTTATAATTTCTTACATATTTTTTATTATTATCTTCCTAGCAACCTTGCGAGACACGTATTCTCTCTATTTTACAAATGAGGAAAATGAGATTCTGGAAAGTTAAGTAACATTTATGAATTCATATTGAATGGCATCTCTGGGAGGTCAGGGTACACAGAGTATGGAAAGTGAGTCGAGGACAGGGGCTCTTGTACTCACTACTGCATCCCTAGTACGAAGAAGAGTGTCTGGCACTAAGAAAGCCCTTAATCAATATTTGATGAATGTTGAATAACTGCATAATAGATGAGCCAAAAAGAGATTATATAAATATGTTACTCTAACTAGCAAGTATATAGACAGGCACCTGAACCTCAGTGGTCTGTCTGAAATAATCATTTGTGGGGGAAAAAATGTCCCTCCTGGAGGAAGTATATATTAATTGTATCATCAAGTTTCTCGCTAAGTAGAGCTGTTTTCTAAACCAAATAAAAGCACTTGCTTTCTGTAAGAAATGTGCGTCATGAAGTCAAAGACATAGTTGAATCTAACACTACAACTTAATCACCTGGGAAAGTTCTCTTATCACCCCGTGAAATATCTTCTAAGTGCCTTACAGGACTAAAGAACATACCATGTGCTGGGGATAATTGATGGAAAAGGAAGACATATTCCTTGTCTTTATAGACTTAATTATAGTTACATAAATTCCTTGGGCCTCACTTCCCTAATCTAAAAATTGAAATGATATTATCTAACATTATAATAACACTGTTAGAGCATTTTGACCGAATCAGATAGTACATCTATAAGATAAAACATGGACAGCTGCTTACAAAATAGAATGATCAATATTATGACTATTTTTGATTTAACATAGTGAGCATCAAAAATGGAATCACAAAGGACAGTGTTTTAGGTGTAGCATTACATTTCCATTTTGTTTTATGGCCCTAGCATCTCTAAAGAGAATTCATTCATTGATCCCGCTTTCATTTACTGGAAAACACAATTACTTTTTACCAATGAAAACTCCCAAGTGTTTTCTTTGTTGGTTTATCTAATTACTTATTTATTTTATTTTACAAGAGAGCCTGGTTATCTGTGGAATAAAATACCACCTTCTGGCACTATCAGAATACAAATACATGCCCTTTACATGCACCCCATCTAAAATGATTATTTGGTAATGCCCCCACTTTCTTTATCAGGTAGTTATCAATTATCCTCATTGTGAGTCCTTGCTGTGTGGTCTTTTTTGCTTTTTCATGCATCAGGGAGGCTTCCAAACAAGGGTTTTCTCATGTAGAACTTTTAGGCCACTAGGGGGGATATCATTTTTTCCCACCTGTGTGGGAGTGCAGGTTCTCAGGGAGTTCAGGTTCTCAGGCAGCAGATAGCAGAGGAGGGAAGCACACCTTCATGTGGAGTCCCTGCAGAGTCCTATCCTCTTCACTGAGCTCCCAGGCCCAGGAAATATCTACTTTGGCCCTTCCTTCAGTCCTGCCATGTAGAAATTCGTCTGCTCAGAACACATCAATGATTTCTAGGGCACGGCATAGCTATGCTCCACTAACAAGAATTCTGTTACCAGACTGCCATCAATATGAACACATAATACCCCCATTCATTCATCATTCATTTAGTGAAGGTATTGTTTTTGCCAGACTTTATGCTAATATTGGCATTAGAAAAATAAATATGGCATAGTCCATTGCCTCTAAGACTACAAAACATCTTGTGCCTATTGGTATTACCAAGAGACACCTGTGTAATTTTATGGATGAGTTCTGAAAAGCCATCTTAATGCAATCTTCGATTTCTTAACCTCCTAAAGGCACTAATCAGAGCATTTCTCTTTCTGAAGGAAAATGTTTTTAGATTTGTTTTCAGTTCCCTTAACTGATTTACTGCCCATTTTCAATCTGTTTCAAATGACCTTATTTTACCTTGAAACCCTCTGCTTGGTCCACTTTCTCAATTGTGCTATTTTTTTTTCTTAATGTTTTCTTTACAACGTGTTGCACTTGTGGGGATCACAAAGAAATTACTGAATTATTGTCCATTAAAGCTTTATTTCAATTTTCCTGATACTTTTCCATTTAAGGTTAGCATTATCATGGTCAGGATTGTAAAAAAAATAATTTAAGATCACTATGCCAGCAGGTGCCATTTTCTTTCTTTTTTTTTTCTCCCGCTCATGAAATTTTTTTATTAAGTTTTTAAATTCCAGTTTAGTGAACATACAGTGTTGTATTAGTTTCAGGTATACAATATAGTGATTCAACAACTCTGTACATCACCCAGTATGCATCATAATAAGTGCACTTAAAAAAATTTTTTTTAATGTTTATTCATTTTTGAGAGAGTGAGAGCTCATGAATGGGGTAGGGGCAGAGAGAGAGGGAGACACAGATCCAATGCATGCTCTAGGCACAGAGTCTGACATGGGGCTTGAACCCATGACCCATGAGATCATGACCTGAGTGGAATTTGGACACTTAACTGACTGAGCCACCCAGGTTCCCTGAGAGCCCAGGTGCTCTCAATCCCCATCACCGATTTCATTTATCCCTCCACCCACCTCCCCTCTGGTAGCCATCAGTTTGTTCTCTCCTATTAAGAGTCTGTTTTTTGGTTTGTCTCTTTCCTTTTCTTTCTTTTTTCATTTGGTTCGTATCTTAAATTCCACCCATGGATTTTTATTGATACCTTTTATTCAATAACAAGAATTACAGCACATAAACCATTAAAATCCATTCCATGCATTAAAACATATTTGTATAAAACAGTGTTTTCTTAAACTGTTATTTTTTATAAATATACAAGTCTCCAAGTCATTCAGTGTTTATTATGAGTAAATAATAATAAAACCCTTTACCATTTTCAAAGCATATATGAAAATATTACTTTGTATAATCACTCTGAGATGCTCACAGTGTAAGTTCTGAGCTTACACATAAAGAGACAGAAAATAAAGGTCAGAAATTTTAAGTACTTTTTCTTTCTTTAAAAAAAATTTTTAATGTTTATTTTTGAGAGATAGAGAGAGAGAGAGGCAAAATGTGAGGAGGGGAGAGGCAGAGAGAGGGAGACACAGAATCTGAAGCAGGCTTCTGGCTCCAAGTTGTCAGCACAGAGCCCGACGCGGGTCTTGAACTCAGAGACTGTGAGATCATGACCTGAGCGGAAGTCAGATGCTTAACTGACTGGGCCACCCAGGTGCCCCTAAATACTTCTTCTGATACTATAGTTATTACTGGTCCTGAAACCCTGTCTTTTAACTCCACACTTAGTGTAGTTTCTATTAGACTAAAAGATATAGGAGTATGAAGACAATTTGTGTGTGTGTGTGTGTGTGTGTGTGTGTGTGTGTGTTTTGCTAATATTTACCTAACTCCTATCTCAATAACCATGACATAGAAATATGTTCATTACTGTTTGTCTCACCTTTTCTTTTTTAGCCCTGTGCCTGTGAAAGAGACCCTCTTGGTGTTCAGTTAACATTAGGGAACTTTCTGTACATAAATTTTATTATTTGACTTGGGATGGAGTAATTAAATGATGGCTAACCATCACTGTGGTCAAGTGTATCTTCTTTAGTGTCTTGTGCATATTGTGAAGTGTCTAACTTGAAACTAGGAAATACATATCCCTATTAGTGGTTAAAGTGCAGCAACCCAAAATCGGTATTAAATCTCTTGAATCTACTCAAGGTATGAGATCACTAGATCCAGCCCAATGATGATCCAAGCAGCTGAACAGCAATAGTTTTATCTTCAATTCATCAAAAACACAGTTAGTTACTTATTCAGTGTCAGTATAGGAAAATGTGTGAAATAGTTGTTTTTTAATTCACACATACACTAGCATTCTTTTTTTTAATGGAAATATAGTTGACATACAGTATTACATTAGTTTCAGGTGTACAACATAGTGATTTGACAAGTTTATGTGTTATTGTGTATGTAATAGTTTTGAGTGAATTTTTTCACATAAGGATTAAAGTTTTCACATAAGGATTAAGAAATTTTAAAAAATTAGCAAAAATGTTATACAGAAATGTGGTTTTTTTTTGTAATGTATGTGGAGAAAAAGTTATATAGGTATGTAAATGGTTTTGTCTGTACATGTGATGTTTTCATTCATCTTAGTGTCAGGATACCTTTTGAGAAGAACAATTGTGTTGGAACAGAAATTTTGTTGGAACAAAATTGTCAAGCACCTAAACTGAGATTAATTAGTAGAACTAATATGCCTCTTGGACTCTATTTCATTGTTTACTATAGAACTCACCAAAAACAAATTTTAGAAAGAATAAATCATAAAATGAATAGGCAAAAATACCTAACTAAGTTCATTTTTTAATTTTGGTCATATGATTTTCATTAGCAATTTCCAAGAAGTAAGTGCAGAGACTATAATAAGTTGTAGAAAAAAATAACCTTGCCTACTTAGTTTAGTATGGGCCAGAATGTCTAACACAGTAGGCAAGAAGTCTTCTAGTGAAGTTGGGAAGAACCTGACTCCCAGCTAAACTAGCTCATGATTGAAATTGGAATGCTTGAGAAAATTCAAGGGGTCTGGCTATGATTCCCTTTGAATTTAGAAAATCATTGGGAACATAGCCATGAAGCTCAGAGAAAGTTTAGTCATCCAATTTATGCACTAGGCTCATTTTGTGATTATGTATGAGTATCCATCCCACATTCCAGAAATAATATTTGGATTTTATTTCTAAATTTTGTGTCATTTGCACTGCTTTACTTTTGACCAGAACATTTCTATACGGGAGATCAGCTAATGTAAGTCACCATCCTCTCACTTGGAGATGACATTACAAGAGTATCTCCATATTAGCTAGCTTGGTTCCAGTCCCCTTGGCAGGAGGAGGACATGAGGGCATATGCTACATCGGGAGAATATGCTACGTCTGCCATTTTTACTCTCTTCTCCACAAATTTCCTGGCAAGGGAAATACTACAAGGGAGGAGGAAGAGAAAGAATTCATTGCACAGAATTTTTCTCCTTGCAATCTCACACAGTGAAACAAAATATATGTGCACAATCTCTTATTCTTGCAGAAATAAAGATTCATTAGGTGAGAAATAGTCAACACATTCTGGGAAATTTCTTGGCAACTCTTAGGGAGGTGAGACAAAAGAAATAAAGATCAAAATTGAAATATTGAGCAAGGTGGTAAAGGATGGTAAATAAATCAACAGCTAAGCCATATCTGTGAAAAATTAGCTTTTCCTCTCATTGAACCAGCTATTGACAGAAGTTCTCAGGAATCTTCACACACACAAAAATCATTAAATGCAAAATCCTAGTTAGATTGAAGAAAAACTGTTTGCAAATTAATGCTACTATAGAGGCCCAGAGACCTTAATAAAATCCGACCAAAAAATGAATTCGTGTTATCAAGGGACTTGGATCATGTTCCAAAAGTACTGGACCTATGTCAAGGTCAGTCTCCATGATTGTTGGAGAATGGGTTGTGCTAACCTAATAGGTACAGCCTTGGGGAAACTCTAGAATCTGCAGAGGACGACCCCAGTCATTTATTCTGTTTTATTTCCATAGCTCTCAGTTATTGAGACATTTTTGCCCCCCCTCCCTCCCCCCGACTTAGGACCAGAATATCCTTGTACTCATCTTTGCCCATTCACTCTCGGGCACATCCAGGCTGATGGATATATTCCACTTCTTAGCTTTCTTACTCATTCTAAAACTAGTCACATAGCATCCTCCCAAGTTTTTCCTAGTTTAGGGAGGCAAACTATAAGAAACTTTTAAATACAGAGAACTAACTGAGGGTGGAAGAGAGTGGGAGAAGGGGGGAATGGATGATGGGCATTGAGGAGGGCACTTGTTGGAATGAGCTCTGAGTGTTATATATAAGTGATGAATCATGAGAATCTACTCCCAAAGCCAAGAGCACATTGTATACACTGTGTACATTTATATAAATATAAATTATGTATTATATATACATATATATATATAAATTAAAGTATTTATTCCTGCTTTACATTTAAAAGAAATAAAAAAAATACATGAGCCTTCCAGATGTGTGATGAAGCCAAAAGCATTGTTTTTGGATTGCCACAAAATTTTCCAGAAAACTAAATGGACATATAGGATACTAAGCAACAACAAACGACATGAAAATGACGCTCTCAATCAAACTTGATGGCAGGAAATCCTGATGAACTCTACAATGTGGGTGATATGTCCATTCTGAGATCAGGAGTCCTCTAGTAGGGATCAGAGGGAAGTGAAAAGAGGTTCTTGAAGGACCCTACAAACTAAAAAAAAATAGAACAGATACTCCATCCCCAAAGAAAGGGATGTTTCTACCTATTATGAGTAGAACATCGGTGGGTGGCCTGAAAGTCAATCAGTGAAATTGAGAAAACCTCTTACAGATTCTAAATTGCTAATGAGTATGAACACAATACAATTAAAAAACAGACAACAACAACAAAAACAACCCTGTGCATGGGTGTATGAGAATACATAGGTATAAGTTCTTATGACCCTCTGAAGTATCCATTAGATACTTTTAAAGTGACAGAGCCTACTCATGAGGGATATACTGAAAGTAGGAAACAAATTGAGCATGAAAAGAACACTAGGTCAAGAGAAATAGAAGTTGAAGATAGTTGTAGGGGTTAGCAGATACATACATTTCTGTTACCAAGAAAACTCGACACCCCAGAGAAAAGAAAGAAAAACTAAGTGGAGTAATTTCAACATTGAAGCACATTAATATGTAAATGAGCTTCACATACCCTCCAAAACAAAGGCCAAAAGAATGTCCTGGGTCTAGATTTTCTTCACAGAGGGATTTTTCTAAACCTTCAACAATCTTGGAGTCACTTTGATCTTAGAACTGTTCCAGAGCATGAAAAAAGAAACCTTTATTTTTTTTTTTTTGAGAGAGAGAGACTGAGAGAGAGAGAGAGAGAGAGAGAGCCAGTGAGCAAGGGGCAGAGAGAAACCGCCATGAGGGGCAGAGAGGAGGCAGAAGGAGAGGGAGAATCCTGAAGCAGGTCTTGAGCTCAGGAACTGAGACCATGACCTGAGCCAAAGATGGATCCTTAACAGACTGAGCCACCCAGGCAATGGGGAAAATAAAACTGTAAAAATTCCTCTTACAGGGGCGCCTGGATGACTTAGTTGGTTAAGCCTCTGACTCTTGATTTTCATTCAGGTCATGATCCCAGGGTCATGGGATTCGGCCCCTCGACTGGCTCTGTGTTGAGCCTGAAGCCTGCTTAGGATTCTCTCTCTCCCCGCTCCCACCCCTGGCTTGTGCTCGCTCTCTCTCTCTCTCTCTCTCCCTCTCAAAATAAATAAACATTTTTTTAAAGTTCTTTTATCAAGTAAATATAACATTGCTATCAAATCCTAATAACTGTTTAATTGAAAAATAAAACTACAAATAAATCTCAACTACAAATATCAATAAAAAAATCTTAAGCACAGGTTAGCAAATAGCATATAACAGTGAACAAAAAAATACATTATAATCCATTGGGATTCTTCTCAAGAATCTCAAGTGTGGTTCAATGAAGGCATCTCTTAATATAATTCATCATATAAATGTATCTAAGAAGAAAAATATATGCTGAAAGGGCTTTTGACAAAAAAAACACATCCATATTAAAAAGTAATAGAAACTTCTAAACTAGGTTTAAAATTAAATATTAGTGCAAACATCAGTATTTCACTTAATGCATACTAGTAGCATTTCTTCTAAAATTAGGGGAAAGAACACCCAGTATTGCTCCTACTCTGGACAAATGGTTAATGTAATTACATAAGGGAAAGCAATAATAAGCCCAGGAATAGAAAGGAAAAAGCAAAACTATATTTATTGCAGCTGCTATGATTGTGTGTGTGTGTATGTGTGTGTATAAAATGTCCAAGAAAAAATACCCAATGAAAAGCTGCAAAAGATAACAGAATTAGCAAAATTAGTGAAGTAGTGGGGTAATAGAATCCACATACAGTAAGCTAAAAGTAATCTTTTTATGTTTAAAAAAAGTTACAAGTTAAAGACCTATTTTTAATATTATCAAAATACAGAATACTGAACATAAAATTCACATGAAGTTTCCAAATGTTGTATGAAGAAAGTATTAAAATACAATACTGTATTTAATTTTCTGCAAAGTAGAATTGAACAAATGAAAATTTATCACACATCTTTGGATACAAAGATTCAATGTGGAAAACCTCAATTCCACTTCACTTAACATACAATTAATTTTATGTGATTCCTATCAAATAACCAACATTTTTCCCCTGAAGACAGTCCAACTGATTATTAATTCTCCTGGAAAAATATGATTGAAGATATAGAAAATAATAAAAAGGCAAAAGATTAGGGTGCTACCCAAACACATTGTTAAAATATGAGGCTACTATAATTTAACCACTGTGATACCAATTATTGAAAAGATAGAAAGATGCAAAGAATAGGATGTCCAGAAAGAGACCTACCCACATGTGGAAATTTGATATATGATAAAACTAGTATCTCAGATTGTGCGATGAGTGGTCACTTGAATAAGGCAATGGATAATCATGAAGCCATTTGGAAAATGTACAATATGTAATCTGAACTTCACATTGCATAGCGGAATATTGATTGGAGATTTAAATGTAGATATGGAGCAGGGTACCTGTTAGAAAAAATATGGATGATTTCCATTAAAGTCTTGGAGTTGTGGGAAACTTCATACAGATGATCTAAAATACAGAATAAATAAGAAAAAAAAATATTGGATAAAATTTTAAAACATGCAAGGACATTGATACCATAAGCAGAATTAAAAGACAAAAGATAAAAAGAGCTGAGAGAGATACTTGCAATTTATGCACAGAGACACATCTTCTTAATGCTGTTATTATCTGGAAGATGAAATATGTTTAACACAAAGAAGCTAAATATATGAGAGGGTATTTCACAAAGGAGGGGAGGAATATTCCTTAAGCATATGAAACAACCTTATGAATCAGATAAATTAAAATTGCATAAAAACAATTTTCACTTATCAAAAATCTATTAAACAGTGGCAGAATTGCATACTATAGTACTCATTTGCTTTAGCCATAAACATATGGATTATTAGTTTCTGTAGAGCTTCTGTAACAATTTACCACAAACTAAGTGACTTACAACAACAGAAACATATTCTCTCACAGTTCTGGAGACCAGAATCCTGACGTGCAGATGTCAGGAGGGTTAATTTCTTCTGAAGCTTCTGAGGGAGAATCTGTTCCATGACTCTCTCCTGGATTCTCATGGTTGCTGGCAATATTTGGCATCCTTTGCCTTGTATATGCATAGCTCCTATGCATATGTCCATCTTCAAGTGGTGTTCTCCCCATGTGTCTGTATCTGTGTCCAAATTTTTCTTAGAAAGACCAGTTATTCAAATTGGGGTCACATTAATGCGGCATGGCTTCATCTTTTTTTTTTATGCTTTTGTGCACCTGTTGAGGTCGTTATATATTTTTAAAAATTTTTATTTATTTTTGAAAGACAGAGCACGAGTGGAGGGAGGGGCAGAGGGAGACGCAGAATCTGAAACGGGGTCCAGTCTCTGAGCTGTCAGCACAGAGCCCTATGTGGGGCTGCAACCCACGAACCCACGCACCCACCAACCGTGAGATCATGACTTGAGCCGAAGTAGACGCTTAACCAACTGAGCCACCCAGGCGCCCCTGGCTTCATCTTAATTATATCTGCAAGTACTCTGTTTCCACAAAAAAGATCACATTCTGAGGTTCTGGATAGATGTAAACTTGGAGGGCATTATTCAACCCAAGATAAGATAGATAGATGGATAAATTTATATAATTCTAATAATTTTTTTTAAATTTTTTTTCAACGTTTATTTATTTTTGGGACAGAGAGAGACAGAGCATGAACGGGGGAGGGGCAGAGAGAGAGGGAGACACAGAATCGGAAACAGGCTCCAGGCTCTGAGCCATCAGCCCAGAGCCGGACGTGGGGCTCGAACCCACGGACTGCAAGATCGTGACCTGGCTGAAGTCGGATGCTTAACCGACTGCGCCACCCAGGCGCCCCTATAATTATAATATTTTTATACACCATTATGAATTCTTTGAATTTTATTTTTTATCCTTTTTAATTGAAAATACTGTTTGGGAGAAGCCAAAAAAAGCAGTAAGTCATTCAAAAATGTTTGTTTTCCTTGAACCATACAGAACCAATATTAGGAGATTGCCTAATAATACCTCATGTAATACTATGAGTTGGTCATTACCATGGCTAATTGAGTTGCCTGTCAAAATTGATGCTTTCATGTTTGTTTTGGTCTGATATTTAAAATTAAATTCAGGTTGTAGATAGAAAATCAGTACTTAGGTAAATTCCTCGGGAATTAACTAGTTTTAATTGTTCTATAAGGAAATAGTTAAAATCCTAATGCTTGCCCTAATTGTAGTGGTCATGATGCTTTAGGATTTGAGTAAAAGGATGTCCCCCTAAGATAATTAGCACACATATTTCATCATTTCATATGCTTTCAGGAAGTAGATGTTTCCATGTACTCAAAATCCCCAGCCCTACACAATGCCCATGTGGCCCATGGAATCTAGATTTATCACTTCTCTACCCTGACATATTTTGTATCTTGTAATTGGCTTCTAGAACTGCAGACATAATATTCTCGTAAAGAACCATCTCAACTAGGAAGAAAGATGAAGTAACTGTATTTTTTTACTTGCTTTTGTATCTTGTTTTTATGGAGAATTGAATTTTTCAAAAAAAAAAAAAAACATCTAAGCAGATTTCCTTTGTCTGGCATTGAACAGAATTGCACCACATGTCCATCTCTGAATAAATCACTGGGCAGAAAAAGCAAGACCACTTTGATTTTCTTGTATTAATCCTGATTCATTCCCTAGAATAGGTTGCATGGCCACCAAATGTGGGATTCTATGAATGAAGAGAGTGAGGATGGTAGCTGTTAGATTGGTAACCTACTACCTAGAATGAGAGATATCTTTCCTTCTAACACGTGGCTATCCGTCTAACAATGATTTTACTCTCTCAAAGAGCTCAGGGCAAATCGTATTCAATCCCAAAGGGAAGAGTTAAGGGACCAGCTGTCTCTGTTTTGTTATAAGGCTAAAAACTTCATGAACTGGAAACAATATATTTTTCAAACATTCCTTATGAAAATATTCGAAATCCACTAGAATATGAGCTTTAAAAGTCATTTTTGTTCACTGATGTACCCTAATGCCTAGCACTGTGCCTGGCATATAGTAATTTTTCAATAAATATTTGCTGATATGTTGAATAACCAAATGGATGTCTTTACATATGAAGAAGGAGGTAAAAACACAGAGCTTTAGAATTTGAAAAAAAAAAAATCTTGCCGCATGAATTTCTCATGACCTTAATGTAAGTGTGTGGGAATACTTGGATATGTTTTGTTCCCCAACTTTTTATGCTTAGTCTCCAAACAAACAAACAAACAAACCTCAGGTCAGAGAAGGATGTGACAGGTTTGCTCTATCCTTCAAAGCATTCCCTTCTCTTGGTGATAAACTGAGATTAGGGTGTACCAGTGAAGATGCTGAGGATGAAAACATTTTTAATATGCATTTTACTCATTTTTTCTCCCCCTCCCCACATAGTTTCTCTAAGGGTTTCTTTTTATATATTATTTATATCAGCTGTGTCATATTTTTAAACATATGAGACAAGCTGATAGCTCCTTTGGGAAAGTTAGACTAAGCATAGGGTTTTCCACTTTGAAAAATAGTGAAAGACCCTAGACATCAATAAAAAAAGTATATCGAAATCAGCTTGCTAGTTCTAGGTCTGCTCATTCATTAGGGAAGCAGAGACATCGCTCCTGGATTTTCTGATTTATAATAGAAATGTAAATATCGTTATGAAAGTTTCATTTTGCATTTTGGGAATTGAAAACCCAAGACAAAAATTGTTGCTGTTGTGTTCATGTTTTCCTTGTTGCCACTGCTGCTATTATGACTATTTCTAACATTACTAGTTTATACATAATTACAAAATGCTTTGGGTATCTTTTTTTAAAATAAAAATAATCAGCAGCAGCATGTGGCCTGTCTCTGGGGATATATGCAATGAGAAAGATTACAGTGAGTGAGCACAGCCAAAAAGTTGAAGTGATTCAGGAATCCAGCAATCTGTTTTAACACTGACAAAGTAAAAAAGCATGACTCTGGGTTTGTTTTCTGGGAAAGGTTTTTAACTGAAGAAAGGAAAACAAGAATTAAATAGTGCAGGCAAGTGTTAAATGTACTAGGCATCTAAAAGCTGTAGTTGGACTAAGTCTAGGAATCAGCGAAATCCTCATGCTACCACTTTCAAAATAATATGGGGGAGGAAGAGGTCCTCAAGGGAGGAAAGACATGGGGGCCGCTGGAAAAGAAAAAAATGGAGCTACCAGACAAAAATTCTAGTGATTTCTAGGACAGCAAAGTGGCAGGTAATGTTAACACTCAATCCATTAAGGCTATTATAAATAAGGAAAAAACTCATGTTTTCTGACACATTAAATATGAGTTTTCTGAAATTTAGAAGCCTCCTGAATCTGTCTTTAGTTCACCCACTAATTTTGAGAGTTAAAAGAATTTTGAAAATTAAGATTTACAGTATGAGTTATAGTTACTTTCTATCTTTATTGCTCAATAGGGTGGCCACAAACCACATATGCCACTTACAGTTTAAATTTCCATTGCATAAAAATAAGACAAATTTAAAACATAATAAATAATACAGTTCCCCTGGCCACATTTTAAGTGCTAAATAGTTACATGTGGGCTACCACACTATCAGACAGAAAATTCCTTTGGCTAGTCCAGCATACAAACAATAAGATAATGCTAAAACCTGTGTAGTGATGCATTTCAATCTCTGAGTCAAATATTTTTAAAACATTATAGGGAAGTTGGTATGAGGATAATATTTTTAGAGCAAACAATGAACTTTTCATTAATAAATGAGGACCACTTTTACTGTTTTATACCTAGTACATAATGAGTTTGAATCCTCTCTGAATATACTTTCATTTCTTTCCCTTGTATTATCCCCTAGGGGTTCACAAAGGTTTATCATCCTAAATGCTGATCCAAACTTCAATTTCCTGATCAAAAAGTTCCAACCTTCCAGTGTCCCTACTCCCTCACTTTCTCCATGAATTTTCTGTATCTAATCTTGGTGCCTGGCACTTAGGTCTTCTGTAGCTTTTGCCTCATCTGGTTTGCCTGTCTTTTTAACTCCTATATTTCAGAAATTATTCACTCCAGGCAAATTGCTATTCTCTTTGAGTGCCTCATACTGATTTTTTTTTTCTACAAACAACTCTATGCTTCTGGGCACAGAGAAGTAAATTAATTATATCATTAAATATTATTGAATGCCAGCTGTATATAAGCCACTGTAATGTAATATCTTCAATTCCAATCAATGCTTGAGAAACCTATAAAGTCCTAAGAATTAACAATTGCAATTAAACGATCCTTAGCCTGATGCATGTACTAAATTCTGTCATCTAAATTTTCATGATATATACTATAAGTACATCACATTTTGTGGTCATTTTATATTGTTCCACATAATATCTGAGTTCTTGACTGGTCACATGTATTTTCAAAAGCTTAATTTGATACTCTAAAAGATTACCTTGTGTCCTGTGTGACTCTTCATGGTATCTTGTAACCATTAACTTGGTTTGTTCAATATTTTTTTATTGTTAATAAAGTGGATTTGATTTACTGTGAATATATCTCAATGCTATCAAGCGACAAAAATTTCCTTGATGTTTAATCACAAACTGTGGCAATACCTACCTATGGGAAAATATTTAAGATTTTCTTGGGCCAGAAATGCTCATATCTTTCCCCAACCAAACAGTAGAGCTGTTGGCTCATTCACAAGCAGCTCATCGGACGGCAGATACCTCCCTTCTACCCATTTTTCTGCACCCTGGCATCATTCAGTGCATTGCTGTTCTAGTAGCTTAGACACCTATGGAATGAAACATGCTCATTAGTCTCCGATTACAGAGAATACATCAGTTCACACATCACTAAGTGATGCTGCTGAAATCTTCCATAATCTCTGCATAATGGTGGCATGAATAGGGAGACTATAGCTTTTCTTCACAAATACTCCATTCCCTAAAAGGGTCATTTCATCTTTGCCAGGCCTTCACTTGTGCTGATGGAACAAGCACAATAGGATTAGGAGAAAGGTAGCTTGGACAGTTGTTAGTACAGTCAGTTCTCCAACTGAAATATCTCAGAAGCCTTTTTGTGGGATTCCTGGTGTGAGAATGTAGCAGGCAGAATTCAAAGATGGCCCCTGTGATAGTACAACCTTGATTATTCTATGTTACATAACAAAAGGGATTTTGTGGATATAATTGAGGTTCTTAATTGACGTTAAGACATAGGTTATCTGGGGAGATTTAGTCTACTCCTGTGAGCCTTTTAATAGCAGGGTATTCTCTGGCTGGCCACAGAAGAGAAAGTCAGAGAGATTTGAAGCATGAGGGATTTGATGGGATGGAGATTTTCCCTTGCTGGGGAAGCTAGGAGGCAAGGATCTAAGGATAGCTGATAGCATCTAAGAGCAGTCCCAGCAAGATATCAGAGCTTCAGCCCTATAAGTAGAAGTAATTGAATCCTGCCAATAATCTGAACAAGCTTCACAGCAAATTCTTCCTCAGAGCTGAGTGCTTCCAATAAAAACCCAGTCTGGCTGACACCTTGATTTTGAACTTCTGAACTCTTAAGCAGAGATCCCAATCAAGACTACCCAGACCTTTGATCCACAGAACTGTGAGCTAATAAATGGGTATTGTTTTAAACCCCTGAGTTTGTGGTAACTTGTCATACAGAAATAGAAAAGTTATATTTATATATACTACTATTCCTACTGTTTTTGTGAATATCATACTCTCACACTCTGCTTAGTTAATGCCAGATGCTCTTCTGAACACTTTACAAATATTAAGCAGTTACTCATAACAACATATAGAAAAGCTACTATTATTTTTGCATTACAAATGAAGAAGAAACTGAGGTACATGGATATTAACTAACTCACCAAAATCACAAAGGTAATAAGTGGTAGAATGAGTCTTGAAATTGAGGCAATCTGACTACAGAGGTCACATTCTAAATTACACATTAACATTTTTACAATACTTTTGTACCCACACACATCATTTTTATTTAAGACTATTGGTGCCCAGTTCTTTTTTAAAAATTATCAGTTCTCAGATGTTTGGTTGTTACCCTGACTGAATTCATTCATTCAGCAAATATTTATACAGTGATTTGATTGCTAATAAACAGAAAGCAAAAGACACTTCAAAGCATCAAATATAAATTGTTAAACAAAGCCAGCACAGATATTATCCTGGTCAAATTTGAAATCTAATGAAGGAAAGAAATAATATGTAAATCAATTGACACTGCAGCATACATTTTGAGAGTGATGAGGTTTCTAGGTCAGTATCTCAAATCAACTTTTTTTTTAAACTCCTTACTCACTGAAATAAGTGGGGTTTGTTGTTGTTGTTTTGTTGTTTTGTTTTTTCTTTTTTAAAAGAGTTGTCTGTCTGTTATGAATCTGTTGTTTTACCTTTGATTTGCTCATTGTTGAATTCTTAGTACCTAAAAGAAGACTTGGAATATAGGACAGTAAATAGTTTCCAAAATATGTAACTGTATGAATGTATAAATGAATTACCTGTTACTCCACTGGTTAGGTAACAGATAGTACTCTTGTAAGCATTGCCTTCATTGAGAAGACATGTTATTTCCAGAGTAGAAATAATAATCTTTAATATCAAAATGACTTTGATGTTGCCCATTCTGAATAGCTTATAAAAGATTGCAGAATATCAGTATTTCTGCTGTAAGATTAAGTGAACACCCAATGAACTGAAATATAAAGGAAGGAAGGAAGGAAGGAAGGAAGGAAGAAAAGGAAGGAAGGAAGGAAGAAAAGGAAGGAAGGAAGGAAGGAAGGAAGGAAGGAAGGAAGGAAGAAAAGGAAGGGAGAGAGGAAGGAAGGCAGGAAGGGAGGGAGTGAAGGAAGGAAGAAAAGGAAAGAAAGAAGGAAGAGCATGAAGGATAGATTAATACAGAAGAGTTGTAGAAGCAAATAACCAAATTCCAGAGAAGGACAGACAATTGATATGTAATCTGAGATGAGAGACCACACTAAAATCTGGGTCTGGATGTTGGAAGTGTAAGCTTGCTGTGGGTAAGTAAATTTTGCTGCAGTTAGGAGAAAGCAGCTAAATGTACAATGTCACAGTTGAACTAGTGTGGCTGACCTGAATCAAGATGTGTTTCAACCATAAAGCTAGTCTTCTCTGCAAAATGAATTGGTTGCGGTGGTGGGGGCGGGTGGAATGGAAAGCAGAAGAAGATCCTGAGCTTCACAGTGCTTATATTCCAAAGCACCGTTGAAGGAAACAGCCTGAAACCACCCACAAGATATTATAAATCAGAGGGAAATTGACAATAATTAAAGTTCTAAATGAGGTTTGACCCATTTCAAATTTTGGTCAGAAGGAGAAATTGAACAAATCCTCATCCTTGCTGTGTGATAGGGGAAAGAACAAGTCCTTTCTGGGGGAAAATTACTATCTATTTCAGTGTCTACTCTTATTTGTGTAAAAAATGTCCAGGACAAAATACAGAAACTATGACATGTACAAAGAAGCATAAAAATGTAGGGGCGCCTGGGTGGCTCAGTGAGTTGAACGTCAGACTTTGGGTCAGGTCGTGATCTCACAGTTCATGAGCCCGAACCCCAGATCAGGCTCTGTGTTGACAACCTGGAGCCTGCTTCGGATTCTGTATCTCCCCTCTCCCTCTGCCCCTCCCCTGCTCATTCTCTGTCTCTCTCTCTCCCAAAAATAAATAAATATTTAAAAAAAAAAAAAAAGGAAGCATAAAAATGTAACCCAGGGGCTGGGTAGCTCAGTCGGTTAAGAGGACTCCGTTTCAGCTCAGGTCATGATCTCATGGCTTCTTGAAGTCTAGCCCTGCATCGGGCTCTGTGCTGGCAGCAGGAGCCTCCTTAGGATTCTCTATCTCCCTCTCTCTCGGCCCCTCCCCCACTCATGCTTGCTCTCTCTCTCTCTCTCTCTCTCTCTCTCTCTCAAAAAATAAATAAACTTAAAAAAAGAAAAATGTAACCCATAAAAAAAATCATTGATCAGTAGAGCAGAACTACAAATGGCTTATGCTGAATTTAGAAAACAAGGACTCTAAAATAAGGGTTTAAATATATTAGACAATTTTAATGAAAGAAGGGAGAAAAGTGGGAAGATGAAGAAATAACATAGAAAAATAAAACTATAAATCAAATTAAATTTTCAGGACTGAAAATTTTCAGGACTATACTGAAAAATTAATTGGATGAAATTAACAGCAGAAATGACAAAGGTCAGGTAAATTCAGACTGATAACAAGTCAATGAATATTTCCCAGACTACACAAATGAAAGAAACCTTTCAAACTCTTTGGTGTCTGTAGTGATACCAAATTTGCATTCTAGATATTGGTAATTTTTGTTTCCTTTCTTTTTCTTGGCTAGCTTGGATAGAGGTGTATTAATTTTGTGGACCTTTTAAAGAAACTACTTTGGATTTTTGTCTATTGCTTTTCTGTTTTTATTTTCATCATTTATGCTTTGATATATTTTTGTTTGTTTTCTATCATCTCTTTTCTTTACAATTCATTCTTTATATATATTTTTATTTTTAGGGGCAAACTTAGAATATTGATTTGAAACCTTTCTTTTTTCTGATGTAGATATTTAGTAATATAAAATTCTCTCTAAATTCCACTTTACCTGCATCTCACACATTTTATAGAATCTGCTTTCATTTTCATGCCATTCAAAATATTTTCTAATTTCTCTTGGGACTTCCTCTTTGACTTATATATTATTGGGAAGTGGGTTTAATGTCCTATTTGAGTATTGTAGAGGTATCTTTGTATTATTAATTTCTAGTTAAATTTGATTATGGTCAGAGTAACAAACTTTGATTTCAATTTGCTTTTAATTGGCTGAGATATTTTTATGGCCTATTATATGATCGAATTTGGTGAATGGTTTGAGTGCCTTTGAAAAGAATATGTATTCAAGTATCGTTTGGTCAAATGTTTTAAAATGCATGATAATTAAAAGCAGTATTATTCGGTTCTATTTTATACTAGATTTTATGTTTACTTTTTCAATCAACTGCAGAGAAAGGAGTGCTAAATTTTCTATATTTGCAAATTTGTGTACTATTCCTCCAGTACATATTAACAATTAGATCACTTATATTTTATGCAGTTATTGGTTTCCATGTAGGTTCACCTTTTTGTTATTTGTTTTCTTTTTTTTTTTTTTTTTTAATTTTTTTTTTCAACGTTTATTTATTTTTGGGACAGAGAGAGACAGAGCATGAATGGGGGAGGGGCAGAGAGAGAGGGAGACACAGAATCGGAAACAGGCTCCAGGCTCCGAGCCATCAGCCCAGAGCCCGACGCGGGGCTCGAACTCACGGACCGCGAGATCGTGACCTGGCTGAAGTCGGACGCTTAACCGACTGCGCCACCCAGGCGCCCCTGTTATTTGTTTTCTATTTGTCCTCTACCCACACCCTCATTCACCCTTCTGTTCTTTCTTTTGGACCATCTAAATTTTTTATCCTAAATTTAATATAACCCTTACATTTTTTGCTGTGTATTTTTGTATTTTCTTCACTAAAAAACCCTTTTTTTAATGCTTATTTATTTTGGAGACAGAGAGTGAGCAGAGGAGGGGCAGAGAGGGAGGGAGACACAGAATGAGAAGCAGGCTCCAGGCTCTGTGCTGACAGCTCACGAGGCTGAGCTCACCTTGAGAATACTACCTGAGCTGAAGTCGGACGTCTAACTGACTGAGCCACCCAGGCACCCCTGTATTTTTTTCTTATTTGTTACTCTAAGGATTATACTATGCATGTCTAATGTAGAGTCTACTTAGAGTTATCATATACCACTTCAAAGCAAAAGAAAACATTTAAGCTTTATTTTTATATCAATCTCTTTACTTTTTCCACTTAACCTCAGTTTTTGTGTGTGCTATACTTTATACCTTGAAGGCCACCAGAAAACATTATAATTGTTGCTTTCAACAGTCATACATGTGTAAAGAGTTTAAGAGAATAAAGGCAATCTTTTGCATTTATCCAGCCTCTTATATTTATGGTGAACTGTCACCATTTCTTTGCTCTTCTTCCATTCATGAAAATCCATGTTTCCCCCTGGTGTCCTTTATCTTCATCCTGAAGAACTTCCTGTAACATTTATTATAAAGCAGGCACACTGGTGACAAATTCTTTTAGTTTTCTTTAATCTAAAATGCCTCTATTTTTCTTTTCTTCATTCCTGAAGTATGTGTTCACTTGGTATAGAATGTGTTGATGTTTGTTTTCTATCAGCCCTTTAAAAATACTGCCCTATTGTCTCCCATCTTCTAGTTTTCTGATATCAAATCTGTATATATTCAATCATATCCCTGGTTATAGCATTTATATTTTTACCCTGGAGGCTTAAAACATCTTTTTATTCACTTTTGGCTTTCTGATGTTTTAGTTTGATATATCTTGGTGTGCTTTTGAGTTTATCCTCTTAAGGTATGCTAAGCTTCTGGAATCTGTAATGCCTGTCTTTCACCAATTTGGCAATGTTCTTAACCATTATTTCTTCAAATATTTTTTTCTGTGCCAATCTCTTTCTCCTCTCCCTCTGGGACTCCAGTGACACAAATGTTAGATCTTTTTATTCCACAGATCTCTGTGGCTTTGTTTAATGCTCTCCAATTTTTCTTTTCTCCCTGTTCTTTAGATGGGATGATTACTATTGTTTTATTTTACCTTCCCTGTCAACTTCGTTCTGCTAGTAAGCCCCCCTAGTTATATTTCATATATTTCAGTTTTCAGTTCTGAAGTTTCCATTTTGTTACCTTGTATTCAGTGCGAAATATCTTTTCAAAATTTACCCTTCCACTTATTTCAAGGGTGTTCAACTTTACCCCATGAAGCACAGTTATGATAGCTACTTTAAAGATTTTGTCTGATGCTTCAAACAGCTGGATCATTGGGGGGTTGACTTTTTTTAAGGGAATTAGATTTAAATTAATTGATTAGATTTATTTAATTTACTACTTTCCCCTTCTTTGTATGTCAAGTAATGTTGAATTGTATCCTGGGAATTCTAAATATATTGTGAGATTCTGGAGCCTGATAAAATTTTTTAGGTCATGTTGATTTGTTTATTCTAGAGTCAGTCAACTCAGATGGGTTCAGCTCACAATTAATGTGGGCAACAATTCCAAAGTCAGCTCAGTGTTCAGGGACTGTGCTAAGCTATCTGGGTTTACCATACACTTATACCACTCTAGGGTTAGTCCGAGATGTCGCGATTTGTCATGATTTTCTTCTCATAGCCTTTGTGATGTTTCTTATGTTTTCTCACATGTATGCACAGTTCGTATGTAAACCTTAGGCTATGTTAATTCTTACAAAGTGTTATAGGGTTCTAATGTCCACTCCCTTCATTCGGGGATTTCTCCATACTCTGTAGGTACCAGAGACTCACTTTTGGGGTTTTTGACTAAGATGTTTTGGTTGAGTTTGTTTTCTTTTTGGATTTTCAACTTATAGGAGAGAAAAAGAGAGGAAAAATGAAAAAAAAATTAAAACAAGGATACCCCTCACACTAGCTCTGTTTCCAGTCTTCTAACCAGAAAAGATTTTTCTTAGATTTCTTGTATTCTGTGCTTCATTTATAGCTTGTTACTTAGGCCAAAGTTGAGTCAAGGCCAAAAAACTAAAGGAGAGGAAAGCAAATAAGGAAGAAAGTCCCCACAAAACAGTTCATTCTTCAAAGTTTGATGTCTCTCCCAAGTCTATCCACTGTTCTTTATTCTTCAGCATCCTCATGCAGTTGCTTTTGAAAATTATCCCACAATTTTAGTTGAGATCAGTGGGTGAGATAGATTTGTAGTAAGTTATCCCATCTTAGCTGGTGCTGGAGTGTTCTCTTGAGTTTTTATATCTAGTCAATGTTTTTTTATATATATTTTTAATGTTTATTTTTATTTTTGGGAGAGACAGAGAGAGAGAGCGGGGAGGGCCAGAGAGAGAGGGAGACACAGAATCCGAAACGGGCTCTAGGCTCTGAGCTATCAGCACAGAGCCCAATGCAGGGCTCCAACTCACAAACCACGAGATCATGACCTGAGCTGAAGTCAAACGCTTAACCAACTGAGCCACCTAAGCACCTCTAGTCATTGTATTCATGTCTGGAAGTTCTTTTTGGATTATTTTTAAATCTTAATATGTAATTTTTGTCCTTTTGTGGTCCCTTCAGATAATATCAAAGTTTATCATCTATTTTTAAAAGTGGACAAAGTCAATTTGCAAAAACCCAATATTTATGTGGGTCAAATGCTGCTTTCTTCTTTCTAATTAATTCTAGTTTATACTCAAGTTGTTTCTTCTGGTGTGTCTCTAGATATTAAATTGCTTGTTAATCTTTGTTTGAAAAATGATATTCCAGCAGTTGAAATAAACACAAATGAAATCCAAGGTTTGACAGTCACTGGGCCATCTACTATGTGTGTAACTATGTAACCAATCTATGTGAAGTTGGCTTAGGAAGGTTTCACTCCCTTTTACTTTTTTTCCCCTTTTCCACCCTATGCTGTAGGCAGTCATAGCAGCATTTACTATAGTTTCACTCAATTTAAGTTAGAACGTGAAAACAAATATAAAGCTGGTTTCCCTTTGCCCCAACAGATGCAACTTTCTGGGCTTTCCTATGAAAGTAGGAATGGTCTATCTTTCATGGATACTAGGTGTGATGTCTGCTCAGAAACGTGTATTGTATAGATGGGTGTATTTTTTTTTAAATGAAAGTGACTTTTCTGTTTGTAACTCACCTAACCCTTTGGTCAGACTTTGAATAAAAACTCAGCCTGCATGTTTCTTGTTTTCTTTTTGTATCTTTGATATGTGTTTGTTAATCCAACAATTTAATTATTTGTAGCAGATTTAAAAACTAACTAAAGTAAACTGGAACTCTTTCAACCAAGGCTCTTTAAGGACAGATTTAATTTGTTAGACTACTCAATGCTCATCAGTACCCATCACCTGTATGAAGTGTCCCTCCCTTAGGCCATGACAAAATCATTTAATAATTTATAATCAAGAAAACATCTCTCTTCACTACATAAGCTATGTTTAACTTAGCAAAAATACAATGTGAAAAAGTTATGCTACAGGGTTTCATATCTCCCAAACAATTCTGAGTATATAAATCCTATGCTTCTGAAAGTATGTGCCAAAAATAGGTTTTTATTTTTTTCCAGCTTTGAATTGCTCTCTTTTATTCACATTCTTTGATGATAATTTAATATTCAGTTTAAAGTATAATTTGCTAATAAGTACTAAAGTCAAGACTACAATTGTTAGTGAGCTCTATTACTGAGGATATATTAAATCAAGTGAGAAGGGAAACAAATTAATGAATCTAATTGTTCTCCACTTCAGGCAGTAATGTTCAGAGGTTAACAAATCAAGCAAGATTTTCACAGAGAAACTGAAAAAAGGGGGCTTTTAAAGTAGTCACAAGTATGATGCTGTGTGACATCTGAAGAACTCAGGGGCCACTTTCAATTACTGGAAGACCTCATATCTTATCATCTAATAGAATATCAGTTCTCATTTCTGTCAGGAGACTCTGGTGCAATGCTTACAATTTTATGGCTTAAAATCTTTGCTGATGGGCATATTCATTTATTATAAACTTTATTAACACACACATTCCCAAATGGTCCCCAATTTAGTAGCTGTTAGTTAACAAAAAGATTAACTAAAAGAAAACAAAGAGTGTGCTAAGTTTCATAACCAGAGAGAATAAGAACTTACAATGAGAGCTTTTCAAAAAGACCAGGGGTGGCAAAGTGCAAAGAGACACTTTGTGGACAGTTTAGTGGTCATTATATAATAAATTAGATACTAGAAATGAAAATTGTTAAAGTTCTTTTTAGAATTCAGAAATCCTAATACACTTCATACAATTTTTAAAAAATTAATGTTTGTTTATTTTCAAAAGAGAGACAGAGCATGAGCAGTGGAGGGACGGAGAAAGAGTGAGACACAGAATCCAAAGCAGGCTCCAGACTCTGAGCTGTCAGCACAGAGCCCAATACAAGGCTCGAGCTCATGAACTGTGAGATCATGACTGGAGCCAAAGTCAGATCCTTAACCGACTGAGCCACCCAAGGCTCCCCATACAATTTTTTTAAATGCCTATTTGGTTAGATGTAAAATATATTTAGTATTTACTAAATAATTTATGAATGGATGAATGGTTATAATATCCTTAAAAGAAGAATTCAATTCTTCTATTTTATTATATGTGCAGTAAAGTGCACAGGGAGAAACATAAAATGCATGGAGAGAAGGAAAAGCATATAGAATAAAAGAAAATAGTTATGGACAAGATGCATAAATATTAGAAAAGTTAAGTATTAAATTTCTCTTATCATGGGGATTTCAGTGTACAACAGATACTTTCATTTTTTTACTCAGTATTTTACATTTTACATGGATTTCAATCCAATAATTTGTACTATCGTCCTTGAATTATTGATCTTACTTGTGGTCTTTATTTACAGTTTCTTTGCATTTAATTAAATCCACAGTCATCTTATGTACAATCATAGAGTTGGAAAAAGAAAAAAGGAGGTTAGAGAATCTTCTGTCAGAATGTAAATATAGCTGTAACTTTCTATGTGAATTTCATGTTGAACAATAAATTTGGCCTTTTCCTTGGCTAATTTATTACTTCATTTAACAGCCATTTATTGAAATTCTTAGTGTGTGAATCACTAAACCAAGAATTGGAGATAAAAGATGAACAAGACACAGTCCTCACTTACAGTTTGGAACTGAAAGCTACATAACAAGGAGAACTGGAAGTCCAAAAGTTGGAAATGTTGGAATAGAGACTGCAAGAAAAGTCTCAATTCAGTGGCAGAAAATGAGGATTTTAAGTCAGGGATGAGAAGAAAACATGAAACTCTTCTTCCAACTGAATCATAATGAGTTTTTCAAACAAATGGTAGAAATGGGGTTTTTAGAGAATATTTAGAACAACTTGCCCTCCTTTGGGACAGTAACGATGGCTGATATGACTAAAATCTGATACATAAGAATAAGAGTGGGAAATGAGGAGGAAAAGGGATGGAAGAGACACAGGAGGAAGTGGAGACTGTCAGAGGAGAGAGAGCTTTGTACCAGTGAAGAACCAGTCATTGGAGGAGAATTGCCATACGTAATGGGAAGCTATTTCTTGTAGAGAAGCAAAGAGTAAGAAATTACCTTAAATATAGGGGCACCTGGGTGGCTCAGTCTGTTGAGTGACAGACTCTTAATTTCAGCTCAGGTCATGATCTCACAGTTTGTGGGTTCGAGTCCCACATCGGGCTCTGCACTGACAGGACAATGCCTGCTTGGGATTCTTATTCTCTCTCTCTCTCTCTCTTGCCCCTCCCCCATTATCCTCTCTCTCTGTCTCTCTCTCTCTGTCTCTCTCTCTCAAAATAAATAAACGTTAAAAAAATAATTTGCCATAAATATTCATAGGTAGGAGGAAAACCTACTCTGAATAGCAAAATAAAAATATACACCAGTTGTTAAAATGAATCCCATGACTAGGATGATATGGAGATGAAAAACAAAGGGAGACAGGAATTTAACAACAAAGAAAAAACTACACTAAAAAGGAATGCATTAAAAGTATATATAATTGGGGCACCTGGGTGGCTTAGTCAGTTAAGCATCCCTCTTCAGCTCAGGTCATGATCTCACGGTTGATGAGTTCAAGCCCTGCCTTGGACTTTCTGCTCTCAGCACAGAGCCTGCTTCAAATCCTCTGTCAACTTCTCTTTGTCCCTCCCCTGTTTGCTCTCTCTCTCTCTCTTTCAAAAATTATAAATAAATATAAATACATATATATAATTTATATTTATATTACATTATTATGTATATTATATAAATTGTATATATGTTTTAGTTTTCTTACATTCTTTGATTTTACATTAAATATTTTTATAATATCTTTTACCTAGAGTCTTATTTTCTAAAGCCCAATCAACTTGGGATAATGAATAGCTAATAGGCAAATTGCATATATGTGACTTCCTTGTTTGCATGTGTATGTTTGTTTAAAAGCATTTAATTTTACTTTACTAATTTCATTATTCTATTCTAATTATTAGTACAGGGAATAAAATTTGTCCTCAAATAAAGTCTCTGTGATCACATATAATGACTACTTGGTTTAAGAATCTCAATGACCTAGGAATACCTGGGTGGCTTAAGCATCTGACTTCAGCTCAGATCGTGATCTCATGGTTCATGTGTTTGAGCTCCGCGTCAGGCTCTGTGCTGACAGCTCAGAGCCTGGAACCTGCTTCAGATTCTGTGTCTCTCTCTCTGTCTCTGCCCCTCCCCTGTTCATGCTCTGTCTCTCTCACTCTCAAAAATAAACATTAAAATTTTTAAAAAGAGAATCCCAATGACCTAGTTTTTCCTGTTGTCATACATATATTCCTTTAATCATTCTACAGTTATTTATTGAACAGCCACCAAGTTCAATGCTAGGGATATACAAGTGAAAGGACATTTGTTAAACCCATGTGAAATAAACAGAAAAAGCCAAAGTTATAATGCTTCCGAAGTTGGTTTCAGCAGATATAATCACAGGTTTTTAACTACTCAAGGAAGGAGAAGGTTGTGTTTTCATTGACCAGAAGTGAAAGAGGACCAAATCTCACAACACGTTTTCGTAGATCAATATGACTTAAAACCTCCTTTGTTGCCTACAGACGTTTTGAAATTCACGTGGTCTATACGGACAAGCATTTAATATAGAAGTTCTGGAACAGATGTGTGTCTAATTGCTTCCATAAAATGAAATGTTTTTGTTCTGCTTCTGCCACAGAGGAACACAGGAGAGATCCTTCAGCAAAGGGCACCAGCTGAAAAACAATAAAGGAAGCTTTAAGCATTTATCCTATGATTGGCGGCTGTTTTGCCCCCTTAGATTTTATAAAGTTACAACTTACTAGAGAAAAAGGTAAAACAAAGAAGATCAGCCATTATATGCCTGGTTGAAAATCAAGTGTGCAAATATTTGGAAATGATTCTGATTCTAGAGACCAATTTGTACTGTTTTTTGTTTTTGTATTTTTTTCATTTTTTTTAAAAATTAGTATTTACTTATTTTTTTCATAACTGATTTTATTTATTTATTTATTTATTTATTTATTTATTTTTTATATATATGAAATTTATTGTCAAATTGGTTTCCATACAACACCCAGTGCTCATCCCAAAAGGTGCCCTCCTCAATACCCATCACCCACCCTCTCTTCCCTCCCACCCCCCATCAACCCTCAGTTTGTTCTCAGTTTTTAACAGTCTCTTATGCTTTGGCTCTCTCCCACTCTAACCTCTTTTTTTTTTTTTTCCTTCCCCTCCCCCATGGGTTCCTGTTAAGTTTCTCAGGATCCACCTAAGAGTGAAACCATATGGTATCTGTCTTTCTCTGTATGGCTTATTTCACTTAGCATCACACTCTCCAGTTCCATCCACGTTGCTACAAAACGCCATATTTCATTTTTTCTCATTGCCACATAATATTCCATTGTGTATATAAACCACAATTTCTTTATCCATTCATCAGTTGATGGACATTTAGGCTCTTTCCATAATTTGGCTATTGTTGAGAGTGCTGCTATGAACATTGGGGTACAAGTGCCCCTATGCATCAGTACTCCTGTATCCCTTGGATAAATTCCTAGCAATGCTATTGCTGGGTCATAGGGTAGGCCTATTTTTAATTTTTTGTGGAACCTCCACACTGCTTTCCAGAGCGGCTGCACCAATTTGCATTCCCACCAACAGTGCAAGAGGGTTCCCGTTTCTCCACATCCTCTCCAGCATCTATAGTCTCCTGATTTGTTCATTTTCGCCACTCTGACTGGTGTGAGGTGATACCTGAGTGTGGTTTTGATTTGTATTTCCCTGATAAGGAGCGACGCTGAACATCTTTTCAGGTGCCTGTTGGCCATCCGGATGTCTTCTTTAGGGAAGTGTCTATTCATGTTTTCTGCCCATTTCTTCACTGGGTTATTTGTTTTTCGGGTGTGGAGTTTGGTGAGCTCTTTATAGATTTTGGATACTAGCCCTTTGCCTGATATGTCATTTGCAAATATCTTTTCCCATTTCGTTGGTTGCCTTTTAGTTTTGTTGATTGTTTCCTTTGCTGTGCAGAAGCTTTTTATCTTCATAAGGTCCCAGTAATTCACTTTTGCTTTTAATTCCCTTGCCTTTGGGGATGTGTCGAGTAAGAGATTGCTACGGCTGAGGTCCAAGAGGTCTTTTCCTGCTTTCTCCTCTAGGGTTTTGATGGTTTCCTGTCTCACATTCAGGTCCTTTATCCATCTTGAGTTTATTTTTGTGAATGGTGTGAGAAAGTAGTCTAGTTTCAACCTTCTGCATGTTGCTGTCCAGTTCTCCCAGCACCATTTGTTAAAGAGGCTGTCTTTTTTCCATTGGATGTTCTTTCCTGCTTTGTCAAAGATGAGTTGGCCGTACGTTTGTGGGTCTAGTTCTGGGGTTTCTATTCTATTCCATTGGTCTATGTGTCTGTTTTTGTGCCAATACCATGCTGTCTTGATGATGACAGCTTTGTAGTAGAGGCTAAAGTCTGAGATTGTGATGCCTCCTGCTTTGGTCTTCTTCTTCAAAATTCCTTTGGCTATTCGGGGCCTTTTGTGGTTCCATATGAATTTTAGGATTGCTTGTTCTAGTTTCGAGAAGAATGCTGGTGCAATTTTGATTGGGATTGCATTGAATGTGTAGATAGCTTTGGGTAGTATTGACATTTTGCAATATTTATTCTTCCAATCCATGAGCAGGCAATGTCTTTCCATTTCTTTATATCTTCTTCAATTACCTTCATAAGCTTTCTATAGTTTTCAGCATACAGATCCTTTACATCATTGGTTAGATTTATTCCTAGGTATTTTATGCTTCTTGGTGCAATTGTTAATGGGATCAGTTTCTTTATTTGTCTTTCTGTTGCTTCATTGTTAGTGTATAAGAATGCAACTGACTTATGTACATTGATTTTGTATCCTGCAACTTTGCTGAATTCATGTATCAGTTCTAGCAGACTTTTGGTGCAGTCTATCGGATTTTCCATGTATAATATCATGTCATCTGCAAAAAGCGAAAGCTTGACTTCATCTTTGCCAATTTTGATGCCTTTGATTTCCTTTTGTTGTCTCATTGCTGATGCTAGAACTTCCAGCACTATGTTAAACAACAGTGGTGAGAGTGGGCATCCCTGTCGTGTTCCTGATCTCAGGGAAAAAGCTCTCAGTTTTTCCCCGTTGAGGATGATGTTAGCTGTGGGCTTTTCATAAATGGCTTTTATGATCTTTAAGTATGTTCCTTCTATCCCGACTTTCTCAAGGGTTTTTATTAAGAAAGGGTGCTGGATTTTGTCGAAGGCCTTTTCTGCATCGATTGACAGGATCATATGGTTCTTCTCTTTTTTTTTGTTAATGTGATGTATCACGTTGATTGATTTGTGAATGCTGAACCAGCCCTGCATCCCAGGAATGAATCCCACTTGATCATGGTGAATAATTCTTTTTATATGCCGTTGAATTCGATTTGCTAGTATCTTATTGAGAATTTTTGCATCCATATTCATCAGGGATATTGGCCTGTAGTTCTCTTTTTTTACTGGGTCTCTATCTGGTTTAGGAATCAAAGTAATACTGGCTTCATAGAATGAGTCTGGAAGTTTTCCTTCCCTTTCTATTTCTTGGAAGAGCTTGAGAAGGATAGGTATTATCTCTGCTTTAAACGTCTGGTAGAACTCCCCTGGGAAGCCATCTGGTCCTGGACTCTTATTTGTTGGGAGATTTTTGATAACCGATTCAATTTCTTCACTGGTTATGGGTCTGTTCAAGCTTTCTATTTCCTCCTGATTGAGTCTTGGAAGAGTGTGGGTGTTCAGGAATTTGTCCATTTCTTCCAGGTTGTCCAATTTGTTGGCATATAATTTTTCATAGTATTCCCTGATAATTGTTTGTATCTCTGAGGGATTGGTTGTAATCATTCCATTTTCATTCATGATTTTATCTATTTGGTTCATCTCCCTTTTCTTTTTGAGAAGCCTGGCTAGAGGTTTGTGAATTTTGTTTATTTTTTCAAAAAACCAACTCTTGGTTTCGTTGATCTGCTCTACATTTTTTTTAGATTCTATATTGTTTATTTCTGCTCTGATCTTTATTATTTCTCTTCTTCTGCTGGGTTTGGGGTGTCTTTGCTGTTCTGCTTCTATTTCCTTTAGGTGTGCTGTTAGATTTTGTATTTGGGATTTTTCTTGTTTCTTGAGATAGGCCTGGATTGGAATGCATTTTCCTCTCAGGACTACCTTTGCTGCATCCCAAAGCATTTGGATTGTTGTATTTTCATTTTCATTTGTTTCCATATATTTCTTAGTTTCTTCTGTAATTGCCTGGTTGACCCATTCATTCTTTAGTAGGGTTTTCTTTAACCTTCATGCTTTTGGAGGTTTTCCAGACTTTTTCCTGTGGTTGATTTCAAGCTTCATAGCATAGTGGTGTGAAAGGATGTATGGTATGATTTCAATTCTTGTATACTTATGAAAGGCTGTTTTGTGTCCCAGTATGTGATCTATCTTGGAGAATGTTCCATGTGCACTCGAGAAGAAAGTGTATTCTGTTGTTTTGGGATGCAGAGTTCTAAATATATCTGTCAAGTCCATCTGATCCAATGTATCATTCAGGGCCCTTGTTTCTTTATTGACCGTGTGTCTAGATGATCTATCCATTTCTATAAGTGGAGTGTTAAAGTCCCTTGCAATTACCATATTCTTATCAATAAGGTTGCTAGTGTTTGTGATTAATTGTTTTATATATTTGGGGGCTCCCGTATTCGGCGCATAGACATTTATAATTGTTAGCTCTTCCTGATGGATAGACCCTGTAACTATTATATGATGTCCTTCTTCATCTCTTGTTACAGCTTTTAATTTAAAGTCTAGTTTGTCTGATATAAGTATGGCTACTCCAGCTTTCTTCTGGCTTCCAGTAGCATGATAAATAGTTCTCCATCCCCTCACCCTCAGTCTAAAGGTGTCCTCAGGTCTAAAATGAGTCTCCTGTAGACAGCAAATAGATGGGTCTTGTTTTTTTTATCTATTCTGATACCTTATGTCTTTTGGTTGGCGCGTTTAATCCATTTACATTCAGTGTTATTATAGAAAGATACGGGTTTAGAGTCATTGTGATGTCTGTATGTTTTATGCTTATAGTGATGTCTCTGGGACTTTGTCTCACAGGGTCCCCCTTAGGATCTCTTGTAGGGTTGGTTTAGTGGTGACAAATTTCTTCAGTTTTTGTTTGTTTGGGAAGACCTTTATCTCTCCTTCTATTCTAAATGACAGATTTGCTGGATAAAGGATTCTTGGCTGCATATTTTTTCTGTCTAGCACACTGAAAATCTCGTGCCAATTCTTTCTGGCTTGCCAAGTTTCAAAAGAGAGATCATTCACGAGTCTTATAGGTCTCCCTTTATATGTGAGGGCACGTTTACCCCTTGCTGCTTTCAGAATTTTTCTTTATCCTTGTATTTTGCCAGTTTCACTATGATATGTCGTGCAGAAGATCGATTCAAGTTACGTCTGAAGGGAGTTCTCTGTGCCTCTTGGATATCAATGCCCTTTTCCTTCCCCAGTTCAGGGAAGTTCTCAGCCTTTATTTCTTCAAGTACCCCTTCAGCACCTTTCCCTCTCTCTTCCTCCTCTGGGATACCAATTATGCGTATATTATTTCTTTTTAGTGTATCACTTAGTTCTCTAATTTTCCCCTCATATTCCTGGATTTTTTTATCTCTCTTTTTCTCAGCTTCCTCTTTTTCCATAACTTTATCTTCTAGTTCACCTATTCTCTCCTCTGCCTCTTCAATCCGAGCTGTGGTGGTTTCCATTTTGTTATGCATTTCGTTTAAAGCGTTTTTCAGCTCCTCGTGACTGTTCCTTAGTCCCTTGATCTCTGTAGCAAGAGATTCTCTGCTGTCCTGTATACTGTTTTCAAGCCCAGCGATTAATTTTATGACTATTATTCTAAATTCACTTTCTGTTATATTATTTAAATCCTTTTTGATCAGCTCATTAGCTGTTGTTATTTCCTGGAGATTTTTCTGCGGGGAATTCTTCCGCTTGGTCATTTTGGATAGTCCCTGGCATGGTGAGGACCTGCAGGGCACTTCCCCTGTGCTGTGGTGTATAACTGGAGTTGGTGGACGGAGCCACAGTCAGACCTGCTGTCTGCCCCCAGCCCACCGCTGGGGCCACAGTCAGACTGGTGTGTGCCTTCTCTTCCCCTCTCCTAGGGGCGGGATTCACTGTGGGGTGGCGTGGCCTGTCTGGGCTACTTGCACCCTGCCAGGCTTGTGATGCTGGGGATCTGGCATATTAGCTGGGGTGGGTAGGCAAGGTGCATGGGGGCAGGAGGGGCAGGCTTAGCCCGCTTCTCCTTAGGTGATCCACTTCAGGAGGGGCCCTGTGGCAGCGGGAGGGAATCTGATCCGCTGCCGGAGGTTTGGCTCCGCAGAAGCACAGAGTTGGGTGTTTGCGCGGAGGAGCAAGTTCCCTGGCAGGAACTGGTTCTCTTTGGGATTTCGGCTGGGGGATGGGCGGGGGAGATGGCGCTGGCGAGCGCCTTTGTTCCCCACCAAACTGAGCTCTGTTGTCAGGGGGCTCAGCAGCTCTCCCTCCCTTTGTCCTCCAGCCTTCCCGCTTTCCGAGCAGAGCTGTTAACTTTTGACCTCCCAGATGCTAAGTCGCGCTTGCTGTCGAAACACAGTCCGTCAGGCCCCTCCGCTTTTGCCAGCCAGATTCGGGGGCTCTGCTTGGCCGGCGAGCCGCCCCTCCGCCCCGGCTCCCTCCCGCCAGTCCGTGGAGCGCACACCCCCTCACCACCCTTCCTACCCTCTTCCGTGGGCCTCTTGTCTGCGCTTGGCTCCGGCGACTCTGTTCTGCTAATCCTCTGGCGGTTTTCTGGGTTATTTAGGCAGGTGAGGTGGAATCTAAGTGATCAGCAGGACGTGCGGTGAGCCCAGCGTCCTCCTACGTCGCCATCTTCCCTCAAAATCAGTATTTACTTATTTTTAAGAGAGAGAGAGACAGAGCACAAGGGGGGAGGGGCAGAGAGAGAGGGAGACACAGAATCCGAAGCAGGTTCCAATCTCTGAATTGTCAGCCCAGAGCCTGATAGGGGCTTGAACCCACAAACCGTGAGATCATGACCTGAGCTGAAGTCGGACGTCTAACCGACTGAGCCACCCAGGCGCCCCTCTATTTTCTTTTTCAAAAGAAAAAAATATTTCTGTGTGAGTCAGTAATGAAGATTGCTTCTTCATTAAGAATGCTGCTCTCATTTATTCATTCCATCTACAGTGCATTGAGCAGGTATTATGTACTAGGCTAACTGCTGAGGACAGTGGTGAACAGAGGAAGCGTTCTTCCTTCACATACTTCACTCACTTCCTGTCAAATCAAAAAGATACCTCCATCATGTGTGTAGTAAGAGAGATGAGACAAATATTCTTTTGTTCAGAGGTGACCTCTACTGACTCTTGTCCGCACTTAGTAGCAAAATGAGTACAGCTATTTATGGCATAGAGTTACTTTGGCTGATATAAATAGTTAATCTTGCGGGTGTGCCTGCTTTTATTCATTTTGGATACGTAAAATTGAGAGTCCAGGAAATTGTTAAATATATTAATTGTTCCAAGTCTTAATCAGTCCTCAACTGCTGTCATCCTTCTATAAACTATACGTGTGGTTAGTAAGTGAAAGAAGAAACCATGGGTGGGCATTTTTATGGTAAAGAAGGCCTGAGGTCCTAGACCCCGAGGACCCCTCTATACCTCCATTATCTGCTTCTCAGTCATCTTTTAAAATATCTACTCCATAAGGGCAGGACCAATGTATATTTCCTTCATCTTTATGTATCCAGAACCTACTATGGGAACCAGTATTTATATTAGACACTCACTAACTTGCATTGACTAAATAATAAAAGTATCCCTTTTGAAATTGGTCAGTATAATACAATGGCATCGCTATACTTTTGTATAGTGCTCACCTCTTATGGTAATGTAACTCTGGGAGCGCTGCCACTTTCAGACTCAGTGAGGCTCACAGAACCAGGCTATGCCCCTATAGAACCAGGGTGAGGCATTCAGAGTACTCTGATACCATTCTCAATACATTCAGAGAAGTTCAGCTTTGGGTTTAATGGTTTTATAAGCGGTGGAAGAAAACTAGACTTAGTGCCATTCAATGTGTGGTCTTGCAGAACCATATTAGTCTATGAATTGTTTGTTTTGAGTCCATGAGGCAAGAAAAATATAGAAATGTAGCATGTCTATTATATTATTCATATACCTATTTTCAGAGTAGTTTTTTTTTTAATGTTTATTCATTTTGAGAGCGAGAGAGAAGGAGAGAACATGTGTTGGGGAGGGGCAGAGACCAAGGAAGAGAGAGAATCCCAAGCAGGCTCAGTGTTATCAACACAGAACCCAACATGGGGATCCATCTCATGAACTGTGACATCATGACCTGAGCCGAAATCAGGAGTCAGAGGCTCAACCAACGAAGTCACCCAGGTGCCCCTGTTTTCAGAGTAGTTTTAAAAGGAGAGGAAAGCTCTCTTTCTGAAATGGCATTTATTAAGCAGTCAGAGGTCAAGGGTTATATTGCCACTATGTGGTGACAGTTTATCTGACAAGAAGTCAACCCCCACAGGAAAGCAGAGGAGGAAAAGTGGAGATTTATAGACTCTGAAACTCTGAACTTGATTTGAATTGTCTAAGAATATTAGGAGCATATTTGGTCTAGCAAAGCAGCCACGTTAATCATGCTTCCTCCTTATGAGGTGTCTGAGAAGATAGTCTCATCAGCGTCTCTCGACCATTTCTTTAGCAAGCACTGTTTACTGTTTAGCAAGCACAAGTTACTGTTTTAGTAACTGGGCTAACTCTACCTTTTGAGACCCATTTCCATCCTCTGTGACCTTTTAGAATTAATTGTTTTCTCCTAAATATGCTTTTTATTTTTAGTCTCTATGTTAATTTTCCCCCATGGTTTATTTCTTTTCTTTTCTTTTTTTCTACCTACCCTGTTTTGCTGACGCTCCCATTTCTGACTATACTTTGGATCAACCTGTTTATAAAAAATGTGGGTAAACTATAGCCCTGGCATGTAAAAATATTCTAGCATTGCTATTAAATGATAAGGCAGAGCCATCTGGAACTACTTCCTACCCCTCATTCTGCATCAATCGCTAAGCTCTGTCAAGTTTATCTCCTAAATATTTCGTAAATGTATCCCTGCCTCTTCTGCACATTTACTACTTCTCTTATTCATGCTTCCCAGTGTCTAAGATCTCTTACAGGTCATTGCCTTGCCTCACACTTGTCTCCTTGCTTTCAGTCTTGTAACCCTCAATCTTCTCTCTACCTAGTGTCATCCCAAAGCCTTCAACTGGACAGCTGCAGCACAACTGTGCCAATTGATACCCTCAGCTTTGGAGCAGCGGGCATAGAGCCTGGGGGCAGAAGAGGAGGGGGTGAGGCAAGCAAGCAGTCTCTTTTCTTTTTTTAGGGTTCTGTGTGAATGTTATTATTTTCAGTGTACACCATGATGGAAACAATATTTGGAACAACTGCCAGAGCTAATGTAGGTGTTCAAAAATGGACATTTCATGGTATGCTTTGCATGTAAAATTCCAGAATTTTTAATAAGACATATATGAGCCTTACATGATCTTGCCTACTTCTTCAGTATCACTTCTCATCAGTTCCTGATGTGCAATTTGATTTTGTGTTGCACAGTAAGTTTTGTAATTCATCGCGTGCACCATATTGGCTCTCTGCACCTCACCCTGCACCTTCTGCCTGCAATACTCTTCCCTGCTTGTTCAGTTCAGGTGCATTTCCTTCCGAGAAATTGTCCTTTTCCTCCCACAGCCCTGCGAGGTTGGACAGCCCTCCATTTTATTTCCATAACACTCTTGGCATCCCTCTAATTTTGTTCTGCTGTATTGTTTTACAGTTGCCATTTTGAGGTCCGTTTCTTCTGTGTATACAGAGTTCTTGACTCAATACACTTATATATTTATTGAAAGAATGCCCAGTCAATATTTTTATAGATCAATCATATAGCATCCTGTGGCCAATAAATCTCAGAGATTCAGTATCAGAGAAATATAATACAATCTCAGTGAAAGAAAAAGAATATTAGGTACAGAATAGATTATACATAAAGACATTTCTTCCAGGTTTACTGCATATTGTTAACAGGCACATTCTGTTAATTGGTTGCATAGCACTATGGCTAATTAGTATCTTTGAACTAAGGCTCATTAGTATCTTTGCTTCTTAAATGTTCTTATTCTGTCTTGTTGCGAGATACAACTTTAACGCTTTAAGCTTGCAAAATAATAAACAATCATTTCAGGGCAGTAGTGCAACAAGTGTTTGCAGCAGCTGTCTGCAGATCTGCAGGGCTCTAACCCGTGCCTCTGAGAACTGCCCCCCTCTGAAAGCCGTGTCACATTACTTAAACAGCTGATTCTGATTGGGCCTGGTTTTGACATTTAACTTCACATGAGCCAATCAATTTACTCAACTGAGAATCTAGAATCCTGATTGAAAGATGCTTGCAACTTTGGTCTTGACTAAGAGGGCCTCAAAGCTCCCCTCAGCTTGACTAAATATTAGATAGATTATTTCCTTCCAGACTCTAGGCCTCTGACCTCCCTTTCCTTAGAGTACTTACTTTAGAAAACTTGTAATTGAAAAATTCTTTTTCTGCTCCTTTAAAATATATCTATATCTATATCATCTATATCTATATCTATATCTATATCTATATCTATATCTATATTTATCTATAAGTATAACTAGATATAGATATAGATATAGATATAGATATAGATATAGATATAGATATAGATATAGATATAGATATTTTTTTTTCTCAAGAGCCTGAGAGCCATGCATTTGAAATGTAATCACCAGGGAAGATACTACCTATATCTCCCAGTTTCTTTGGAGGGTAAGAAGCCTAACTTCAATGGGCACCAATTAGCAAACATAGCCAAATCACAGAGGAAATCATTTGTAGATTCGGGAATAACTTATCATGCTCGATACACCTTATCGATCAACCTCTCCACGAATTCCACCTGTGCTTTTCCAGTTGCTTCCTCAGAACTTAAAGACTATGGTTTTTTCAGTAGAGTGGGTGTCAGTCTCTCTCCCCTATTACAAGAGTCTTGGATAAATTCCTCCTTGTTTGATTAACCTCTCCAGTACAAATTTTCTTTAACAGGTTTATGAGTGAATACTAATCACTTATGAAAACGGGACCTGTAAAGCTATTATTTGACATGCAGAAGTAGAGAAACCCATTGTTCAGAAAGGTAAACAAGCATAAATAAAATCAATAAGTGAGATTAGTGAGATTAGTCACCTGAATGAGAGAGAAAGAGAAAGAGCAGTTACCTTAATTGTTGGCCCTTTCCTAGTACCTGACTGCAGACCCTGGGAAGAACTTTCTGTAGTCGAAATCTGAGAGATAGCCTGTATTCCTGTTTTTTTTCTTTGTTTATTTTTATGATTAATTATTTTCACGTGAGCTTCTATTACTTGTAACTAAAATAATCTTTGCTAAAAGAAGTGGTGTATTCAATACAGAAATGTCGATTCATACTATTGACAATGTGCTAACACTTTTTGGCTAGCATGCCAAATCAAGGACTGGAGTTATTGTGAGAATATGGATGGCATTTGTCAAGAACTTTCTCTAATATGTCTGCTTCACTTTGAGGTAATATATATTTTTTGAACATTCTGTCATCACCTCTAATTGTTACTTTTAAAAAGTGATGTGAAGCATAATGTGATTACAGAGTCCACAACCCTTTTATGGAAATATGTCACTTTAGTTTTCCAGGGAATGATGCCTACTCAAAGCAAAGATAATTCTTAAAAAAAAAAAAAGATGGAGAAAATCAGAAACATTAGAAGCCCATTTAAAATGAAAGGGAGTGGCAAAAGAGCACATTATTTTCCTTACCCACAGGATATTTCAAGCCTTTTATGTTTACAACCATGTTGGATTAAGATTTGAAAAAGAAGGATATAATTAAAAATGTGATGGGGGGAGTAGCTGGGGCTCAGTTGGTTAAGCATCTGAATCTTGATTTTGGCTCAGGTCATGATCTTGCAGTTCGTGGGATCAAGCCTCATGTCAGGATCTGTGCTGACGGCAAGGAGCCTGCTTGGGATTCTCTCTCTCCCTCTCTTTACCTCTCCCCCACCCTCCATCTGTCTCTTTCTCTCTCAAAAACAAATAACAAATGTGATAAGGAAGGCACGTTAAAATAGCTAATAAATGTATTAAAATAAGACAGTAAAGTTAAAAATTAACCATCCAGGCATTCATCTTCTAAAGAAGTGAAAAGAAAAGCATATTACATCTAATGAGAGTAATTGTAAAAATGATAACAGATCAACTCTAAAAGTTCTATGTAAAGTATGCACCATTAAAGAAAAATGAAGACATTTTACATAAATTGACAAAAGATTGGGGGGAGGGATATACTGTAAATTGAGACATGAAAACTAACAAATTACAGAAAAATATGTCTGCAATTATTTCCTCATATAAAATAAAACACACACACACACACACACACACACACACACACACACAACACTCATCAGGATGGAATCACACATAGATACAGGTATAAGTGTCTCTTTTATATACATTTAAATTAATAAAATAATATCATATGTATCTTTATATCAATAAATATCTAGATAAAATGGACAAGGTACTAAGACAATCTATATTTTTAAGTGACTTACTATCTAATAGAAAAATAATAGATTAATAACAATTTAAAAACTTGAAAATGTAATCATAGATTCAAAATTTTCCAAAAGGAAAATTCTAGCAAACCTTCAAAGGATTCCTTTTTTGCTAACTTATTTCAGAATATGGGGGTAGGGGTAGGGTAGGAATTCAAGCTAACCAACTATTTATATAATAACAAATAATACAGTATCATAAAAAAATTAAAAGAAACTGAACTCAAGTACTAATTTAGATACAAAAAATTCTAAATAATTACCAATTGAACCTAGCTGTATATTAAAATAATGATTTTAAAACACTTTTCTCATACATATTAGGGTGGCCCAACATTAAAAGAGCTACTAGTAATATTTCACTAATTTAAGAAATTAAAAAGACAACTTATGATAACATTGATAGATGTTATAGATAATAAATAGATAAAATATCAGTAACCATTCTTGATTGAAATAAATACCTCTTAGTCAAGTATCCATAAAATGTCTTTGCCTTAAACTTGATACTGTTAAGTATAATTTTCAAAGAGGTAAAAATCATGACTCTCAGATACATATAAAATAAACACCCATCAAAACTCTGTTTATCATATAATGAAGGAACAAGTAAGATATGGCCAGTTGGGAAAGAATTACAGATTAGGTGTATATAAGCAATGCTAGAAAAAGATTTCTGGATTGCATATAAAACTTCTTTATGTCTATCAGGACCATAAACCTTTGGGGTTATCTCTTCTACCAGAGAGAAATTATTTGCATCTTTATTGTTAACATGGTATCTGGGACTTCAAATGAATAAACTATGAGGTAATTTAAGGACATCTCTCTACATAGTCATTGGGGGACAGTTGCCCCCCTATGGCATTGAAAAGATTTGCTGCTCACCTTTATGCCTTATATACTTGAAACCCCAGAAATTATCATGCTTATTTGTGACACTTTAAAAACTTTCCAACTGATGTCAAGATTGTTGTTTTTCTACTATGATTTACTCTTACTCTGGAACACCATATTTTAAATCCCATGATGGTTGAGTCAGTGTTAGTTTTATTTACCTGTTTATACCTAATGCCTAGGACAATGGCAAATACATTGTTAGGACTCATTATGTTTATATTAATAGACTATATGTTCCCTAAGGAAAAAGACCAGAGCTATTTAATCTGCCAATGAATACACAACATTAGGGTTAGCTCTTTGCATAGAGCTGAGTATTCCATAAATAAGTTGAAGGAATTAATCAATTTAAAAAAGAATGAATTTTATCATTAATGCATTAAGAACTGTCCTACATAGAGAGTAGATTAAATAATTAGTCCAAAGCAATAATTAAGTTTAAGAAAAAAATTCAGAGGTGGGGAAGAAGGAGATGAGAAAAGATAAATCTGAGAAATAAGCTGTCATACACTCATGTAGCAAGGAATGCAAGTAAACTGTCCCAGAAAGGAAAAGACCAAACCATGATCCAGGCAGGCTGACAAAAGAACTCCCCTTCTTAAAAGTATTTAATTTCATGGAAGAAAAACAAACAAAAAAAGTCATAGAAGTATATATATATATATATATATATATATATATATATACACATACATGCACACACACACACACACACACACACAGACACACACACACATATATATCCCCCAAACCTTGTATATTTCACTTAGCAAAACAAAATCCTTCAATTAGACCCACCTTCCTTATACCCATCCCTCTTTAGATGTGTTATCTATCATCTGTTTCCAGCATATAGATAAAAACAGAAAACAATTTATTCCTTTCCTCCACTGTCCTTTCAAATTCAAATTACAGGCTCATTCTTCCTTATGTCTTGAATAAAAACCTTAACTTTTGGCATATATTTGAATACTAAAAATTCCTCCGAAATAACTTAGATCCTCGAAACATTTTCAGTCCTACAATTAAAAATAAACATCCAAAACATGATTCTTGTCATTTTCACTGGCTTTGTTCTGCTTTAAGCAGAGAGGACTATGTTGAAGTAGAGAAGTCTGGGTCCAACCTCACTAGGCTGTTTCTGGTCCCTTCAGATCTACAGCAGTGGAAGGGAGAAGAGGAAAGAGAGCATGTGATAATTACCATGGTGATTTGACATTATTACTTTTAGATTGGAAGGTGTTCCTTCTCTATCGGTTGCTTTTCTGAGCTCTTTGGGAAAAATAATTCCTCAGTCACTGGAAGTCACTTATTTGTAAAGTTTTTAATACAAGCTGTGCCTAATCTGGCTGACTTCTTAAGACCTGTCCCCTCCCCAAACCCAATCCAGACTACACTTTTGAGCATAGTCTATCTGGAAAAGATCTAATCAAAACCCTGCTATGAATGATTCTATTATGACTCCTTAGTAACTCATTTTCTTTCGTCTTAAAATTGCTGATTTCCTTCTTGTGGTGACCTTTCCTCACTTGACTAGTGGCTGCGCTCTAAGTATGACTTTCATATATGCTCTTCTCAGGAGTGGGTCAATTGCCCATCCCTCT
Source organism: Prionailurus viverrinus (assembly GCF_022837055.1). NCBI lineage: Eukaryota > Metazoa > Chordata > Mammalia > Carnivora > Felidae > Prionailurus > Prionailurus viverrinus. The sequence goes on from NC_062570.1 coordinate 92,362,137, forward strand.
GACTCTTCATATTCAGGAGACAAATACTAATTATTCCAATGACAGACTCTGAAAATGCCATCAATGAAACCTGAGCTTTGAGGAAAGAAAATGTCTCCCCATGGTGGGAATTAAAATTCTAAGTAAATCTTTATCCAAACCAAATTGTCGTTCCTGACTTCTTTAACTCCATCGGTCTATAATCAAGAGATTATTGTTATGATAAATCAGCGTTTCACAGCATCCACACTACTGACATTTTGGGCTGAATAGTTTTTTATGGTGGTCTGTCAAGTGCGTTACAGAATGTTGAACACATCTCCAGCCTCTACCCACCAGATGCCAGTAGCACCTTTGCCCAGCGACCCCAATCCTTACCACCTAAACTGTCTATAGATATGGCCAACGTCACTTAACTGGCAAAATTGACCTTAGTTGAAAACCACTGGCCCAAAGGACTACTTGAAAATCACCTGCTTTACAAGTCTTATATTGGAGGTTTTGTACCTGATTTAGGATGTGGGTTATATGCCACTGAATGTTGTGATGTTTTGTCTTCATTAAAGGCAAACTGCAAGAGTCCCATCTTAACATCCTCTGGCACCTGAAATTAGATTTGTTCATCAACTCCTATTTCCAGTGATGTCTTAGCAGCCCAGTGATTTGTAGTGCTCCCTAAAGATTGTTGCCCTGAGCGACTGCCTATTGGCTTGTACCTTCATGCTCCTTCCTTAGCCATTAACCATTGGCCACACACACCTGACTTCAGAAGTAGAGCTGTACTGATGCCCTTGTTCAGTTTAGAAGGAATAGTATTTCTTTGAAGCTGAAATTTTTAAATGGCCCTGCAATGTGGGCCATCTCCAGGGAGAATAAGCCCTTTTGCACTCACACATAACACCCCACAATTGAGGATCTACCTTATAATACACTTACATCTTACCCAGTCATACATGAAAACATAACTGTGGCATCAGCAAAACAAATGTGAGAACATCCAGAGATAAATCTTCCCATACCTGTACTGTAGTATAAACTTGTATTTTAGAATATTACAGTAGGGTTCAGAAGAGAGTGATTTGGGAAGGGGAGTAGAGGAGAAATGTGATTATATTATAGTGTAACAGGACTAATATATATTTCTACATACCTTATTCTCTAAGGATATTGCAGATATCTAAAATGCATATGCATTTTATTTTAAATTATTGAAAAATATGATATTGATTGTGGGGATTCATTAGTGTTTGAGTTTGAGCTATCAAAGCGATGGCTGAGTAAGGAAAATGGCTCATTAAAAGGCTTACCTAAGTGAAACTAATGCTGTATTTTAACATATTTAAAAGACAGCTCTTATTATACATTTTTTATAAAAGTTGTTTTCAAATTTTGTATTAGTTTCTATTTTAATGGAGCCCAATCATATCTGTTGATCTGAATCCTCATCTGTTGATTTAAATCATAAATTAATGCAAAATCATGCGTTTTACAACTATAAGGTGAACATGTGTCAAAGATGTTAACATGATGATGAATGTGGGAACCATTAAAACCATTTCAGAAGAAAATCACAAGAAGCATGCATACATAGGAAATAAATTCTAAAATGAATTTGCAAATAGATATTTAAAAAAAAAAGGCTGTCCACAGGGCAATAATCAGTGTATTCCACTAGGAACAATTAATTTCCATTTTATGGACAAAAATGATCTGTATTAATATTTTTCTGTACCTTAAAAAAATTTAAAATCTCTCAAAGCCAATAAAAGATGTAGATAACGTGAATGGTCAATGTAAACAATATACCCATTAGCTTTTTTGTCACATTTTAAGGTCTTTCAATATTAGCCCTAACATGTTCTAAAACCAAAAACTGTATCCAGAGTTTTATATTGGTAATTTAGTAAATATCCCAAATTTTTGCATTGATAATTATTTAAATATAAGAAGTGGAGTTCATTTAATCTCATTGTCCTCATGGAAATATTATACTCAATTTTTTCGTATAAATTTCAGTAGATTATTATGTCAGTAGTTTGTTTTTTTTTTTTTTTTTTTTTTTTTTTTTTTAAATTTTTTTTTCAACATTTTTTATTTATTTTTGGGACAGAGAGAGACAGAGCATGAACGGGGGAGGGGCAGAGAGAGAGGGAGACACAGAATCGGAAACAGGCTCCAGGCTCCGAGCCATTAGCCCAGAGCCCGACGCGGGGCTCGAACTCACGGACCGCGAGATCGTGACCTGGCTGAAGTCGGACGCTTAACCGACTGCGCCACCCAGGCGCCCCCTATGTCAGTAGTTTGTTAAGGGAAGCCATGCTACAACATTATGGCAAGCTCTTTGCCACTTGTAAGTGTAATCATTAAAAAAATTCTAATGAAAGTGTATTATTAAGAATTTTTTAAATGGCATAATTAAGAAATACAAGAATCAGTTCTTGGGGAGCTTGGGTGGCTCAGTCAGTTAAGTGCCCGTTTTTGGCTCAGGTCATGACCTCACGGTTTGTGAGTTCAAGTCCCACATCAGGCTGTGTGCTGACAAACCATAACCTGGAGCCTGCCTCAGATTCTGTGTCTCCCTCTCTGCACCTCCCAGCTTGGGCTCTGTGTCTCTCTCTCTCTCTCTCTCTCAAAAATAAATAAACATTAAATATAAAAAAGCATCAGTTCTTTACACTAGTGATAATATAGGAAGATTTCTTTTAAATGAGATGGGCTAACAAATTTCATTTTCACATGGAAATTTTGAATATTTTAAATACTATAATATGTTATTTAGCATATTAAATATTGAATATTTCATTAAATAGACAATAAATATAAGCAACTATATTAAACTGACATGATTTGATGCCATATACCCATGGGGGTGTATGAGTTTCCTGAAGAGAACAGAAATCTGATGCAAAACTGGAAGAGAACAGAAATCTGATGCAAAAGATTTCGGCTCTCTCCAGGAAACACTCCAAATTGTCTAAATATTAACAGCACTTCGAAAAAGTGGCTTAACATTTCACAATGAAGAAGGCAATGGTGTCAAATCCTTGGGTCGGAGGTTAAAAAAAAACAATAGCAAAACAAATTTAGAATTGAGATTAGCCAAAAATAAAATTTATGTGGCTGCACTCCCTGTCAAGATCACTGCTGCACAGGTTGTACCGCAAAATGTGCAATGAGGGTACCCCCTAGTGGTCAGATGCTAAAGCAACTTTTTAAATGACCGTCATCAATGTACACAAATACGAAAGTAGGAATTTAAGAGAACACTGTCAAAATAGAGGCAATACACAGTTTTAAAGGGTAAAGAGGCTAAAAAAAGAGAAAAGCCTCCCCAATGCTCCCATTCCCCAAGCAGTTCCTACTAGCTAAGTGCACAGATGTGGCTCCAAAGGAGAGGGGGCGGGGGTGAAGAAAAAGAGAGTTAGTTTCTCCCAGTGATCACATTTATTACATACTAATACTTTATCTTTTGTTTCCTCAGATTTAGGCAGTATTTAATTCGTGGTGTGAATCATTCAGATTAAAACAAACCAAAAAATATCTTTATGAAGTACTATTGTATACCTCATTTCATGCTAGATCTAGTGTATTTTTTCCTGCTCTAAATTTGTTGTAGAGTCTTGTGAAGTTCTTTTCTGTTCCTCTCTTCAGCATTAATATGGCCATTAAGAATCTTCTTCCCACATATAACTCACTTTCTTAGATAGACTCTGCAGAGAGAAAAGAAATGCCCACAACTCCACCTGGGGTTTCAATGCTGTTAAATGTTAAACAGACACTGTCCTGTATATTGGTTATCTTCAAATGTATGGTACCTCCACATTTTCCCTAGAAAGCATAAAAATTGCTTTTGGTGACTTATATGTGCAGTGTGTTTTATATGTAATATATAAAGACATAAATAGATCACATACACAACACTCTATGTTACATATAAATGCCATTTGCTTTCTCTCATCTCAAAGTCCTCAAAATTGATAGTTTACAGATATGTCTGGTGTTGTCCATTTTGTTTCCCTAATTTAAATTGGTACTCGAACCAGTAGCTAGGGCAAAACAAACAAAGTGTACCTTTTTGAATGAATTATAAATTTTCTTTCTGTCTAAACTGTCAATGAGGAATTATGATTCTATCAAAGTCAAAGTTTAAACTTTTTTTTACAGACATTCAAAAATAATATAGTCTGTTTCCACATATTAATAAATTAAGCATAATTATCTTTATTCTGAACATAATTGCCTTTGAATAATAGACTACATGATTCACAGTATTTTACTGGAGGATAAATGAGGTACTCTCCAAAGAGCCTAGCAGAGTGGCAAACAATAAATAGTAACTATATAATATTTTTCTTCAGATGCTTTTAGGTATGTTTTCTTTAATCACCTCTTTATAATCGGTCACATCAGAGAAAGGAGAGTGCAACAGATAGAAAGTTTTATTGGGGAAAAAAAAAGAGATCTTTTGAAACTGTGACCAAAATATCTTGCTTTTGTACATTTTACAAAGACCCTTGACCATGAAAACTCATTTTTTAGGGAAATACTTAGGGAGTATATGAGTGAAGGTTCCCTAGAGTATCAGTCTCATTCCATTAATTATAAATACACACCTAGTGGTCTTGTTTATTAGAAGGAAACTTGGCATATGTTTCTTTATTATTTCATGCAAGCTGCTGAACTATACAAGTTATGAAAGCAAGTTTTGTTACTGTGCCCTTGAAAATACTTGGATAGAGATAGCAACAAAAGAAAGTAGAATTAATACCATGAATACCATATTTTATTATCTGTTGCACAACTGATAGACAGTTGGTGTAGGTCACCATTGCTAACCTTTTTGCCTTACATGTATTTGCGATCAAATAAAAGGTCACTGAGTAAAGATAATTTTAACAAAATCTCAGAATAATTATCCACTTTTTTTTGTTACAAATATTTTTGTATTACAAACTTTCCTATGGGATGCGCAGTCAAAACATAAGAAAAAATTTGTCTGAAGTCATCCTACAGGAAGGCTGTTGAAATTTTTTCCCCATAAAAGTCATATTCAAAAGGCTTGTCCCTGAGCATTTCATCTAATTAATAAAATAAAGATAGCTTTATCATATTTTAGTACTTTTCCAATAAATACTTGAAATATAAATAATGTATAATCTTTCTGTTTGACATTTGAAGTTTCAAGTTCTTCAATATTTTCAGATCTTCAAACATAGCTATCATGTTTGCTACTTTGTGAATGGTCATTTTTTAAACATGAAAGAGAGCTAGTCAATTAATGTTACTCTGCACTCATGTAACCAAAACACTTGTTTCTCCCTTCACCCTACTGTGGCATCCAAAAATAGGCATATTTTGGCATATTTCTTTTTCAAAATCAATGAACTTCAATATTGAATGAAATGCTTTTATTTTGCATTACAGTATTTAAAATGCAAGGCACATGGTTAAGTATTTTTTTCTCCAATATAATTATGCTCTTTGATTCTAAAGTACAGATTTTCTCTCAGGTCTCATGAAACATGCAGTAATGAAAACCAGTGCTTGATGGTAAATGACACATTGCATCCTGAAAACAGGTAATTAAAAAAAATTGATTTTAACAAAAATGTGAGTCACCGATCGAGCATTGTGAAGGACTGTCAGTGTTTAATGCCACACACTTTACACCCATCCCAATATGGCTACGAGGTAGATAGAAATGATCTCATTTTAATAAATCTCACTTCTAGCCTTCAGAATCAGGATAAACACTTAACCTATGCAATGGTCAAAATAGAAGATATAACAAGTTTGGAGAGCAAAAGCAATTTTGGTTTGCAATACCAATAATATGTAGAATGGCAACTTGTCTTCTAAAATAAAATATACCATCACCTAAAATCATGAAGAAACGCTTAGAACATATATGACATGAGAAAAAAAAGTTTATCTTGCATGACATACCCAAAAATATTGCACACACAGGAAAGTTACACTTTAACATTTGAATAAATAATCATACCACACAAACTGTAAACACTGTTTACTCCTTATTTTCTATAATTCTTCATCCAAAAAGAGTTTGTAGAATTTACTTTGTACATGCGTATGTATTTTGTGTATGTGTTTAGAGAGTGCCATTGTTGTTTTGTTGTGTTTTATTTTCTTAATAGGAATTTATATTATGTTGTTCAATATGCTCTTCAAACTATACCCCCAACAGTAACTGTGAAATGATCTTGTAGAGCTGCGTTGTCTAACCTAAAAAACATCGTTCCGTGCGATTATTTCAGAATATAAATTATATATATTTCTTACATTAATTTTATGTATACTACAATTTTATAATTTTTTACTGCACAAAATTGTTATAATAGAAACTTTGTTCATTCTTTTTGTCTTTAAGCAATATGTTTTTTTCTTTTGGTGTTAATTTTTGTTTGTTTGTTTTAAGGTTCTAAACTTTCAGAGAGCTCTGCTTTGGTATAAAACTAAGAAAAAATTAATTTATATTTGATTTCTGGATGTAGAACTACCATGCACACCTCTCCGGAAACATTTGCCAAGAGACTAATTTATAATATTCAAAATTATGATTCTTTATTTTAAAACTATTGTTTAAGAGTTATGACTCTTTGGTCTTATCCTTCTGGTCATGTTTGTGTAGCTTGTGAAAACTGGGGTTGTCTAAAGATTTGCTAACAAGAGTCAGGAAACATGGGGCCAGGGTGCTGTAACCTCTCTCTCCTTTTCCCTCATGAGATGTCTCTGGTGCATGAACTCCTTTGTGCTGAGCCTTTAAACAAAGCTTATCTAACAGCTATTCCTGAATCTCAAATGGCAAGGGAGCTAAGATCTATTGATTATCTTTATTTCAAACTCTTTGCCTTTATTAAATGAATTTTCCCTGACATATGGTTTCATGTTCTGCTGGACTAGGTTTCCAATAGATAGATGTAAAGCTGGAGCACAGATTTCTATATACTTGTTTTCTAATAAAATAAGTGCTTTATTGGAAATCCCGACAGTGGAAATGCTTAATTAAAATCTGGGGTAGGGGCACCTGGGTGGCTCAGTCGGTTGAGCATCCAACTTCAGCTCAGGTCATGATCTCGCAGTTGAGGAGTTCAAGCCCCACGTAGGGCTCTGTGCTGACAGCTCAGAGCCTGGAGCCTGCTTCCGATTTTGTGTCTCCCTCTCTCTCTGCCTCTCCCCCACTCATGCTTTGTCTCTCTCTGTCTCAAAAATAAAGATAAACATTAAATTTTTTTTTTAAATCTGGGGTAAAATTTGAAGGTATAAACAGGCTGTTGACATGGTGATCAGTTTGCCTCTTTTTACTCTGTACCCTTTACAGTTTGGGCTTCATGTTCTTCCTCACCTGGAAATTTGCTTCAGTAACTTCACATATTCGAATGAGCAGCATAAATCCAATCCCCAAAGCATTGTCGAGTAAGTGGTTCCTTGAGAATATGGAAGCAAGTATAATGTTACAACCCACAGCACAAAAATAAACCAAAGTTCTGCCACATGTACCTCTGTTTTCTCCCCCCACCTCCTTGGATTCTTCTATCTCTGTTTCAAAGGATCTCCCACTCCTGTCCCCAAACTCCCTCTATCCTGGATCTCTGTGCAACTTGTTCAGCCTCCCTCAGCATCCAGTATCTCTTTTTTTTCCCCCTTCATCCTTTTTCTTACGTACAATAATTCAGTCCTGCCAAAATCCCTCCAATTTGCATACTTACACCCTCACTTAGAGAAATTGGGATCTTCAGAAGATATCATTTGTTTAGAGGTAAAATGAATTCTAACAATGTGTGGGCATTTGCACTTGCACACATTCTTTGATCTGTAGCATCCCAATCGTCATGTTTATAAAGAGCTGTCATGCTCTGGAAAGCAATATTTTCTTGCTCGTATTTATCAGTGTGTACTGAGGCGAATCCTCCATGCAAAGAGAGAAGTTAACATCACATCACACATCTATCCTGAAAGCAGTTGTATCCCATGGTTTGGACCTTCCTATATAACCTCTTAAAGTTTTGTGATTGGTCTTCTTTCCTATATAGACTCTGGTCCCTTCTTTTTCTTTTATGTCTGACAGTACAGAAGCTGATTCTCATTCTTTATCCACCACCTATCGTTTTGGATTGCTGAACGTCAACTTTTTCTATAATGCTTGGTTACATTTTACTCTTTCAATGGACCCAGACTTTAGTTTGCTGGCTCAGATAATGCATTTCAGCCCGTTTCAACAGTTTGAGCTGACAGGTTAGCTCAAAAGACCAGAGAAATACACTAGCTCACGTGCTAAGAAATATTTATCTAAAGATTAAAAAATTTTAACTATGTTTAGCCTTCTAAAATAACAAATGCCCAAGTCATATATGGTTTGACTTCTTACCACTAAGACACAGTATCTCACTTTTATTTCCTGGGTCATAGTTTTCTCATCTTGAAACTACAGTAGTGAGCTAAATAATCTTTGATGTATCTTCCAGCTATAAAATGTGACTTTTCATTGCACAAGTCTGTGTTTAACTCCATATATCTAAGCTATCTAGGCCTAGACTGTTTTTGGGGGGTTGTTGTTGTTGTTGTTGTTGTTTGTTTTGTGTGTGTCTGTATGTGACATAAAAGACTGACATTTTTCTTTATGCAGCTTTCAGGTTCAAGGGAAAAGAGAGGGTGGAAGGAGAGACAGACAGAGACAGAGATTTCCAATTTCTCTGTGATAAGCTTTTCCTGGCCAGAATGAAGCTGTTTCATGATTTTCTACGTGTCTATACCTGTCCAACTCCATGCTTTTTGAAGTCAGTATCTCTATTTCATAATAGAATCAATTCTTTCACTAGGAACCATCAACTTCCTATTTGTTCCATATCGTCTACAAAGACCAAATTTCTTAATGAATGAAGGCTTCTATTTTTGTAGAATATTCAAAACACCACAGAGGAGAAAATATCCATTGGCTTTTAAAACAAACTTTGTTTTTTTTTTTCTCATACTATCAGATATTACTGTTTGGTTGTTATTTTTTTTTAAGCTTATATTCATGAAGACCTCAAGTAAATGACATTTAGGTGAAAGCAGAGCTCTTCATTCTTCCTGCTACGCCCTGTGCATCGTCACCTCTTCTTAAATTGTAAACCTAGGGTCTCTTTCGCTGTTTTTATTCCATCCAACTATCTTTTGCCCACACCTGTCACTTCTAGCTTCATGTCACCTGCAACACTCTGCCCCTTCTCCAGAACCCCTACTGTGGCTGTCTTTGGTGTGCCCAGCTCAGTATTCATACATCACTGTCATTCAGATTTCATGTTGATGACACTGACAGTGATTGCTTCCTGTATATAAATAGAAAAAAGGAAGAGCCTATAACAAAACAATGCTTCTCTAAAGGCTATAGCCAATAATTGAAATCCAGTCGCATCGCAGCTGGGTAATTCTAGAATTTCAAACAGAGGCCTCTTCACTGATAGCTTTTTGCGAGGCTGATCTGTCTGACACTGTTATTTCCCAGAAGTTTACCTGTCTGACACACTGTGTAGACTTATTCTTCAGCAAGTGTGCACTTCTGTGCTTGGACTGGGGGGGAAAGAATTAAACTTGCTGCAAATAGCATTTATTTATTTATTTGACAGCTGTTACAAAGATAAGGTCATGCCTGTGTAGCTGTGCTTCAATTAATGAAACCTGATTACACATGTGAATTAGGGGATCAGCTTTTGCATTATGGAAGGGATTATTCATATCACAAAAGAATTCACTGCAGGGTTCCATTAAAAAGTGACTACTGCTTTTAAAATCAGGCACTCTAAGATCACATAGATTGAGGTCCCCCCACACTACTTTTGTTCCAACTATATTTTATTAGCTATATACACAACAGACATCTATCTATTTATCTATCTACATATATATGTATATATCTATATATATCTGTGTATATATCTATGTGTATATCTGTATTATAGATATACGTCTGTTGTGCATACATATGTGTGTGTCTGTATATATACAGTGTTGTGTATACGTGTGTGTGTGTGAGTGTGTGTGTGACACACACATATGTATGCACAACAGATGTATATATATACATACACACACACACTCACACACACACACACGGATACACAACACTGTATATATACAGACACACACATATGTATGCACAACAGATGTATATATATATATACATACAGACACACACACACTCACACACACACACACGGATACACAACACTGTATATATACAGACACACACATATGACACACACATATGTATGCACAACAGATGTATATATATATACATACAGACACACACACACTCACACATATACACATGTATATATATATATATATATATATACACGTGTGTGTATATATATATATATATATATATACAGACAGACACACACATAGACACACACACAGGTATATATACAAGTATAACTCAGAGACATAGCAGGTTTGGTTTCAGACCACAAAGTAAATATTGCAATAGAGTCAAATGAATTTTCAGTTTCCCAGGGCATATAAAAGTTATGTTTACACTATGCTGTAGTCTATTAAGTATGCCATTGCATAATGCCTAAAAAACAATGTACGTACGTCAACTAAAAATACTTACTTGCGAAAAAGTGCTTACCATCATCTGAGCTCTCAGCAAATCTTAAACATTTTGCTGGTGGAGGGTGCTGCCTCGATGTTGATGACTGCTGACTATTCAGGATGCTGGCTGCTGAAGGCTGGGGTGGCAATTTTTAAAATAAGACAACAGTGAAATTTGCTGTATTGACCGACTCTTTGTTTTGTGAATGATTTCTCTGTAGCACGTGATGCTGTTTGATAGCATTTTACCTACAGTAGAACTTCTTCCAAAATTGGAGCCGATCCTCTCAAACCCTGCCAAATGCTTTACCAACTAAGTTTATGTGATATTCTAAATCCTTTGTTGTCATTTCAACAATCTTCACAGCATCTTCCCCAGGCGTGGATTCCAACTCTAGAAATCACTTTTTTGGCTCTTCCATGATAAACGACACTTCATCCATTTAAGTTTGATCAAGAGATTGCAGCAATTTAGTAATATCATCAGGCACCACTTCAAATTCTAGTTCTCTTGCTGTTTCCACCACATCTGTAATCACTTTCTCCACTGAAGGTTTAAAACCCTCAAAGTCATCCTTGAGGTTTGGAATCAACTTCTTCCAAACTGTTCACTTTGAGTCTTTCCATGAATCACAAATGTTCTTAATGACACGCAGAATGGTGAATCCTTTCCAGAAGATTTTTAATTTAAAGCCAAAATCACCCCTCGATCCATGGGCTGTAGAAAGGATGTTTTATTAGCAGCATTAAAACAACATTAATCTCAGTGTACATTTCCATCTGAGCTCTTAAGTGACCAGGTGCATTGTCAGCAGTCATATTTTGAAAAGAATCATTTTTTAATGTCTATTTATTTATTTTGACAGAGAGAGAGAGAGAGAGAGAGAGAGAGAGAGTGAGAGAGAGAGAGAGAAAGCATGGGAGTGGCAGACAAAGAAAGAGAGAGAATCCTAAGCAGACTGTCAGAGGAGATACTGTCAGTGGAGAGCCCGATGGAAGGCTTGATCCCACCAGCTATGAGATCATGACCTGAGCTGAAATCAAGAGTCAGATATTTAACTGAATGAGCCACCCACGCACTACAAGAATCAGTCTTCTGAACAGTAGATCTCAACCGTGGACTTAAAATATTCAGTAAGCCATATTGTAAACAGGTGCTCTGTCATCCAGGCTTTGTTATTTCATTTATGGAGCACTGGCAGAATCGATTTAGCATAATTCTTAAAGGCACCCAAGATTTTCAGAATGGCATTGATCATTGGCTTCAACTGAAAGTCCCAGCTACACTAGTCCCTCATAAGAGAGTCAGCCTGTCCTTCCAAGCTTTGAAGCCAGGTATTGACTTCTCCTCTCTAGAGTCCTAGATGGCATCTGCTTCCAATAGGAGGCTATTTCACCTGCATTAAAAATCTGTTGCTTAGTGGAGCCACCTTCACCAGTTATCTTAGCTAGATCTTCTGGAGAACTTGCTGTAGCTCCTACATCAGCACTTGCTGCTTCACCTTGCACTTTTATATTATGGAGATGGCTTCTTTCCTTAAACCTCTTGAACCAATATCTTCTATCTTCAAACTTTTCTTCTGCAGCTTTCTTACCTCTTTCAGCCTTTATAGAATTGAAGACAGGGGCGCCTGGGTGGCTCAATTGGTTTCAACTTTCGGTATGGGCTAAGGTCATGATCTCATGATCATGAGGTCTAGCCCCGCATCCGGCTCCATGCGGAGTGTGGAGCCTGCTTGAGATTCTCTCTCTCCCTCTTTCTCTGGCCCTCCCTTGCTTACACACACACACACACTCTCTCTCTCTCTCTCTCTCTCTCTCTCTCTCTCTCTCTCGTTCTCTCTCAAAATAAATAAACAAACATTAAAAAAAAGAAGACAGTCAGGGGGGTTAGCCCAGTTTTTGCTCTGGATTAGGCATTGGTTTAAAGGAAATGTGTCTGGTTTGATCTTCTGTGCAGACCACTAAAACTTTGTCCATATCAGCAATAAAGCTGTTTCTCTTTCTTACCTTTCATGTGTTTACTGAAGTAGCACTTTGGATTTCTTTCAAGGACTTTTCTTCTGCATTCACATCTTGGCCACCTGCTGTAAGAAAGACTAGCTTTTGGCCTATCTTGGCTTTTGACATACCTTCCTCACTAAGCTTAATCATTTCTAGCTTTCAATTTAAAGTGAAAGATGTGAGTCTTCCTTTCACTTGGACACTTAGAGGACATTGTAGGGTTATTAATTGGCCTAATTTTCAATATTGTTTTGTCTCGGGAAATAGGGACGCCTGAGGAAAGGGTGAGAGATGAGAGAATGGCCAGTCAATGAAGCAGTCGGAACACACACGCATTTATCAATTAAATATGCTGTTGTATCGGGGCGTACTTCGTCATGCCCCAAAACAATAATGATAGTAACATCAAAGATCATTGATCACAGATCACCATAACAAATATAATAGTAATTAAATAATTTGAAATATTACAAGAATTATCAAAATGTGACACAGAAACAAACACAAAGTAAGCAAATGCCAATAGACTTGCTTGAGGCAGGATTGCCACAAAAGTTTAATTTGTAAAACATACAATATCTGAAAAGCACAATAAAGCAAAGCACAATAAAACAAGGCATGCCTATATCTGCTTTCAGGAAGAAAGATGGGTATTATGTAGAGACAGATAATTTTATTATACCAAATGGTATATTGAAGAACTCCATTTTCTTTTAATTTTCAAACCTTTTGTTGGAATATTAAGATTAATGAGAAATAATTTTTTGTTTGTATTAGCTTTTCTGTTCCTGGAAACCAAGAGAATACTTTGCATCAGGAACAAAGTGAAAGTGTGGGACAGAGTCAGATCTCTGAATTTTTTTTATTTATAAGAGCAGCTCAATTAAATTCCACATTCCAGGAAAGGAATTTTCAGGAGATCCTATATCTGAAAAAGTAGGAGAAAATTACAAAAATGTTCCAAGCTTCTGTGAATGAAAGACAGTTGTATAGTGACTTTTAAAGTTTGTTTTTTTGTTTGTTTGTTTTCACTATGCTCCTTGAACCTAGATTTCTTGGTTGAGTGTGGATTTCAAATAAACTCTTTAAAAACAACTTAGTTTTATGGAATTAGCTATACTTTATTTTAAATCTCAAGTCTATATACAATGCTTTCCTGGAAAAGAGATGGCTTTTTTTTTTTTAATTTTTTTTTCAACGTTTATTTATTTTTGGGACAGAGAGAGACAGAGCATGAACGGGGGAGGGGCAGAGAGAGAGGGAGACACAGAATCGGAAACAGGTTCCAGGCTCTGAGCCATCAGCCCAGAGCCCGACGCGGGGCTCGAACTCACAGACCGCGAGATCATGACCTGGCTGAAGTCGGACGCTTAACCGACTGCGCCACCCAGGCGCCCCAGAGATGGCTTTTTCTAAAGTTGTTTTGTCATTCTAGCAGATACATTCTCCAGATTGTTTCCAACAAAGACTTGGCTTTTTAACAAATTTAATTATCTAACAAATAGTAGTAAGGGGAGAGTGAAGCTTTATTGCATGATATTGATGCCTTTGAGTAAAATGAAAACACTGTAGGACTTGGAGTAGACTGTCTGGCTTATTGTGATAGCTCTGCTACTAGAAAAATGTGTCACCCTAGAAAGTCACCTTAAAATCTCTGTACTTTATTTTCCACGTGTGTTAAATTAGGGTTATACCAACACTGCACAGCTCACAGAAGGTGAAACAATCAGAAAACTGATTTCAAACCATTTGAAAGTACAAAAATAATTTCTCAGAAGTAGTCTGAAATGAGAAGAATTATTTTAATATCTATTTAAAGAGAAAGACATAAGCATCAATACATCTTAGATGTATAATAGGAAGATCTAAAATAATTTTGATTACCCCCAGAACTGTGGGTCATCTTTGACATGTGGAGCTATTATTATCCTCTAAATAGACTATCAACAACTTGAAACTAAAAAACATAAGCCCCATATATTTCCACAACTGTCTAATATGTACTATAAATATGTATAAAAATTGATGGAGAGTAAGTTCATATAGGCATATTTTCTGGGTCTCATAATTTAATCACAAGCCACCTAAGACATAGGCTCTGGGAATTAAACACAAATTAAAGAAACCTACCTTGACAGAGAAGACAAACTCCCTCCCCCAAAACAAACAAAACAGCATTCCAGGGACAACAGATGGGATAGCTGATGAATTCATCTTTCTATAATTTTCTTCCATTGTTCCCTGTTTACTTACAAATTAAATGTCCTGATTGATGGGGTATGTTGTCCTTGAGATTAACCTCAACTGGTTAGAACATGTTGCCTGAAAAGCCTGAGATAAGAGTTTATGGCACCAAAAGAGCCAGATGGCTTTTCATTATTCCATAGCTTGAGTGAGTCAGAACAATACCATCAACTCTCAGGAAGCAGGTCGTATTAATGGCCTGCCAATGCTGATCAATCCATCTCCATGGTATACAGGAATGACACAGCATGCAATTTTTCTCTGGTCCCCGCCCTACTCTTCTACTTTACATACATATTCACAGGCTTTCCTTGAGGCTGATCTTATTCTACTAACATTCCGAATAATTCCCCTTAAAGGATACAAGCCCTTTATATTTCTTATACCTTCACTAGTTTATACAGTTAATTGCCTTTTTTTTAATCAATGACATAATTTTAACTTATAGAATTCTTATGAGCCTACATAGATAACACATACATATGTGTGCATATGTGTATATACACATATTAAAGCTTATATGTTTCTGTGTGTCTTGGTCCTTTATCTCTTTATATATATTTATTCTGAATATCATATATATGCATAATACATATCTATTTAATTTATATATGAATATATAACTAATTTTCTCTCTATGCATATTGACCATTATAACTTAAAATACATACATACATACATACATACTGTAGATAGATATAGATTTAGGATCACATATTCATCAATTAATAAAATATTTTGTGAAGGGCACCTGGGTGGCTCAGTCAAGCATCTAACTCTTGATTTCGACTTAGGTCATGATCTCACGATTTGTGAGTTCGAGCCCCACGGTGGGCTCGGTGCTGACAGTGCACAGCCTGCTAGCGATTTTCTCCCTTTCTCTCTTCCTCTCTCATGCTCATGCTCTCTCTCTTTCTCTGAAAATAAATAAATAAACTTTAAAAATTATTTTAAATATACTATTTTGCGAATTTTACATATTCAATATTTTAAATGTTTAAATATTTAAAATACTTAAATTTAAAATATTCATTTATATACGTAAAACAAGTTTTTTAATGAAAATGTGTCTTACAATCTTATGACTCCAATTTTTCCTGCCATACAGATTAAGAAGTCTTTGCTTTTGATTAGGACATTCTTGATCCCGGTATCTTTGGTGAGGGGAAATATTCACTTAATATCTGTGTGTACATGTGTATTAACATATAGAAAATATGGTCATTGGCTTTGCTATAGGCAGAAATTCACATGTATAAGAAAATATTCATTATGTTTTGGTAAAGAAAGCACTGATTTTCTTTTCTTTTCTTCCCCTATTGAACCAAGTAATTATTCTTCTCTGTGATTCATTTATCCATTAGAAATATAGTTATTAAGCATAATTCTCATGACAGATATTATGCTAGGATATCAAGATGATACCTATGTAAATAAGTTAGAAGTACTGGCTTCTTTTCTATTTCTATATGACCTTCTAGCTATTTGGGAGTGATCTGTCTTCTTGGTCATCTCTGGTCTTCTGAGAATGCATTTAGCCTAAAATGTTTCTTCAGACTTAGATTTTTGCTTCTTGTCTAACCTCATGTGCTGATTTCCTTTCACTATTTAGAGTTTTCCTTGAAATCTTTTATAGATGAACCATCATTATCTAGTTAAAACTTTGAGTTAAGTGTTACATACATTATGCTTTGTACTATATTGTAATTCTTCCTTATTGTTCTAAATGCACCGCGTGCTGGCAAAGATAAATCTGAACACGAGTTAAAGTAGTAAGGACAGAATTAGTCAGTAATATACAATTGCAATAGAGAAAAGAAGCCAGCATGAATAGAACTCAACTTTGATTAGTACAGAGGTAACTGAACATTTTAAAGGGCAAATGAGGGACTAGGGAGGAGGATTGGCAGGCGCTCAGAGTCAGGGAAGTAAAAAACTTTTTTTAAGTGAAAAGGGGTAGTTAGTCCATGTGAAACCCATCTGGGTTTGGTAACTGATACTTACCAAAGTTAGGCTCCTATCCTCCCACAGAGGCTGGGACACAGACCCTGTCTTCAGGTGTTGGCTAGAACCAACAACAAATTAGCTGGGTAGCCTTAAGTTTTCTCAGGCAGGCACTTTGAATGGGGGGTGGGGGGAGGGGGATCATTCTAGATGTGGGGCCTTGAGCTGTTAGCAGCTATGTTAGTGTTCCTTCAAGTCTTTAGAGGCCAAGATTAAATTTTAGTCAAGAAGAGAGTTCAGAGGAGACTGGCTAGAGTTTGGTCAAGGAGGAGATCTTTGTCAGTATTCATGTAGAAAATTTAGAAAATGTAAAGAAAACAGTTAAAACTTACATGCAACCAAGCCCAGCTAACCAAATGTTACCATTTTTGTGTATTTTATAATTTTTTTACTTATTTCCCATTTTTACATATTCTGTTTCAATGGACATAATATACTAGTCTGAGGATTCTAAAGGTGGAGGATGGCTAATGCCCCAAGGTAGCAGGTTCCACAAATTGAGGGATTGTTTGGGGAGAGCTAACTGCATTTCTTCAGTAGCGTACTCAGTGTCATGAATCTTGAGGACCAAACGTAGAACCAGTGGCAAGCATGCTGCATGATGTCATTTAAAGAGAAGTTGTTTCATATGGCTTCTGCTACAAAACATGGGACTTTTAAAAGAGATAGTTCACAAAGAGTGAGACACCAGAAGTCAGAGTGTAAGGAGAGAACAGAAGCAGACTGTTGAAGTAGAATCTGGGAATCAAAATCAAAGGGATCCATGAGGCATCCTCCACAGATACCAAGAATGTTCCCATGTAAGAGTGTTTCTTTATTAATTAGCCACAAAGCCAAAAGAATGCAAAGACAAGTAGACAAGGCAGGAGCGCTGCCTGGCTCACACTGCTTTCCTTCCCATACTTGGGAACCAGGGAGTTCTGGAGCAAATGACGTTAGTAAAATAAGGCCCTACTTGGAAGTCTGGCTCAGTGGTGCTATCTTTGAATAAGATATAAATAATAAATTAATAAGTTATAATAAATTAATAAATCAAAGTGATGATTTGTTAATTAAATTGACCCAGAGCTTTGTATTATTTATGAGTGACAAGAAAAAATATGGGGACCTGCCGGTGTTTTCAATCAGTGGCAGAGGGGAAATTTCCCCCTCTGAAAACATTGTTAAGTGATAGTGTGTGACAAAAAAGAAATGGCTTTCAGAATTGCATTGCAAAACTCAAGTTTCTGAAACATCTTCAAATAGTGGGGTACTCTAAGCCTTAAATGTAAAACAAGCTGATGGAAATTGATTTTAATGCAGTAACCATTAGGATTCAAGTAAAAGGCTGTATTTTAATTGAGAGCATAATGGACCTTTAGCTGTGTAACTTAAAATATGTTTCCTGTGCTTAGATATCCCAATAATCCCTAAATGCCTGAGTACTCAATTCAGTTATTGTCAGGAATAGGAATGCCTTACGACAATAACTTTGGAGCAGTCTGGGTAACACATTAGGTCCCCGGTGTTTGTCTTTCTGTTGTACTTGTATGATCACCTATCCTCTCTTACACACATCAGTAACTGGGTTAGGCAGTTACAAACAGAGCCCTCACAACACTCAATTAAGAGTAAATGGGCTATATGAAGTGTAATCTTCCTGTAAGAGTTCACTCTGGTTGATCAGAAATCTGAAAGCGAGTGGATTCTGGCGTTGGTTCAGCAGCTACTTCAACATGTTACGTCTGTGGTTTGTGCAGTAGTCTTGGCCTTTCTCTCCTGATCTCAATATGGCTGCTAAATTTTAAGCCTTCACACTCACATTCTAGGTAACAGACAGAAGAAAGAGTTTGAAGCCACAAGGGCTTTCTAATAATCTCTATCCTTCTACTTCTGTTAATATTGCATTGTTCACACATGTATACAAAGAAAACTGAGAAATAGGGCTATTTAATTGGGTAGACTGCTTCCTACAATAACTGTGTGTGATGGTGGTGGTAACGGTGGTAGTAATGAGGAAGGGGGTTCTCATAGAAGGAAGGAGAGAATTATAATGGTCAGACAATTAGTATTCTCTGTCATTTGGCTAACCCTAATGGAAGGCTCTGGTTTGTTGGCTACAAATACTAACAGAACACGGAATGACTATCCTCCACCGTCATGCACTACTTAGAGTAGCAAAGCTCCAACCTGCAATGACACTATTATGTAGGAGTCTCTCATTTCTTCATCAATGGCTCAAGAAAAAGCAGGAGGCAACAATCAAGTTTGTGACTGTTTTATCTATACCCTGGGCATTCAGTCAAGGTCTCCATTGAAATATCACTCAATTAGAACAAAAGGGGGTTCTTCTTGGTTGAAACTTTGGACTAGATACATTGCCCTACATTGATCTAACATAGTCAATTGATGAGTGTTTTTATAAGAATAAAGTTCCAAGATTTCGGAGCAACTCTTCATAAAAAATGAAGCACAATGCATAGCATTAAAGATCTTTTAGGCAGGGCAGTAGTGTAATAATAAAGGATCTTGTTATCACCCTGCAACCTGTTCCTGTTGCTCCCTATTTTCACCCACTCTACTCTTGCACCAAAGTGGGGATTCAGTGACTGAGGTTACTATAATCAATCAGCCTCTCATGTTCTATTTCAGTGTTTTCTGTATTCATATGACTTGAGTGTTTGATGATGTGTTAACAAACTCATTTAAAAACTACCTAAGATCCTCAGCCAAAATTTTGGCTATCACTTGCCATAGAGATTTCCAATTTATATTTGTATTTTAAGCATTCTGGGAAAACTTGTAATTAAAGAAATCCATTCAACTTTATTTAAATCAGCATTTCCTATATTTGTGTAATGATGAAAATAATTTTTCTTGCTTATGAACATTATGTGGAAAGTTCCATGGAAGGTTTTTAAATAAAGTTTATTCTATCTCAAGTATTTCTGCTTACTGCACACTTACTGTTTCTTTTTGACATCTACATATCATTAAATTTAATATTCCTCTATATTTTTAAAAAGCAATTTTAATGTGTATTTATTTTTGAGAGAGATAAAAAGAGAGAGAGAGAGTGTGAGCAGGGGTGGGGCAGAAAGAGAGGGAGACACAGAATCTGAAGCAGGCTCCAGGCTCTGAGCTTTCAGCACAGAACCTGACATGGGGCTTAAACTCACAAACCATGAGATCATGACCCGAGCTGAAGTCGGACACTTAACTGACCGAACCACCCAGATGCCCCAATATTCCTCTGTATTTTAAGACAAAATCTAATAATACATCTATATAGCCTATTGACAGATTTTTTTTCTTGTTCAGGCACCTAAACCTGGTTCAATCAGTTATGGCTCGAGTCATGGAACCATGAATGACAAAGGGATCAGTGGGACATATAAGACCACATATATGAAACCTATGTATAAGACAATTTCTTTCCAGGAAGGACCTTCACAAGAGCTGTGGAGTATTGCATTCACACAGGGAATCATTCTCTCCTTTTCAGTACATACTCTGATGTTCCCAATGAATCTGAAGCCTCAGTCCCCCATGATCCACTCCTATAAATAGTAAGTCAGATTGGGGGAATAAATTGAATGAACTGTCACAAACATTTCTCAATAAAATAAGGGGGAAAGTGTAACTGTAGCCTGAATAAGAATTGCATGTAGATTTACTAAGCTTTGGGGTCCTCTTCGTTGAAATGCATTTCCAAAGGGAAAAAAAATCAATATTAAACTACATTTGATATATTTCTTTGCTAAAAGCCACAACTTCCAGTATTCTAGAGAGAAATGATTTATAACTATAACATCCAACAAAATGTTCTTTTTGGCCCTGAAATCTGATAATTTGGTTTTACATGGTGACTGTGCTTCCAGAAATAAAACTCCTGTCCATCACCATTATTATTATCAAGGATAGGCTGAGAAGTGCTGTAGACAGCATAGCACATTTTCCCTGCTTTACTCATGTGTGATAATTGCAGAGTTTTGGAAATGTATTAGCTACATAAAAAGAAGAATGAAGACCTTAAAGCTGTTTTAGGTAGAAATGAGCAAGGAACCTTGGTTTTCTATCTTGGGAGCACTTTTCTCGGCGTATTCTATAATATATTTCATCTTGGCCTTGCAGATGTATTTTCGAATATTTTGACCTGAAAACTGTCTTGCGAATGCTTTATCAGCCTGCCTTCCTGTCCACACTAGTACCTAATGCATATTGTAAGTGAAGGGTAGAGAATGAGAATGTAGCCCTCATTTTCAATTCTCAATCCTTAATTCTTTTTTTTTTTTTTTTTTTGGTCTTTTTGGGTAGGCCATGTTTGTGTGGTTTGCATAGGATGTCTTAAGGAAAAGATACTTTTCATCAATTGTAATAAATGCATCACTCTGGTGGGGGATATTGATAATAGGAGAGGCTATGCATGTATGGGGACACAGGGTACAAGAAAATCTCTATATCTTCAGTTTTTCTGAGAACCTAAACTCACTCCAAAAAATAAAAGTCTCTTTAAAAAAAGACTCTCCTAGAAGTCTTAATAAGAGGAAATCATTATCTTTTAGCTCTTGTACAAGAATTATTAATGCAGAATGAAGAAAGGGAGAATTCTAATTATATTACTAATTATACTACTGTTTATTGGCTTGGTGGCCCACCTTATTTTGAGCTGAAGGTGCCAGGAAAGATGTAATGATATTATATCAGAAGTAGGATTCCTTCTATATGTCTTCCTAGGAGGGGAATCCATTTTCAGCTCATATTGTAATTAAGAAATTACTCCTTTTGGGGTGTCTGGGTGGCTCAGTCAGTTAGACATCCAACTCTTGATTTTGGCTCAGCTCATGATCTCATCGTTCATGAATTTGAGCCCCACATCAGGCTCTTTGCTGGCATTGTGGAGCTTGCTTGGGATACTCTCTCTCTCTCTCTGTCCCTCCCCTGCTTGCTGTCTATCTCTCTCTTTCAAAATAAATAAAAATAAAAGGAAGAGAAAAAGAAAGAAAGAAAGAAAGAAAGAAAGAAAGAAAGAAAGAAAAGAAAGAAAGAAAGATAAAGAAAAAAATTACTCCTTTCTAGCAAAAGGAGATCATGGTACCCACCTCCTTTCTGTTCAGCTATAGAACAGTCATAGTTGAGGGGAAAAAAATCCAAAATCAAACCAAACCAAACCAAACAACAAACAAGAAACAGAAATTAATCCCACAGAGCATGGAGACTTCAGCTAAAGAGAGAGCAAATGTATTAAGTAAATAGCAGGGAGATACCATTTCCTAAGTAGTTATTGATGATAAGAATTTAACAGAACATAATGAAGGGACATACCATCTTTAAAAACCTTGTTGATGAAGGGTTGATACTTGAATGAACCTTTAAAAGGTAATGTGAACAAAGGTTAAAAACTCTCTTCAAGAAGTAATGAATAATCTAATATGAGAAAGTGGCATCCTAGCATAGACATGTGAACTGAGAACAGTACAATACATAGAACTACATTAATAAAACAAATGGATAAATGATTCAGAAGAGACCAAAGGAAATGTCAGTCTCTAATTTAAAGATCTCTTATTTAAAGTCTCATTAATTTAAAGATCTGCATCAATTCCAAATAAATAAATAAGAATTGAACACTGATGTTGTGTTCATTTATTTATTGTTGTTTAATCCATCCATACCATATTTTAGGAATTGAACATCCATTATATATGGCTTTAGTTTAAGAGTACACATTCAATCAGTTTTGGTTATTTATTTGGTTATGTTTGTATGTATGTCTTCTTTAGTCTCATGTTACAGAACATCTCCACATATCATTACACATAGATAAGCATATCTAATTGAAGATGAATATGATTGCATCAAGATTCTGAGGCCACGTAGGCAAAATGAAGATAAAATTTGTTACAAAAAAAACTACTCTTGTATTTTTATCTGTATCGCCCACACAGTATATGGTTTGATTTTAACATGTGTTGAGAAGTTGTCCACCAACACTTAACATTATTCCCCACTAACATGTTACTTAAAAGTCCCTTTATTTGTCTTGAGGAGGAGTACAACAGAAAAGTTAGCAAACTGTAGTCTGTTTTTATAAAGAAAGTTTGAAGACAGCCATACCCATTCATTTATATATTATCTACGGCTGCTTTCTAGCTACAACAGAGTTGAGTAGTTGCAACAGAGCCATTAAGCTTGCAAAGGATAAGATATTTACCCACACTTTACAGGAAAACGTGTTAATGCCTGGCATAGCACAAAGCAAATGCTCTTTGAGTCAGACAGCTTCAGAAGGAACTATGTGTTCCCAGTTCGGCTTCACGTTTTCTGCTGTTTTATGATTCCCGACATAAAACAACCTAACTTTTGCTTATATATTAAGGTACTCTGTTTTTCCCATTGATCCAGAATTTTCTACCAGCCCTGAAACTAAGCCAACTCCTGGTATTTTTGGGTGTAAGGCAAGAGAATAAATGGGGCTCATATACAACACATTTAAAGTTTAAATCAAGTAAGAAGGATCATTAAAATAGTATGTCTTATCCTTCTGTTTTGATAAGCATACATTTATAATGAACTAGAAAGCCAAACTTGAACGTAGAATACTCAGACTTTTAAGTTTTTATACAAAAACATGGCAGTATGAAAGGGATCTATTCTCAACCTCCATCCTGAAACTTCTCCATAACCTTCTCTTTATATTTTGTTTCTTCCTCCACGGCATAGGGCAGCATGCAGTGGACATTCTGCCCTCATGCCTAAGCTCAGTCCACAGCTCATCCAAGTGTCTCCTTTTGGCCCCTCCCCTCTGAAGGCCTGGCGCCATGTGTGACATGGTCAGTCCTTGAGAAAACAGACCCAGCAAAGAAGTCTCATAAATCTTACAAGCAGGCCTAGATCATTTTACCAGAAAATCCCCAGGTCCTAGTTGCCTAGAATTTGGTCAAGAGGAGGAGCATAGGCTCAGAATATGTTCTTCTCTTGGCCCCATATACTCCTTACTCTGTGGAGAGATGCATAATTAATGGAGAGCCCATGTAGATCCCTCGCAAAAGCTTGCTATCAACACCACTAGCATCAGCATCCCTTTGGACAGTGGTTCCCAATTGGGGGTGATTTTGTCCTCTAGGGAATATTTCACAATATTGAAATCATCTTAATTATCATGACTAGTCAGGGAAAGTCATGGGACTAGTTGGGTAGAGGCCAGGAATGCTGTTAAACATCCTGCACTGCACAGGATATGTCTCCAAAACAATTGGTCCAAAATATTAATGGTATCGAGACTGGAAAATCCTCACCTAAGATGTTATTAGAAATTAGACCCTAAGGCCCACCTCAGATGTACTGATCAGAATCTGAATTTTAACCGTATCTATAAATACATACGTTAAAGTTTGGGTGACACTGCCCTAAAGCCTGTGGCATAGTCGGAGACTCATCTTACTCTAAGGAGGGGTGGCACTGTCTAGGACAGATGCTTTGTTTGTGCTCCCATCAGATTGTCTGATGTCAGTTTTGTTGTTATGATTTTCCTTCATTCCAACACCACTTTTCACTTGTTGGTTTATTCCTTTTATAACAGATTCAGAAAACCAGACATATCTTTTATTTTTATCTTTTCATATAGAGCATAGCATACTAAGTTCAATCTATAGGAAGAATTTTGAAGGACATTTGAAAGGTTACATCAGTAAAGCTCATAATTCCTAATCGGTGTCACAGGCTTTATAACATTAAGATTATCCTAGACTGAACTCTCCTAGTTGTCTTGAATCATATCCTGAATTTTATGAAATAGGGAAAAACATAGACAGACTACATCATAGCTTTTTTAGAGGATTTCATTATCTGAGCAGGGCACAGGAAGTCTTCCGGTACTGAATGTCTGGCCTCTTCTAACATGACTCATTTACCGATGATACCAATTTCATTTCTCAGACTAAAAAATGCTGGAGAATGAATAAAATGAAATCTCATTTTTCAGTTGAGCCTGAATACCTTAATTTATTGATAGAAAAACATGTTTGTGTTTAGCTTGATTCTTGTTTTACCCATGCATAGACAACCTAAGGAATTATTCCAGTTTGAGGGGCCAAAGCATTAGAGGTGTGTGCATCTTGTGCACAAAGAGAGGATTTCTAGAGGCAGGAGGACAGTGAGAGGGCCATATACAATGTTTTCAAGGGGACTTGTACATAACATTTTCTGGTCCCAAACATATTGTAAAGAAGGCAGGCCTTGCATTTACTGTTTAAACAGTATATATGTCCTTGTATATACCCTATTCTGTGAAATTCACCCATCCCTTAAGGAATACAATCATATGGTACTTTCTTCCTCTTCCTAATTTCTGATTTTTATATTTACTCTAAGTAAAATTCCTACAAATATTCCTCGAGAATCCACAGTAATTCCAAGCACTATGTTGAATAAAGACAGAAAACAAACCAAAAAACAAACCAAAACAAAACATTCAACACTTCCATGACTGCCTGCCTGACAATAAATCTCCTTTATGATTTTTTTTTAACATTTACAAAACACTCTCTTCCCATCTTCACTCTGGGAATCTTTAGTTTGGTATGAAAAAAACAAATGTGTGTGTGTGTGTGTGTGTGTGTGTGTGTGTGTGTGTGTAATTTGCTTTGAATAAGTATATGAATGAAAGTTGGGGGGATAATACAAAAATTTCTGAGGTTTTGGTAGCCCTTGACATTGTCCAGTGTAGGAAGTCACCTGTTTTAGCTATTTATACAGACTGATTCTTCTGGCACCCTCAACAGTTGTTTTCTCAGTATAACTTTATCAGCTGTTCATCAAGACATTTTTTCAGACACAATGTGCATTCCATTAACCTTTGAAAGGCTTATGATTCGCTTCTTTTCCAGCTATCCCCCATCCATGGAGCTATCTGTTTCAACTCTATTTCTAGCCCAAATCTTGACTTACATCTTACATGAAGAATGATTTAGTGACTCATCCATTGGTACTGCGTGACAGACCAGTATCCGAGCTGCCCTACCAAATGACTCTTGATGACATGCCAGCCTTGGACTTTGCCACAGGCCAGATCATTGAGCATTTTCTCATTTCCGAGGATTTTACTTTGCTCGCATTTTCCTATCACGTTTCTAGCAGGAAGTTCTGGTTACCAGTGACTATAACTAAGAACATGTTCTTTGCTGAGAGATACTGTCTCCTTCTACTTGACTTAACTAGGTAGCTCACAGCCCAAAATTGTCACTACCTTTTTCACCTAGATATGTCATATACATTGCATGATCTTGCTCCCTCCCACCCCCAGACGTCCAGTTTCTAGACAAGAATTTACTTTAGGAAGTGAAGTAATTTTATCACTCTAAAAGTACACATTAAAAAAAATGTTTATTTATTTTTGAGAGAAAGAGAGGCAAAGCACCAGCATGGGAGGGGCAGAGAGAGAGGGAGATACAGAATCCAAAGCGGCTTCCAGGCTCCAGGTTCTGAGCTGTCAGCACAGAGCCTGACGTGGGGCTCAAACTCACAGAAGGCGAGATCATGACCTGAGCCAAAGTCAGACACTTAACAGACTGAGCCACCCAGGTGCCCCTAAAAATGCACATTTTTACAAAGTTCTTAAGGTAAAATGTACCTTTATTTCTATATTTTATTTTTCAGTTAAATTATTGATATATTTTGGCATAGGTTTGGCCATTAGATGTATGGTTATTGAAGGAACTTGAAAATTAACCATATAGTTGAGAGAAGGACAGAATTCATGTAGTAATTTCGATATGATTAAAACGTTTATAAAATGGCTTTTGTCCTTGTTCTAAGTGAACAGGATATGGCATAAAGCAATCCTTCAGAATTGTGTTCATATTAAGAATCCTGTTTCCAAGATGACTCACACCTAACTGAGTGCATATTGCTATTTTTCATGCTGAGTGTGTTGCTCTTGTCTGTGTCATTCTTCCCTGTTCACATGTTTAAAGGAAGGGAGGGCAGTGTGAAAAGTGGTCTGTGGTTACCTTAAGGCCTTGTGGAAACCTAAAAATGCCAAAGGTATAGTATTTACATGATTGTAGAACATTGGGCTTAATTATTTTGTGAGTTTCTCTCAGCATATTTTAGGCTTAAATTTTTTTTTAATGTGGCTGTTAGAGAAGCTGACAATATAGAATTAAGCCATATAGATCAAACTGTAAAGAAATAAAGTCTTAATCATGGACACACACACACACACACACACACACATGCACAGCCCATACTGGGGCAGTATCTTTTTGAACATCAAGAGAATAGCAAATCACAAAAGGGGGAAAAAACTATTATCTGTGGGAAAGCAGCTTAGCATTAAATTTTGCCAATTTCCTTTACCCATATAATTTTGAGTTCAGGTCTGCTAATCAGAAGTATGTACATTAGATTTGTAAAGCAGAAGGTAGACAAACTATGGGAATTATAGAGGCACACATATAAACAGATTGAGTAGGATTAGCAAAGTCTTCAATTTGTGTTTTAGAGGAAAAACCTAAGATAGACTCCTTCAACAATGAGAAACAATTGAAAGAAAAAACCCAGGAATACTGGGGGAAAGTTGTGTATTGGAAAATTATTTTAAAAGACAATATTCTGGGGGTGCCTGCATGGCTCAGTTGGTTAAGTGTCTGACTTCAGCTCAGTTCTTGATCTTGCAGTTCATGAGTTCAAGCCCCAAGTTGGGCTCTGTCCTGACAGCTCAGAGCCGGGAATCTGCTTCAGATTCTGTGGCTCCCTCTTTCTCTGCCCCTCCCCTGCTCTCTCTCTCTCTCTCTCAAAAATAAACATTAGAAAAAAATCAATCTTTCAAAAAAAAAGACAATATTTTGGTGGAACTGATATTAGGATTCCAATCTATGCATATTAGGTCTGACCACAGGAGAAATTAGAAGAAAGAGAGTAGAAGTCTTTACAGGAAAAAAAATTACCTCACTTAAAAAAGAGAAGGAAAATTAACATAAAAATTAACTAAAATATTTTAGGACATATACATAAATAAGAAATATCTTTATATTTCAGTGATGAAAAAAATACCAAAAATTTTGAAAGGAGGAAAAAAAAAATGTTTTCTAGAAGCATGCACACAAAAATAATTTGAGCTTTCTTTTTTTTTCTTCTTTTATTTTCTTTTTCTTATCTTTATTTTTTTCTAATCCCTTTTTTTTTACAAAGTAAAATAACAAAAGTAAGGAGAGAATTTGAGTGAGGCACTATGTACCAAGATCTTTATGTCCAACGAAGTTATTCATCATCTTGGAAAAGAATTAAAAACAATTTTTAACAATTTTTCCTGTATGAAGTCTCATAAAAATATTTCACCCAGGTATGTTTCATGAATATTTCATTCATGTATGTTAAAAAAAAGAAAACCTTGAGAATATTGAAAATTAATTAGAAAATAGAACTCAAGTCAAAAATGTATAAAAGAGTAAGTTATCAAGGATGGTGGTGAGGGTATTTTTTAAATTATGGTTATGGAACTAAAAATAAAAAATTTCTGAAAATATCTACATTGTCAACAGAGACAACAAAATAGCTGGGGTCTTGAAATCTGAGGGAAAATGAGAAGGAGGGTCTGGGTGTGCTGGGGTCAGCAAAGTGCTGAGAACATAGCAATGGGCAAGCAAATTCCATTAGTCTTTTTTCACATTGTTGCTATTCTATCAAAAAGCAATAAAAATAGGGTACTGTGTATGGTTAATGCTGTCAGTGCCCACACTCATCTCCAGCCAGTTTCCAGCTGCTACTATCTGTTTCCTTTGCATGGTGACTCTCACATGCTCTTAAAACATGCTCTCATGCTCATGGTGCAGATCAGAAGTTCCAAATGACTGAAGACACCAGGAGTAGCTTCAGCCAGTGGTTAGCAGGAGTTTGTGTACAAATACCCCAATTGTTTCCCCGCTTAGTTGGGATAACTTTGAGGCATGCCATCTACACTGGCTCCCAGAATCTTCCCAGTCTGTTTAAACTCCACTTTACCCACAAAGGTAATTGACTTAATAAGACACCTGTTACTGGCTCCTTTCTCTTCTGTCTCACACATCTCCATTCCACTACTGATACTCCTGTGGTCACCTCCCCAGATAAACCACTCTCATGAAGATCCTGGGCTCAGGTGTGCTCCTTGGGGAAATACAAGCTATGACACCACAGGTCATTTAACAAATTGTCAAGCAATACACTACTAAACAAATCTGGCAAGTAAAATGAAGGATCACATACATTTGTAGTGGCAGTGTGAATTGATATGAAGCATCTAGAACTCAACTTGATTCTAAATATCAAGGCCATAAAATGCTTATGCACACACACTTTGATCCATTTAGTGCCACTGTGGGAAAACCAACATAAGGGAATAATTATATCACACATAGGAAAATAAAAATCATGCCTAATAATATTCATGAGCTATAGCATTTATAATAGTAAAATATTAGGAAAATGTTTCCAAATTCAACATATCATTGGCAAACATCAGAACAACTGTCAAATTAAAACATTGCCTTATTTGAGAATTAAACTGTGGATTTTATCTTAAAGCCAGAAAGCTGCCTGTGATAAGGCATTAATTGAAAATCGAGATATACAAATCTATCATAAAGTTGTTTATTTGCATTACCCAGAAATCCTACTACAGTTCCAAGAAAAATAACACTGAGACAACAATTTTATACCTGCCTCTTTTTCCTTTAAACCTGGCCCAGTATTTTTATTTCACTGAGAAAAGGGAGATCATGGAAGTCACATGAATCAATACATTTACTTAAAATGATACCCATACACCCTGTCCTGCTATAATGATGAAATAGCCTTTACTGTAACCAGAACCAAAGATTCCTTTTGTCTACCAAATTGTCTCCCTGCTTTAGCCTACTCAAGGATTATACTGTATTAGCTTCTTCTGCTTTTTTCTCCTTTTCTCTTTTTTTGGTAATTGTTTTCATTTATTATAAATGATCATTTATATAATTCTACACTCATCCCTATTAAAAGAAAACAAAGTAACAAAAAACTCTTCTCTTTTATACTCAACTGCTGGTAGAGCTGCTTATAGTCATAGACTCTTTTTCCTCCCCTTAGTCCAATTCAGATTTTCTTCCCTGTCATTCCATTGAAACCTGTCTCATCAAAGTCACCAATGACTAGCTTTCCAAATAAAATTTTCAAATATCTGTCCTTATCACACCTGAAGTTATAACAGTTTCTAACACTATTGACAACTTTATTTTAAATCAGAATTATTGGGGCACTTCGGTGGTTCAGTTGGTTAAGTATCCAACTCTTGGTTTGGTCTCAGTTCATGATCCCAGGGTTGTGGGATTGAGCCCTGAGTCAGAAGCCTGCTTGAGATTCTCTCCCTCTACCCCTTTCCCCCTCTCTCTCTGTCTCTCTCTAAAAAAAATTAGTTAATTAAACAAATAAACAAGAATTATTAATTTGGCATGGGAAATATCTTATTTCCTACTCTACTAATGACTCTTCTTTAGTCTACTCCCTGGCTCCTCCCCCTTTGTCAGCTCTCCAAAGTTTCATTTGCCTGAGGGCACAGTTTGGGTCCACCAGTCTTTTTTTTACTACATCTACTGTATTCTAGGTGTAGATTCATTCAGACCCATGGTTGAAAACTGAGTTTAAACTGATGATTTCCCAACATGTATTTCTGAGCTTCCAGACTCATCTCTAGCTGCTAAATTGATGTCTCTATTTGAATGCCTAATGGGTGGCTCAATCACTATGTAGCTGGACTAGAATCCCCTACCCACTTTGAATTAATCTTCTTTTGCCTGCAATAGCTCTTTCTGGTATCATCATGCATCTAATCCAAAAATCAAAGACTTTGGAGTTATCCTTATTTCTCTCTTTTTCTTAGTCCTCATCTCCAAATGGAGATTCTACCTCCAAAATTTTTTCTGAGTTCAACCGTCTCACTAAACATCCAGCACTGTTACTATAATCCTGTTTCTTGCCTGGACAATGGTAATAGACTTTGAATCAGCTTCTAGCTGAAGTGATTTCCTCTTCATGGTCCATGCAAAACAGATAAAGTAATATCTTTAAGCGCATGAGCCAGATTACAGCACACAATTTCACTTAGAATTTTTTTAACTCTTTTTAATGACTGCAAACCCTACCTAACCTGGCCACAATTTATCTTTCTGACCTTATCTATCATGACTTTGTCATTCTCTAAGGCTTATATTCACTGACCTGTTTCTGCTATTAAAAAATGAAAGCATGACAGTCCAAAACCTCTTGGATGCAGCAAAGGCAGTCGTAAGAGGGAAATATTTAATAATCCAGACCTTCCTAAATAAGGAAGTAATGTCTCAGATACACAACATAACCTTACATCTAAAGGAGCTGGGAAAAGAACAGCAAATAAAGCTCAAAACCAGCAGAGGAAGGGAAATAATAAAGATTAGAACAGAAACCAGTGATATTAAAAAAACAAAAACAAACAAAGAAACAAACAAACAAAGAGTAGAATAGATCAATGAAACCAGGAGCTGGTTCTTTGAAAGAATTAACAAAACTGATAAACCCCTAGCTGGATCGATCAAAAAGAAAAAGGAAAGGACCCAAATAAATAAAATCATGAATGAAAGAGATCACAACCAACACTGCGGAAATACAAACCATAATGAAAGAATATTATGAGCAATTGTATGCCAACAAATTGGGCAATCTGGAAGAAATGGATAAATTCCTTGAAATATATAAGTTGTATATACTTATATGTGTGTGTGTGTGTATATATATATATATATATATATATATATATATGTATAACAGGAACAGGAAGAAAATAGAAATAGAAATAGAAATAGAAAAAGAAATAGAAAATTTGAACAAACCCATAACCAGTAAAGAAATTGAATCTGTAATCGAAAACCTCCCAACAGACAAGAGTCCAGGGCTGGATGGCTTTCCAGGGGAATTCTACCAAACATTTTAAGAAGAGTTAATAGGTTGTTCGGCGGCAAGATGGCGGCTTAGGAGGACGCTGGGCTCACCGCACGTCCTGCTGATCACTTAGATTCCATCTACACCTGCCTAAATAACCCAGAAAACCGCCAGAGGATTAGCAGAACAGAGTCCCTGGAGCCAAACGCAGACGAGAGGCCCACGGAAGAGGGTAGGAAGGGCGGCGAGGCGGTGCGCGCTCCACGGACTGGCGGGAGGGAGCCGGGGCGGAGGGGCGGCTCGCAGGCCACGCAGAGCCCCCGAGTCTGGCTGGCAAAAGCGGAGGGGCCTGACGGACTGTGTTCCCACAACAAGCGCGACTTAGCGTCTGGGAGGTCATAAGTTAACAGCTCTGCTCGGAAAGCAGGAAGGCTGGAGGACAAAGGGAGGGAGAGCTGCTGAGCCCCCTGACAACAGAGCTCAGTTTGGTGGGGAACAAAGGCGCTCGCAGGCGCCATCTCCCCCGCCCATCCCCCAGCCGAAATCCCAAAGGGAACCGGTTCCTGCCAGGGAACTTGCTCGCTCCGCGCAAACACCCAACTCTGTGCTTCTGCGGAGCCAAACCTCTGGCAGCGGATCTGACTCCCTCCCGCTGCCACAGGGCCCCTCCTGAAGTGGATCACTTAAGGAGAAGCGATCTAAGCCTGCCCCTCCTGCCCCCGTGCACCTTGCCTACCCACCCCAGCTAATACGCCAGATCCCCAGCATCACAAGCCTGGCAGGGTGCAAGTAGCCCAGATGGGCCACACCACCCCACAGTGAATCCCGCCCCTGGGAGAGGGGAAGAGAAGGCACACACCAGTCTGACTGTGGCCCCAGCGGTGGGCTGGGGGCAGACATCAGGTCTGACTGCGGCCCCGCCCACCAACTCCAGTTATACACCACAGCACAGGGGAAGTGCCCTGCAGGTCCTCACCACGCCAGGGACTATCCAAAATGACCAAGCGGAAGAATTCCCCTCAGAAGAATCTCCAGGAAATAACAACAGCTAATGAGCTGATCAAAAAGGACTTAAATAACATAACAGAAAGTGAATTTAGAATAATAGTCATAAAATTAATCGCTGGGCTTGAAAACAGTATACAGGACAGCAGAGAATCTCTTGCTACAGAGATCAAGGGACTAAGGAACAGTCACGAGGAGCTGAAAAACGCTTTAAACGAAATGCATAACAAAATGGAAACCACCACAGCTCGGCTTGAAGAGGCAGAGGAGAGAATAGGTGAACTAGAAGATAAAGTTATGGAAAAAGAGGAAGCTGAGAAAAAGAGAGATAAAAAAATCCAGGAGTATGAGGGGAAAATTAGAGAACTAAGTGATACACTAAAAAGAAATAATCTACGCATAATTGGTATCCCAGAGGAGGAAGAGAGAGGGAAAGGTGCTGAAGGGGTACTTGAAGAAATCATAGCTGAGAACTTCCCTGAACTGGGGAAGGAAAAAGGCATTGAAATCCAAGAGGCACAGAGAACTCCCTTCAGACGTAACTTGAATCGATCTTCTGCACGACATATCATAGTGAAACTGGCAAAATACAAGGATAAAGAGAAAATTCTGAAAGCAGCAAGGGGTAAACGTGCCCTCACATATAAAGGGAGACCTATAAGACTCGTGACTGATCTCTCTTTTGAAACTTGGCAGGCCAGAAAGAATTGGCACGAGATTTTCAGGGTGCTAGACAGAAAAAATATGCAGCCAAGAATCCTTTATCCAGCAAGTCTGTCATTTAGAATAGAAGGAGAGATAAAGGTCTTCCCAAACAAACAAAAACTGAAGGAATTTGTCACCACTAAACCAGCCCTACAAGAGATCCTAAGGGGGACCCTGTGAGACAAAGTCCCAGAGACATCACTATAAGCATAAAACATACAGACATCACAATGACTCTAAACCCGTATCTTTCTATAATAACACTGAATGTAAATGGATTAAATGCGCCAACCAAAAGACATAGGATATCAGAATGGATAAAAAAACAAGACCCATCTATTTGCTGTCTACAAGAGACTCATTTTAGACCTGAGTACACCTTTAGATTGAGAGTGAGGGGATGGAGAACTATGTATCATGCGACTGGAAGCCAAAAGAAAGCTGGAGTAGCCATACTTATATCAGACAAACTAGACTTTAAATTAAAGGCTGTAACAAGAGATGAAGAAGGACACTATATAATAGTTACAGGGTCTATCCATCAGGAAGAGCTAACAATTATAAATGTCTATGCACCGAATACCGGAGCCCCCAAATATATAAAACAATTACTCATAAACATAAGCAACCTTATTGATAAGAATGTGGTAATTGCAGGGGACTTTAATACACCACTTACAGAAATGGATAGATCATCTAGACACACGGTCAATAAAGAAACAAGGGCCCTGAATGAGACATTGGATCAGATGGACTTGACAGATATATTTAGAACTCTGCATCCCAAAGCAATAGAGTATACTTTCTTCTCGAGTGCACATGGAACATTCTCCAAGATAGATCATATACTGGGTCACAAAACAGTCCTTCATAAGTTTACAAGAATTGAAATTATACCATGCTTACTTTCAGACCACAATGCTATGAAGCTTGAAATCAACCACAGAAAAACGTCTGGAAAACCTCCAAAAGCATGGAGGTTAAAGAACACCCTACTAACGAATGAGTGGGTCAACCAGGCAATTAGAGAAGAAATTAAAAAATACATGGAAACAAATGAAAATGAAAATACAACAATCCAAACGCTTTGGGACGCAGCAAAGGCAGTCCTGAGAGGAAAATACATTGCAATCCAGGCCTATCTCAAGAAACAAGAAAAATCCCAAATACAAAATCTAACAGCACACCTAAAGGAACTAGAAGCAGAACAGCAAAGGCAACCTAAGCCCAGCAGAAGAAGAGAAATAATAAAGATCAGGGAAGAAATAAACAATATAGAAACTAAAAAAACTGTAGAGCAGATCAACGAAACCAAGAGTTGGTTTTTTGAAAAAATAAACAAAATTGACAAACCTCTAGCCAGGCTTCTCAAAAAGAAAAGGGAGATGACCCAAATAGATAAAATCATGAATGAAAATGGAATGATTACAACCAATCCCTCAGAGATACAAACAATTATCAGGGAATACTATGAAAAATTATATGCCAACAAACTGGACAACCTGGAAGAAATGGACAAATTCCTGAACACCCACACTCTTCCAAAACTCAATCAGGAGGAAATAGGAAGCTTGAACAGACCCATAACCAGCGAAGAAATTGAATCGGTTATCAAAAATCTCCCAACAAATAAGAGTCCAGGACCAGATGGCTTCCCAGGGGAGTTCTACCAGACGTTTAAAGAAGAGATAATACCTATCCTTCTCAAGCTATTCCAAGAAATAGAAAGGGAAGGAAAACTTCCAGACTCATTCTATGAAGCCAGTATTACTTTGATTCCTAAACCAGACAGAGACCCACTAAAAAAAGAGAACTACAGGCCAATATCCCTGATGAATATGGATGCAAAAATTCTCAATAAGGTACTAGCAAATCGAATTCAACGGCATATAAAAAGAATTATTCACCATGATCAAGTGGGATTCATTCCTGGGATGCAGGGCTGGTTCAACATTCGCAAATCAATCAACGTGATACATCACATTAACAAAAAAAAAGAGAAGAACCATATGATCCTGTCAATCGATGCAGAAAAGGCCTTCGACAAAATCCAGCACCCTTTCTTAATAAAAACCCTTGAGAAAGTCGGGATAGAAGGAACATACTTAAAGATCATAAAAGCCATTTATGAAAAGCCCACAGCTAACATCATCCTCAACGGGGAAAAACTGAGAGCTTTTTCCCTGAGATCAGGAACACGACAAGGATGCCCACTCTCACCGCTGCTGTTTAACATAGTGCTGGAAGTTCTAGCATCAGCAATCAGACAACAAAAGGAAATCAAAGGCATCAAAATTGGCAAAGATGAAGTCAAGCTTTCGCTTTTTGCAGATGACATGATATTATACATGGAAAATCCGATAGACTCTAGCAAAAGTCTGCTAGAACTGATACAGGAATTCAGCAAAGTTGCAGGATACAAAATCAATGTACAGAAATCAGTTGCATTCTTATACACTAACAATGAAGCAACAGAAAGACAAATAAAGAAACTGATCCCATTCACAATGGCACCAAGAAGCATAAAATACCTAGGAATAAATCTAACCAAAGATGTAAAGGATCTGTATGCTGAAAATTATAGAAAGCTTATGAAGGAAATTGAAGAAGATCTAAAGAAATGGAAAGACATTCCCTGCTCATGGATTGGAAAAATAAATATTGTCAAAATGTCAATACTACCCAAAGCTATCTACACATTCAATGCAATCCCAATCAAAATTGCACCAGCATTCTTCTCGAAACTAGAACAAGCAATCCTAAAATTCATATGGAACCACAAAAGGCCCCGAATAGCCAAAGGAATTTTGAAGAAGAAGACCAAAGCAGGAGGCATCACAATCCCAGACTTTAGCCTCTACTACAAAGCTGTCATCATCAAGACAGCATGGTATTGGCAAAAAAACAGACACATAGACCAATGGAATAGAATAGAAACCCCAGAACTAGACCCACAAACGTATGGCCAACTCATCTTTGACAAAGTAGGAAAGAACATCCAATGGAAAAAAGACAGCCTCTTTAACAAATGGTGCTGGGAGAACTGGACAGCAACATGCAGAAGGTTGAAACTAGACCACTTTCTCACACCATTCACAAAAATAAACTCAAAATGGATAAAGGACCTAAATGTGAGACAGGAAACCATCAAAACCTTAGAAGAGAAAGCAGGAAAAGACCTCTCTGACCTCAGC
The DNA here is from genome assembly GCF_022837055.1 of Prionailurus viverrinus. Classification (NCBI taxonomy): domain Eukaryota; kingdom Metazoa; phylum Chordata; class Mammalia; order Carnivora; family Felidae; genus Prionailurus; species Prionailurus viverrinus. The sequence goes on from NC_062570.1 coordinate 92,398,775, forward strand.
CGTAGCAATCTCTTACTCGACACATCCCCAAAGGCAAGGGAATTAAAAGCAAAAGTGAATTACTGGGACCTTATGAAGATAAAAAGCTTCTGCACAGCCAAGGAAACAACCAACAAAACTAAAAGGCAACCAACGGAATGGGAAAAGATATTCGCAAATGACATATCGGACAAAGGGCTAGTATCCAAAATCTATAAAGAGCTCACCAAACTCCACACCCGAAAAACAAATAACCCAGTGAAGAAATGGGCAGAAAACATGAATAGACACTTCTCTAAAGAAGACATCCGGATGGCCAACAGGCACCTGAAAAGATGTTCAGCGTCGCTCCTTATCAGGGAAATACAAATCAAAACCACACTCAGGTATCACCTCACGCCAGTCAGAGTGGCCAAAATGAACAAATCAGGAGACTACAGATGCTGGAGAGGATGTGGAGAAACGGGAACCCTCTTGCACTGTTGGTGGGAATGCAAATTGGTGCAGCCGCTCTGGAAAGCAGTGTGGAGGTTCCTCAGAAAATTAAAAATAGACCTACCCTATGACCCAGCAATAGCATTGCTAGGAATTTATCCAAGGGATACAGGAGCACTGATGCATAGGGCCACTTGTACCCCAATGTTCATAGCAGCACTCTCAACAATAGCCAAATTATGGAAAGAGCCTAAATGTCCATCAACTGATGAATGGATAAAGAAATTGTGGTTTAATACACAATGGAATATTATGTGGCAATGAGAAAAAATGAAATATGGCCTTTTGTAGCAACGTGGATGGAACTGGAGAGTGTGATGCTAAGTGAAATAAGCCATACAGAGAAGACAGATACCATATGGTTTCACTCTTATGTGGATCCTGAGAAACTTAACAGGAACCCATGGGGGAGGGGAAGGAAAAAAAAAAGAGGTTAGAATGGGAGAGAGCCAAAGCATAAGAGACTTAAAAACTGAGAACAAACTGAGGGTTGATGGGGGGTGGGAGGGAGGAGAGGGTGGGTGATGGGTATTGAGGAGGGCACCTTTTGGGATGAGCACTGGGTGTTGTATGGAAACCAATTTGTCAATAAATTTCATTAAAAAAAAAAAGAAAGAAAAAAAATAAAAAAAATAAAAAAATAAAAAAAAAAATAAAGAAGAGTTAATACCTATTCTTTTAAAACCGTTCCAAAAAAATAGAAATGGAAGGAAAACTTCCAAATTCGTTCTATGATGCCAGAATTACCTTGATGCCAAAATCTGACAAAGACCCCACTGCAGAGGAGAACTACAGACCAATTTCCCTGATGAACATGGTTGCAAAAATTCTGAACAAGATACTAGCCAACTGAATCCAACCATATATTAAAAGAATTATACACCATGATCAAGTGGGATTTATTCCTGGCCTGCAGGGCTGGTTCAGTTATCACAAATCAATGTGACACATCACACTAATAAAAGAAAGGATAAGAACCACATGACCCCCTCAATAGATGCAGAAAAATCATTTGACAAAATACAGCATCTTTTCTTGATAAAAATCTTCAAGAAAATAGGGACAGAAGGAACATACCTCAAGATTATAAAGTCCATATATGAAAGACCCACAGCTAATATCATCCTTAATGGGGACAAACTGAGAGCTTTCTCCCTAAGGTCAGGAACATGACAAGGATGTCCACTCTCACCACTGGTGTTCAACATAGTGTTGGAAGTCCTAGCCTCAGCAATCAGACAACAAAAAGAAATAGAGGGCATACAAATTGGCAAGGAAGAAGTCAAATTTTCACTCTTCACAGATGACATGATACTCTATGTGGAAAACTAGAAAAGCTCTACCAAAAAACTGCTAGAACCGAAACATGAGTTCAACGGAGTTGCAGGAATCAGTTGTACAGAAATCAGTTGCATTTCTATACACCAATAAGGAAGTAGAAGAAAGAGAAATCAAGGAACTGATCCCATTTACAACTGCACCAAAAACCTTAATATACTTAGGAATAAATCTAACCAAAGAGGTGAAAAATCTATATGCTGAAAACTATAGAAAGCTTATGAAAGAAATTGAAGAAGACACAAAGAAATAGGAAAACATTCCATGCTCATGAATTAGAAGAACAAATATTGTTAAAATGTTTATACTATCCAAGAAATCTACACATTCAATGCAATCCCTATCAAAATAACACCCAGCATTCTTCACAGAGCTACAACAAACAATTCTAAAATTTGTATGGAACCAGAAACGACCACGAACAGCCAAAATAATGTTGAAAAAGAACACGTAAGCTGGAGGCATCACAACTCTGGACTTCAAGCTGCATTACAAAGCTGTAATCATCAAGACAGTATGGTACTGACACAAAAACAGACACATAGATCAATGGAACAAAATAGAGAATTCAGAAATGGACCCACAAACATATGGCCAACTGATCTTCAACAAAGCAGGAAAGAATATCCAATGGAAAAAAGGCGGTCTCTTCAGCAAACGGTATTAGGAAAACTGGACAGTGACATGCAGAGGAATGAATCTGGAGCACTTTCTTACACCATACCCAAAAATAAACTAAAAATGGATGAAAGATCTAAATGTAAGACAGAAAACCATCAAAATCCTAAAGGGGAAAGCAGGGAACAATTTCTTTGGCCTCAGCCACAGCGACTTCTTCCAAGACATGTCTGCAACGGTGAGGGACAAAAAGCAAAAGTGAGCTATTAGGACCTCATCAAGATAAAAAGCTTTTGCTCAGGGAAAGAAACAGTCAACAAAACTAAAAGGCAACTGACAGAATGGGAGAAAATATTTGCAAATGACGTATTGGATGAAGGGTTAGTATCCAAAATATATAAAGAACTTATCAGACTCAACCCCCAAAAATCAAGTAATCCGGTGAAATATGAGCAAAAGACCTTATCAGACACTTTTCCAAAGAAAACATCCAGATGGCCAACAGACATGTGAAAAAATGCTCAACATCACTCATCATCAAGGAAATACAAATCAATCCACAATGAGATATTACCTCACGCCTGTTAGAATGGTTCGAATTAACAATTCAGGAAACAACAGATGTTGGCAAGGATGCAGAGAAAGGGGAACCATGTTGCACTGCTGGTGGGAATGCAAACTGGTACAGCCACTCTGGAAAACAGTATGGAGGTTCCTCAAAAACTTAAAAATAGAGCTACCCTATGAACCAATAATTGCACTACAAAAATGCTCTTTTGAAGGGACACATGCACCCCAATGTTTATAGCAGCCCTATGAACAATAGCCAAATTATGGAAAGAACTCAAATGTCTATCAATCAATGAATGGATGTGGTACATATAAACAATTACTTGGTGATCAAAAATAATGAAATCTTGCCATTTGCAACAATATGGTTGGAACTAGAGTGTATTACGTTAAGTGAAACAACTCAGAGAAAGACAAATAGCGTATGGTTTCACTCATATGTGGAATTTAACAGATGAACATAGGGGAAGGGGATGAAAAACAAGATAAAAACAGAGAGGGAGACAAACCTTAAGAGACTCTCAAATACAGAGAACAAACTGAGGGTTGCTGGAGGGGAGGTTGGTGGGTGGATGGGCTAAATGGGTGATGGGCATTAAGGAGGACACTTGTTCGGATGAGCACCGGGTGGTATATGTAAGTGATGGATCACTAAATTCTACTCCTGAAACCGTTATTACACTATATGTTAACTAACTTGGATTTAAATTTTAAAAAAGTATTAAGTCTGGCTCATCTCTGTGTTAGGACAAGTGTACATGGTATTCTCACTGTTTGGATTCTTCACCACAGATATTTTATATGGCTGGTGCCATTCTAACATTCAGATCTCTAGTAAAGTATCATCCCTCTAGGGAATTTTATGGACCATTCTCTCTGTTATGTAATTTTCTATCCCATGTTGGGGAAAAGTAGCTAAAACCAAGATATCTTCCTAACAAGAAAACCTCTCTGCTACAGAAGAGAAAGAACACAATTTTATTGTTAAATAAGCTTTAAAACAGAATCTGTTGCACATCACAGGCCATCTCCTGACAGATTTCAAGGTCGGGAAAAAAGTTCATCCTTGTATATATTCAAGCAGATACAACCCATCGCATATGTGTTCTCAAGACAAACAATAACTAGTTATCAAATACAAGGACTTGACAGCACCATTTGTCATACATGGTTCCTCTTAAATTCACCTGGTACTTGAGATGATCACTATCTGTGTTACACAATTGGCTTTATTGACAGGAAAAATAAGCCTCTCATATCTTTATGATGAGATATTTTTGCAACTTGAAGCACGGTGCCCACTGAAGGCTTCTACAATCCTACAGAAACTAGGAGATAGAAGGCACTAAGTTTTTTGATGATTATATTTTAAAGAGTAGTTCCCAGATCCTTGAGAAATACACTTCTGGGTCTTAAAGCTGTCAAGAGGCTTATTTAATTTTAAAAAGATTTGCATATATTTCAAAAAGACAGAAAATAACTTAAAATTATTGATTTTCTAAAGTAAATTACTAGTTTTCTAAGGCTAAAAAAAGTGTAGGGGTTATCTTTTATTCTCAACTGGGAGAATTAATTTTGCTTTCTATCAACCCCATACTCATTATCACTATATTTGCACAACACTGATCAACAAATTAAAATTTATTTGTAGACCTGTCTTCTTGGGGTATTATCTTTTCTTTCTTTTAGAATTTAGCTTTAATATGGGAGAGAGCCAAAGCATAAGAGACTGTTAAAAACTGAGAACAAACTGAGGGTTGATGGGTGGTGGGAGGGAGGAGAGGGTGGGTGATGGGTATTGAGGAGGGCACCTTTTGGGATGAGCACTGGGTGTTGTATGGAAACCAATTTGTCAATAAATTTCATTAAAAAAAAAGAATTTAGCTTTAATAAAAACAGAACGTTTTTCTTTCAACTTTATAATTGTATTCTGACTGCCTATAACAATGTCTGGACCGTAACACATGCACAAATATTTATAGAACTAACAAATAGTATTATCATTTAATAATATTTATTATTTAATAATAGTATTATATAGTATTAAGCAAAAAAAATACTATGCACAAAGAATATACTGGGAAAAATACAGCAAAAAATGTTTTTTTAAATGGCTTTTGAGAACTACTATGAAATTGTTTTTAAGTTTCATTTACAGATTCCAGTGTTCTCTTTTTAATAGACTTTAATTTTTAGAGCAGACTTTTAATTTAGAGCAAAAACTTAGTGGAAAATACAATGCTTCCATTATTCCTTCTTCACCCCACCACTCTTCTCCTCTGCCCCCCCCCCCACACTATCAATATCCTGAACCAGAGGTACATTTGTTACAACTGATGAACTCACATTTCACACCATTATCACCCAAATTTTATACTTTACATTAGGGTTCATTTTTTGTCTTTGATGTACATTCTCTGGATTTTGACAAATGTATAATGACATGTAGCCATTATATATATAAGCATAAAGAATATTTTTACTGCCCTAAAAATCTTCTTTGGCCTTTATTAAAGGTATTAAGGTGGGATATATGGGTGGACCTATTTAGCCCTATGTATTTATCCCTGTATACTTACTTTACCTATATAAAGGTATCAAGAGGGTAAAAAGGTAAAAAGAAGGTAAAAAGATATATAGGTGGACCTATTTATCCCTCTATCTACCTTAATCCCTGGCAGCCACTGATCTTTTTATTGTCTTCAATTTTGTCTTTCCCAGAATATCATATAGTTGCAATCTTAAAGTATGTAGCCTTCTCAGATTGGCTTCTTTTACTTAGTAATATGCATTTAAGTTTCCTCGTGTCTCCTCATGGCTTGATAATCCATTTCTTTTGTAGTGCTGAATAGCATTCTATTGTCTGGATGTACCACAGTTTATCCATTCACCTACTGAAGGACATCTTGGTTGTTTCAAAAGAATAAAGCCATGAGGAATAAAGCTGCTGTAGACATCTGCGTGTAGATTTTTGTTCTTGGACATGTTTTCAACTCATGTGGGCAAATACCAAGGAGTGTGATTGCCGAATCATATGAAAGCATAGGGTGAGTTTTATAAGAAACTAACAAACTGTTCCAAAGTGGTTATACCATTCTGCAGTCCTGCCAGCAGTGAGTTCATCTTGTTCCACATCCTTGTCAGCATTTGGCATTATCAGTGTTTTGGACCTTGGCCATTCTAATAGGTGTGTAGTGAGGAGTCCACTGTTTTTCAAAATAAATCAGAACATTTATTTTACATGGAAAAAATGAACAATAATTGGATCATTGACTTAGAAGAGGTAAAGACAGGAACTGAATCCAAATCCTCTATAAAGGATCCACTATATCAACTTATCTTAGCATATCTGTTGATATTCCTTTTATTTTTAATTTTTGTCATTGTTTTGAGACAGTTTCAACCTTGAGCATGACTGGCTGGGTGTGTAATTTGAGCATTGTTGGACAAGTTTTGTTCATGTCTATATTTTTTCAGTCATAAGATTATGGTGTTCTATCCCAAGACTCCGTTCAAATAGTTCACATTTAAAATACCCCAATCTGTGGATTTGGTTGACTCAATACTACTTTAAAAAGTGTTTTCAGAAGTTTGACTATGTTGTTGTTTCTGAAAAATCTGATTTTATCTCTTTTAGAAGCTCACAATTTGTTTTTTTAATAGTTTTGAAGAGAAATAGGAGGAAGTATTAACTAATACCTCTGGGTGTTTATTGAATTAACATGAAACATTATAAAATCAGAAATTATTTCAAATCCATGGCATTTATCCTATCTGGATAGGATATATCTGGATATCTTGTCTCCCTGCCTCATTTGATTGTGTACCAGAGGATATGAGCCTTTAGTTTTCATATACTAAAGTCCACAAACTTCATTTTAACCTACCCCTATGTATAGTAGCAGCAAATATTATATTGATCAAGTCTTAATGGTAAACACGCATAGAGTAAACTGTGCAAAAATTAAACTGTTTACCCAAAGCAGACATTTTTCTCTTCCATTTGTTAATCCAGCTCACTCACTTGGAGATTACTCTCAATACCATATACTTTTTCATGGCTCCAATAAGGACCTAAAATGCTCTCTCATATATATAAGGTACACAATTTGGGCTCTTCAAAAGCAAGAAACACTTTTTGGTCATAGAAAATTTCAAATGGTCAGAATTTTCTGGAAATGATATAGATGTCACTCCTTAAGGAGATGTTTATGGTAAGGGAAACATTAGATGAGATGACCATTCATGCCCTTTTAAAGTTTAAATTAAAGAATTCAGTCATTTTGTAAGACCAGGATCCTAGAATTATGCCACAGAATAAGGGGATTATTTGAGTTAATTTGGAGTCTATTACCACAAAGAACGGTTGTATCTATGAAAAACAAAAGTTCAATGGTAAGTGTGTTGAATTGTGTGTCTCCAAAAGGGCATGTCATCTCCAAATCCTAACCCCTGGTTCCTGTGAGTGTGACATTATTTTGAAATAAGGTCTTTGCAGATTTAAGTAAAGGATCTTGAAATAAGATCATGCAGGATTTAGAGCAGGCCTCAGATCCAATGACTGTTGTCCTTATAAAAGAGAGGAGAGAGATTTGACACATGGAGTAGGCATGGGAAAGTTTCTCCCTCAGAGCTTCAGAAGGAGCCAGCCATGTCCATACTTTGATTTCAGACCTCTTGCCTCCAAAACTGTGAGGGAATAAATTCATGCAGTTTAATTCACCAGGTTGGTTGTAATTTGTTACCAAAGACCTAGAAAACTAATAGAACCTCTTAAATTGACTTTAAAAATCTGGAAATTTATTAACTCACACAAATAGAGAAATGACTGTCTTTGGAATTGAGCACTCTAATTCTATTTCTCTGCAATTCTTTGGGCTTTGCTTCTACCTTTAGTGTCTCATTAAAAAATTTTTTTTAATGTTTATTTACTTTTGAGATAGAGAGAGAGAGAGACAGAGTGCGAGTGGTGGAGGAGCAGAGAGAGAGACACACACAGAATCCGAAGCAGGCTTCAGGTTCTGAGCTGTCAGCACAGAGCCCGATGCAGGGCTCTAACTCACGGATAGCGAGACCATGACCTGAGTCGATGTCAGATGCTTAACCAGCTGAGCCACCCAGGTGCCCTAGTGTTTCATCTTTAGTCCAAATGTGAAATGGTTGCAACAGTCCAAAACTCATATGCAATCAATAATTTCTGGAGAAAATGAGGGAGGGATAAGAAACTTACTTCAGATTGCTTTCAAATTCCAGGAATAACCTTTTCAAAAGACTCAGAAATACTTCACTCAAAATTTATTTGTCCAAGTTAGGTCATATATGTATTTTTTTTAAATCAATAGAAATGAGGTTATCTTTAGACCTTTCATGTCCTCTCATGGTGATGGAGCTGAATTCAGATTCTCTTGCACTACAAGAGTTGCATAAGAAGGGTTAGATACCTAAACAAAGTGGATTTCTGTCAGAAAGGAGGAAAGGATCACAGATGTTGGGCAAATAATTTTACCTTTAAGATAACATGAACAATATAATGTTCCTACCTCATAGACACACCCACTAAGCAGCTTGCCTTTATAATAAATAAAATATCTTGACTTCCCTAATAAAAGTTCGCTAGTAAACTTTTAAGGTTACACTTCCCCTAACATTTGGAATTTTAATACCTTTTGTTCTATAACGACATTTCTAGTTAAATTTGGTGATGGGAGGAAAAAGGTAGAAAATAGTATTGCCTTTTTGGATTGAAGGGAGGATATATTGCCCGTCGTGACATATTCAGAAGCATGATACCTCTAAACCCTTTGTCTTTCTGTCTCCTACCCTCTTAACGTCTCATCTTTCCCCAAAATATCAACAGTCCGGATGACATGGTCTAACCTACGTGGAATAAATTAACTGACTTTCCTACTGCTGTTGAGTTGAATATATCATGTGTTTGGTAGATTAAACATTTTCAAATAAGTAGAGGGGTGGTTTAGACAAAGAGAACTATTTAATAATGAGAAATTATATGAACAAAGCTCTAGGCTAGACATATTCATGTTCAACACATTCCCCTAGGGATTTATTCCAATGGAACTGAAGAAACAAGGACTAATTTATATTTCCAGTGTTACACAGTTAGTGAGAAACCAAGATTGACTTCGAATCTTGTTTTGATCCCTAAGCCCATGCTCTCTCCAAAAGAAACTCGAACCAAAATTATTATTGCAGAGGAGTCACTAATAAATTAGGTATGTATCATTCTTCACTGGTAGGCAAAGAATTGTACGTAATTCCCAAACATCTATGTGTAAAACAAACTGTTTTAATTCAAGTTCCCATAGGCAAAACTCAAAGTGAGCATTCATATTCAAGTGACTTTGTAGGAAGAACCCCTGAGATAGACTGGTGAAAGAAGAAACAGGACAAATAAGGGTAGGAAGCCAAACGAGGCTATGATTCATGGCAAAGCACTGTGGAAAGCCATTTCTGCTGATTTCACTGGAAAATTCTGGAGTGGAAGATGTTCCAAGTTCTGAGGCCAGAGACCTAAGTCCCAGACCCTAACTTGTCAATCTTTGCATCATTGGCTAAGGTCTGCACCCAAAGGATGTAAACTCTATGCTTGCAGAGAAAAGTGGCTCTAGTAGTCTGTGGGCCACACTTAGGAAAAGAGTCACAGGTGTAAACCTTAATAAGAACTCAGGGAAAGGCTCCAGAAATATAAAAGGGATACAAGGAGATCTGGATATAGTACTTCCATTGTCAGTTATATCAATCTTGTGAAAAGGAATGATATATGCATAGAATAACCAAATCTGGAACTGTCCACAAAACTTGATTTAAAATAAACACTGTAGATGTGTTGCTTCTTAAATTATTGAATACCTCATAGGTATACCAATTCTAGTTTGATAATCTGTTATAAAGAAAAAGCAACTAAATGTTTCTTCCCTTAGTGCGAGGGTAAGAGGTATATCCATTTGGGTGAAGAATAATGTCCTGAGTGTCATTAAAATTAGATTGATTAAAACTTTTTCTTTACCTGCCAAGGCCTAGTTGGAGAATTGTTGTTGAGGGATAATTAACAAGATAAACAGACTGGGAGCCTTGTTTATGATATACAGTTTTTTTAGTTTATATCCTATACAATTGTCTGGGTTGTTGAAAATTGATAATGGGAATTCATATAGCTTTCTATATTCATGATTTGGCTTTCAAGTCATTCTGGAAGTAATGCCCCATGATGTGCTATTGTAAACATCAGCTGATATACAAGGATTGATGCCACACATTTACTTGGAGTATTTTTTTTAGCCATGTATTAGCTTCAAATTGAAAAAGAAAACCACATAAAGTTCCTTAATAAATGTAGTGTGAGCTTGATTGAAACATATTGCTAATATTATTAAGTGCCCCAGAGAGTAACTGAAATATCATATTGTTGGTATTCACACTTCCATTTTTGTTGCACAGAGCTTATAAAACACTTACAAACACATTACTATATGCAAAACATAATGCTCTTTCTGGAACTCTGGTTTTTATGGACTTTTATGGCTGAACAATTGATATTTACCTATTGAGATTGGTTTAGAAGACCCTAAAGCAACACGGCAGAAGATAAACTATGACTATTTGCCTATAATATGAGAACAGCAAAATAGCTAAAGGCCTCTTTAAATATTCCTGGTATTAAACCAGCACGGCTGTTTAAAAGTTCAACATTTTACGTTCACACTCAGCAGCCCACTTTCTCCTCCAGGCCTCTTTGGTAAAAAGGGCCCTGAGAGATCTTCTGAAGGGATTATGTCTTCTGTTGTGACCAAATACATTGACACACTACTTTCTCTTCTTATCGGAGACTCTCTTTCTGAGTGTTACAGGTACTACCTGCATTCACAGGTGCTAACTGGTGTTTCGTAGTCTCTGATGAGCTGACATGGACCTAGTATAAAGAAGGGTGGTTTTTGTTTCTTTTTTGTTTCTTTTCTTTTTTTCTTTTTCTTTTTCTTCCTTTTCTTTTTTCTTTTTCCTTTCCTTTTCTTCCCTTTTCTTTTCTTTCCTTTTCTTCCCTTTTCTTTTCTCTTCTCTTCTTTTCTTTTCTCTTCTTTTCTTTCCTTTTCAGAGCACAAGCTAGGTAGAGGCAGAGGGAGAGAGAAAGAATTCTATGCCCAGAGCCCAGCATGGAGCCTGACACAGAGCTTGATCCCACTTCCCTGGGATCATGACCTGAGCCGAAATCAAGAGCCAATTTCAATCTACTGAGCCACCCAGGTGGCCCATCTGTAAAGAAGATTTTAAAGCAGGGATGAAACTAAAGATGTTTCTCTCTGTGAATATGTAAGAAAACAGGTTTTTTCCCCTAAGTTACTATAATATGAAAGGCTTTGTCATAAAGGGTTATGCTCTCTGATTCAAAAAAGTATAATTACTGTATCTGAACACCTAGGAGAAGATCTGTCAGAATTTAAGAAGGTAGAGACAGAGTAAAAGGCCATTCTTTCATGGTCAGAGAAAAATAACATGTGGCTGAAAAATAAAACTGACCTTACAAAGGTGCATTTAGGAGCAAATTAGGGTTACTAATAAATAAATGAGACAGTAACAAAGCCCAAGGTAGTTTGGATGTCGTTAGGGACCAGGTAGCATATGACTCTGACTGTGTAAAGGGACTGACTTCCCATAGGCAGAAGAGGTAGGAAGGCATTTTTGGAAGCCATTGTGATGTTAAGAAAGGTGAGGTGGTAAAATTGGCTTCTGAGAGCAATGACTAGACAGGTCTGGTATAAGGAAATGAGCACTCATGGAGAAGCAGTGATGAGAACAAAGCTGTGAAGACAGTGGGCTGTATCTCTGAGGGCCTCCGGCCATGTTGAAGATTTGATCCCGCAGGCAGTGGCATCCATTAAATATAAATATGTCTGAGTGGAGAGGTGACAGTTGCAGGCTTTGCTCCATGTCGTGCCAGAATAGATACTATCAATTCCCACAGATTCTATTCTCTTTCCTATCCAAATGGAGGGTTGATGGGAGAATCCCTATTGTGGGCCAAGAGGGAGAAGACAGTGGAATGGAAGGCTTTCTGAGTAGTCAGAGCTCCCAAAGGCTGCACAGCTTGTGCTATTCCATACATAAAAGGGAATAATTAGGCCCAGTGGGTGTCACATCATAACATGCACTTTATGACTGGGTCTGCACAATGCCAGGCAACTGGTGAGCCTTGTTTTATTGTTGTAACCACTCATTTTAGTTCAGTGCAGGCGAAGCCTAGGGCTAATGCTTCTAATGCAGCTGAGGGCATTCTTGTGGTGGAATTTTCCATGTTAACTTTCAGAATTATGCGAAGCGAGGGGTTTTTATTTAATGTCTTCACATTCTAAGCACGTGGAACAGCAACCGTATTGGCAAGAACCTTCTTTTAAATGAGTGAGAAGGCAAAAATGAATGGGCCATTTAACCCACAACATTAACCTTGTTTTCAGAACCTAGAATGATTTGTCTAGGTCAATAGCATGCATTCAAATGATTGGAAATGCTATGTGAGGAAAGTAAACCAATATTCTGTAGTGGGGGCAAATGGACTTTGAAGACAGAAAGACGTGGGTTTATTTTTCTTTCTCAGTACTCATCAGCTGTGAGACCTATGCAGTTACTTTCTCTGACCTTCACTTTACAGACATTTTTTTTATTAGAGAATTGATTAAATATTTTCCAGTGAATTCATATCAAATAAAACAATACAGTCATTAAAAATAATAATATGGGTGTGTATTTCCCAACATAGAATCATGGAAATTTTTTTTTCTACAGCATAGAGCAGACTGAAACATGTCCACAATGCCACATGTATATACCAATATATGAACTTTATAGTGCCATGCTTTTATGCTTTTTACGCTTTTACACAGAAGTGTAAATTATTCCTATTTTCTTATGATGAGGTTATGGATGATTTTTATGTGATTCTTTTAATGCCAAATACATGTGTGTTTTTAACATAAAATAAAGCTTTTAAGCAAAAATGCAAAAAAAAAAAAGAAAAGAGAAAAGAAAAGAAAAGAAGAAAAGAAAAGAAAAGAAAAGAAAGAAAAGAGGGCATGGAACGAACTATTTTCTTCAGCCTATGGCATTACACCTCCTGGGGCACCAGTGACACCCAATTATCACTGAAGTTGCACAAAGTTACTAATGTTACCAGCACTTTCAACTTTGCTGCCTGCCAGGCTAGCAGCCAGAAGTCTGGAAGGCTTGCGTCTCCAACACAGAAGCAGATCCTGGGAAATGTATGTTGTATTAGCCACATCATCATCACAGCAAGCAGGTATTGTTAACCTTATAATATGATAACAGAATTAGACTCACAGCCACGAGGAGGCATGAACAAAATTATACAACTGGACCCTAGGCCAGTATGATCTCAAAGCCCCTGCTTTTTCCACAACACAGTGTTGCTTTACTGTCACCCAGTTTAGAATCAACAAGGAAGAAGAATACGCTTTGCTTAGGTGATCATATAGGTATAATCCTGAAGAGTGAGTGTTGTTTATGTGTTTCAAAATACCACTGTCTCCGAATGTCATCAGTATATCTTTTTTTTTTTCTTTTAGGTAGGGAAAATCATCGAGGCAGGGAAAAGTATAGCGCTGAGTAGGAGTTTCTTTACAGTTAAAGTTAGAAGCTTGCAAAATGAAGGAAATAGCCTCTAAATGCTATGTATTTCCCTGTCACAGCCATATTTGAAAGCAGAGGTTAAAATAGAGTGGCTTGGGCCCCTGGGTGGCTCAGTTGACTGGTTAAACATCTGACTCTTGATTTCGGCTCAGGTCACGATGTCACGGTTCTTGAGTTCGAGCCCTGCATCTATCAGCACAGAGCCTGCCCTGGATTCTCTCTCTCTGCCTCTCTCTCTCTCAAAAATAAATAAATAAACTTAAAAAAAATTTAAAGAGGTTTAAAAAAATAACTAGTTTGGCTCAGTTATACTAGAGATGCATTAAGAATTTAAATAAACTAAGAGTCCAACACATAAGTAAAAGTATTGAGATAGCAAAGAAGAAAACATAAAATATCTGCACTTATGTGATGACCTGGCCCTTTTGGGGCTGCACAGAACACATGGGTGAGATCCTCAAATAGCCTCATGTGCTGAAGCTGTGCACCAATAACTTGAACTGAACAAGCCTTATGCTCTGAGATTTTGTGCATGTTCTGCGTTTCATTCTCACGGAAACCCTGGGTACTAATTTTAGTGATTCTAATTTTAAAGATGAAGTTACAGAGGGTTCTGGAAGTTAAATAATCATTCCAGTGTTTTCACATAATATCCAACTCTAAAGTTAATATTCTTTCCAGTGAGCCATGTTTTCGTACCCCATCAGATCTGATCTGCTTATTATGGGTAGAAACCATATATGAGAGCTACCGCTTTTGAATATGGCTCTATAACAGTACATAAAATACTGGGCACCTTCAGCTTTTAGTTTAACAAAAGTAAACTCTGTATTTTTGCTTTGTTTTATTTGATTTTTGTGTTTCGGCTGGCATAAGTGAGACAGACCACCAGATACTCTGCTATTCCATCTTGGTTTGGAGTCATTTTTCTTAATGAACGACAACAGTAGGAACTTAATGCTTTGAGACATCACATAGTATGATGCCGTGTTAGTTCTTCATTACATTTATAATTTTTATTGTGGATATCAAAGCATGGGTCCTAGTTCTGTAGTGAAGATGCTGTAGGGATCCTTAAAGTAAAGTCTCATGTGAGCGGGATTTAATATTATGGCTATATCTAGCATTTTATTACTGGTTTTATATAGTAATTTTCTCTTTTTAACTTGAAAAAGTGAGGTAGGAAGAAGATTGTGATGGAGAGAGAGAAAGGCCTTTTCCCTTCACCTTCCAACCACAGGAGCACTGTTAATTTGTAACAGTAGCCCTGGGGAAGGTGGTGGTTAGACTGGTAATGGAAGTGGAAAAAGATGAGGGCCCCAGAAAAGCCTTTATTCCTCGCAAGCTGGCCATGAGCAAAGATATCTGAGAATTTGCCCCTAGTACCATGAACTAATGATTGTAATTGGTAGAACATAGAAAGATGACTCCCTATGATAAGAACATTCATCTAACCCGCATACAAAGTTAAGCAAATCTAGCTGCAATAATGACAACAAACGAGAAACAGCAACAGCAGCAATAACAAACATAAAAAAAATATAAAAAAATTTAAAAAAACCACCCACATCTTTGTTGAATGGAAATTAATAGAGGAGCAATGAAAAGAGATCAGAAGTCTATGATCATGCTCAGGGACAATTGTCCCGATGTGTCTTAATGTGTATTTTTAGGCCCAATTTAGCTCTCAGCTAAGACTGAAAAATTATGGACTTTTCTAATGCGTAACTACATTACCATTTTCTGATCCTGGCACTGGATATTTCTGGATACGTGGCTGATTAAGAACCAGCCAAATACTGTGAGGCTCACTGGGTTTGCCATTTACTTCTAAATGTATCAGTTTTCTAGTAATGTTGCCTTTCATAGGTAAATGGCTCTTCCATCAAAGAGCACATTTGCATACCTTTCAAATCTCATCACCCTAAAGTAATCATCACTTGATCATAAAATACCTTTCCAAGCACTGAATGACATTGAATAGTTTGTCAGACAAAATGTATGGGAAATAAGCAAAGGTATGCTGTGTGTCTAAAAGACTCCCTTTGAAGAGAATATTTTGGCTTCCAGTAGATTTCCCTACAATCTGTCCTCTAAAGAAGTATTTGCGGCTTCTGGCTGATACAATTTAAATATTCTGTAGCTTTGTGTATGTTCCTTTATTTGCATGCGTGATACCACTTTCCAAAAATGTTCCAAATATGATACAAGGACTTAACACTGTTTCAAGGCTAGAGTTTCCTTTTATTTTGCATTTATCCTTCTGTCCAAGGTTAAAGAAAAGTTTGCAATTTTGGGCATATCTAGAATATGTAACTACTTGTCTGTCAAGGGAATACTAAAAAATAAATAATAAATAAATAAATAAATAAAGTTTAAAAGACCTCACAGATCTTTTTAAGGAAGTAAGAGTGAAGTAATACCATTCTGATGGTAAGATGAAAATACCTTATTCTGTGTGTCATAAACACTTGTGGGGGTGGGGGGAGACCAATTCAGGTTTGAATTCTGTATGCAAATTCTGTATATTTCATTTATAATGAATAATAATGAATAATAAATAATAGCCCTATCATTTTGAATAATATATTGAATACTTTTAGTTTGTCTTCCCATATGTAGCATAGGGAATATAGTAACTATTTTTCAGAGCACCTCAGTGGCTCAGTCTGATAAGTGTCCAACTTCGGCTCAGGTCATGATCTCGTGGTCTGTGAGTTCAAGCCCCGCATCAGGCTTTGTGCTGACAGATCAGAGCCTGGAGCTTGCTTCAGATTCTGTGTCTCCCTCTCTCTCTGCCCCTACCCTGCTTGTGCTCTGTCTCTCTCTCAAAACAAACAAACAAACAAACAAACAAACAAGCAAACATTACAGTAACTATTTCCCAGGTCTTTAGATGTGTTGTACAATATATGGCACAAAGAAGATACTTAATCTAGGTTAGTTTGTTCTCCTTATAAGTCAATGACTAGAAAAAGTGAAGATTTTTTTAAATATATTAGAATAAAAGCATAATTATATGATACTAAATTGCATAATATACTCTTATTGGATAGTGATTCTCAATCTAATTATTAATTCTATTGGTTCTTCCAATTATAGGTTTGTGTATTTTTGAATTCTAAAGGCACTATCATCTTGGCATGACATTGCTTAGAATACTGTGTTCAAGTACCTTTCTGGAAGTATGACAGAGTTTGCTAGCTGTTTTCCCATAGCTGTTTCCTTTTCATCATAAGTGCAGAGATAATTTACGTTTTCCAAACACCGCCGTAGTGTTTGTTTAGCAGGAGAGAATATGCACAGCCAGAACTACCCCCCAGTCTCTTACATGTGATTTCCTCTCTTCTTTCCGTGTATGCTGGCTGGGTTAAAGATAATCGCAGTGGTGATCTTTGAAGCCTTCTATAGAGTATGGTGGAAACATAGAAGTAATGAGGTATAATAACCAGCATTGAAGATGACCCCCAGTAATGTTCACATGTCGCTGATCCAACCTTTGTGCAGTCCTTTCCCAAATTGAAACAGGGCTGATCTGTGTGACAAATAGAATGCTGCAGAAGTGATAGGTGACTTTTAAAACTAGGTCATAAAAAGCATTGCAGCTCCCACTTGCATTTCTTGATTTGCTTCTTCTGCCATGGGTACACCCAGGCAGCCCTGCAGAAAAGCCCATGTGGAGAGAAATTGAAGTACCTGCCAGGAGCCAGCATGAATTTGCCAGCTACGTCAATGAGTCCCTTGGAAGCTATTGCAAGCTTTCATCCTTAATCAAGCCTCTAGATGGCTGCAACTTTGGCAAATATCTGACTCTTTATGAGAAATTCTTAGCCAGAACTGTCCGACCAAGCTGCTCCCAAATTTCTGACACACAGAAATGATAAGATACAACAATAAAGGTGTTGTGGTTAAGCCACTGTAACTTATGGGTAATTTAAACTTAAGAGTATGTTGTTATTCATCAATAGATAATATATCTGGTGACCTGAATCATAGGCTGAACGAGAGTCTCTCAGTCAGAAATAGTTGCATTGCATTCAGTTGAATAAAGATAGATTTCCATTATATAAGCCACTAACATTTGTTTTAGCACTTTGCGTTAGCTTAACTAATACAGCTAATGTCCAGAGTTCCATAACCTCTGAATTTTGGGCTTATCAGCATTTTGGACTAAACAATTCTTTGCTGTGGGAGGGTGTCTTATACACTGCAGGATATTTAGCATGATACTTGATTTCTGCCCATTAGATGAAACCCCTTTCCCCCAAGTTGTGACGATAAAAAACATCAAGGGTATTGTCAAATATCCCTGGGATAGAAAATCACCCACAGTTGAAAATCACTGAGCTAGAGAAATGTTAACATTACCTTGAGTTCTAAGCTAGTGTGATCCTGATAAAGTCACATAAACTTAACTTCCTCCTTTATAAAATCAAAGTTGATTAGCCAAGTCAAATTTAATTCTGAAACTGAACAAGTCTTGTTTAAAGGTCTTTTCTCCTTTCTACGATGTCAGCATCATAAGATCACTTAGGAATACCATAGGATGTAATTTTTTTTTAAAGAAACAATTGTCCTAGCTCATGCAATAAAACAAGAGAGAGGACAAAAGGCATATGGGCTGGGAAGGTATAAATAAAACTGTCTTTGTTCATTGATGATATGATTGGCAATGTAGAGAATCTGAAAAATTGATAAAAAATTGCCATAATTAATAAGCAATTATAGTGAAGTTGAAGGATAAAAGGTTAATATACAAAAGTCTATAGCTTTCTTATATATCAGCAATTAATAAGTGGAATTTAACTGAAAAAAACTCAATAACATTTATATGGGATATTCCAAAAGTGAAATAATAAGGTATATATTTAACAAAATAAGTACAAGATCTTATGAGGAAAACTACAAAACTCTGATGAGTAAAATCAAAGGACCAAATAAATGGAGAAATATTTTATGCTCATGTATAGGAAGACTCAATATTGTCAAGAAATCAGTTCTTCTCATTTAGATCTATAGATTCAATGTAATCCAAATCAGAATCCCTGTGAGTTATCTTGTTTCTTAGAATCAAGGGATGGAGTCTAAAATTTATATGGAAAGGCAGAAGACTTACAATAGCCACCAAAATTCTAAATGAAAAGAACAAAGCTGGAAGATTTAAACTATCCCAATTCAAGTCTTACTATAAAGCTATAATAATCAAAACAGTACGGTATTGGTCAAAGAATAAGCAAATAGATAAATGGAGCAGAAAAGAGAGCAAAGAAATAGACCCACATTAATATAGTCAACTGATCTTTGACCAAGGAAAAAAAAAAGAATCCAGACACAGACTTTACACGCCTCACAAAAATCAACTCAAAATGGATCATAGACCTAAGTGTAAAATGCGAAACTCTAAAACTCCTAGAAGATAATTTAGAAGAAAAACTAAAAGACCTTAGGTTGGCAATGATTTTTTAGGTAAAACACAGAAGGCATGATTTATAAAGATAGAATTAATATGCTGGGTTTCATTAAAAATAAAGATTTCTGCTCTGTGAAAGATACTGACAAAGGAGTAGAAGACAAGATATCGACTGGGAGAAAATGTTTACAAAAGACATAGCTGATAAAGGGCTATATCCAAAACACACAACGAACTCTTAAAACTCAGCAAGAAGAAAGCAAATAATTCAACTATGAGCCAAAGACCTCAAGGATACTTCATCAAAGAAGATATACAGATGGCAGACAAGCATATGAAAAGATGCTTCACATAATATGTCATCAGGGAAATGCAAATTCAAAGAAGACAGCACTACAAACCTGTTGGAATGGCCCAAATCTGGAACACCTATAACATCAAAGGCTTGTGAGGATTTACAGCAACAGGAACTCTACTGCATTGCAGTGGGAATGCAAACTGCCACAGTCACTATAGAAGACAGTTTGGCTGTTTCTTACAAAATTAAATGTACTCCTACCAGGCAATCCAGCAATCACGCTTCTTGGTATCTACCGGCAGAGTTGAAAACTTATGTTCACACATATGTTTTACATCACCTTTATTCACAGTTACCCACACTTGGGAAAAATCAAGATTTCCTTCAGTTAGGTGAATGGGTAAATAAAGTGTGGTACATCCAGACAATGGAATACTCATTTCTTTTCAACACTGCTCAGTGCTCCAAAGAAATGAGCTCTAAGCCATGAAAAGACAGAGAGAAAAGTTAAACTTATATTACTAAGTGAAAGAAGCCCATCTACTTTGGGCTATATTTGGTATGCTTTCAACTACATTACAATCTGGAAAAGGAAGAACTGTGGACATTAAAAAGATCAGTGGTTGCCAAGAGTTAAGAGGAAACTCGAATAGGCAGAGCACAGAAAAATGTCAAGTCAGTGAAGCTAGTACATATAATGCTATAATAGTGGATACATGTAATTATACATTTGCCAAAACCCACAGAATATGCAATTCCAGGATTGCACCTTAATGTAAACTAGGAACTTTGGATAAAAATAAAGTGTTGATGTAAGTCCATAGGTGGCAACAAATGACAAAGGTCCCAGGCCCTCTTTTATTTTCTACCTTTGCATCCTTTTCTTTCTTTTTGGTCTCTGACTTCCTCACCCGGATAAGCTGATTAAGTGCAGGTTTTGCAAACACAGTTCTCAGAAAATATCTTTCTCGTGGTTATTGGAACTCTGAGCAAGGAGCATGAATACAGGAATGGCCCACAACCATATGTTTTTGTTAAAATAAAAACCAGATTAAACTGAAACTGTAAGACAGGTATGTAATTTCTCCTATCACATACAAATCTTGACTCTGCTTTATGGGGAGGTACCTGCTTTTCCAGTGCTTCCTAATTTGCATGAGTTGAATGGAGGCTTTTTTCTCAGAATCCCCTTATTTCTTTTAATATCTAACCTCATGCATTAAAAAAAAAAAAACAGAAACCATTCTAATGCTACCATAATGATGCCACAGCTTAAAAGTCACATTCTATGTTTTTTAAAATAAAATATGACAATAATATAATATTCATGTCACCCACAAACTAGACTCAATAAATGATTCCAATTTAATTTCCCATCTTTCTATAAATGAACAAACCCACAACACTAGTTAACATAAATTTTAAAAAAATGTTTAGGCTTTCCTTTTAATTAAAAAAAAAATGTTTAGGCCAGCAGCTTGAAAATTGGTAGTTGTGTTATAACCACAGGGCTTACATCCATCATATTTCTCCCACCTATTCACTAAGAAACTTTAGTCTCCCACATTTTTCAATCAACATAAAACATTCCCATGGCATCAACCTCATATCATTTCATAAGCCTAACTAGTTCTGGGCTCATACTTTGCTGAGGAATCAAGGAACAATATTTACTAGAACAAATGTTCTTCGTGCATAGAGCAACTGATTTACTGTTGGAAGTAGACATCCATCCACATTCTATCTCAGAAAGAGTAGGAGAAAAGAATATAAATTCGAAGGAGTCAGCAGAAAGTACATGAGAGTCCAGAATCTTGGCAAGAGAGGCAGGAGATGGGTTGGAGAATAAATTTTCACATAGCACAAATTTGAGAATCTTTGAGTCACTCTCTTCTGCTTTCTCTAATTTTATTTCTGAAAGAATGGAGACTATGTGGGAAGTAAAACCTTGGCATCAAGAATAACTTATGAATCCCTCAGGGTACTATAGAAAAGTTGACATTACAGCTATATTTGAAGTAAAAAGAAAATTAGGAAATGAATCACCTTGTATGATTATAGTGTATTCTGACAAATTTGCTCTTTTTTAGCTTTCTTCTGCATCATCACTTATTTTGATATCTATATCACATTTTTGCTGTAAGGTGCCCTACAAAGGAGCAAGGTGATTCAGTAATGAGAGACAAGATCACATAGCTGAATATTGGAGGGACTTTAGAATTGGTAGTTTCATAAAAACTAGCTGGATAAGACCAATTAAGATCAAAAAAACATTTGATATAAATGGTCATTTTGAAGTACCATATGATCCAGTAGTAGTGTTCTTAGGTATATCTCCAGCTGATTTGAAAACATATGTCCTTATAAAACCTGGCACGTGACTATTTAAAACAGCAGCTTTATTAATAATCTTCCGAAACTGGAAACAACTAATATGCCCTTTAATGCACTAATGAATATACAAACTACAGTACCCCCAAACATTTGTAAGCAATAAAAATAAAGAAGAGGAAAAATATGTGTAACTTCACAGTCATGAACTCTGGCAAACATTACCTCTTTCAGATGATCAAGGTCAGTATCAAAAGTGCTAAATCATGTTGAAAGCGTGTAACTCTGATATGGTGTGATAAATATGGCATTTCACCTCTGTAGTCTTTCTACCAAAAAATCCACAACTTTAATGTAGTCAGGAGAAAAACATCAGACAAATCGCTTATTGAAAGGCATTCTATAAAATACCTGAGTACTCCTTAAAACTGTCAAGGTCATCAAAAGCAAGAAAAGTCTGAGAAACTGTCACAACCAAGAGGAGCCTTAGGAGACATGACAGCTAAATGTAATGTGTTCCTATCTTTGTGATTACTCATAACTATTTGAACCTTGTGGCAAAATTACCTTTGTATCAAATCCATTTATTCTTTGTGGGTTTTTTTACTTCTTTTTTTAATTTTGGCAGCCTTGCCACATCTACTTTATTCTCTTTCTCTCTCTCTTTAATTCCATTATGCTTAACATATACTGCTGTATTACTTTCAAGTGCACAATATAGTGATTCAACAATTCTATATGTTGCTCAGGGCTCAAGATTCTCTGTTTCTTAAATTCCACGTATGAGTGAAATAATTTGG
Source organism: Prionailurus viverrinus (assembly GCF_022837055.1). NCBI lineage: Eukaryota > Metazoa > Chordata > Mammalia > Carnivora > Felidae > Prionailurus > Prionailurus viverrinus. Next base: position 92,421,270 of record NC_062570.1, read on the forward strand.
TATTTGTCTTTCTCTGACTTCTCTCACGTAGCATTATACCCTCTAGATCCATTTACGTTGTTGCAAATGGCAAGACTTCATTATGTTTTATGACTAATATTCCATTGTGTGTACATATGCACCACATCTTTTTTATCCATCCATCTATTGATGGACGCTTGGGTTGCTTCCATAATTTGGCTATAGTAAATACTGCAGTAAACATAGGGCTGCATATATCTGTTCAAATTAGTGTCCTGTATGCTCTTGGTAAACACCCAATCATGTGGAAGTTCTATTTTTAATTTTTTGAGGAATCACCACATTCTTTCCCACAGTGGTTGCACCACATTGCATTCCCAACAGTAGGGAAAGTGGGTACCTTTTTCTCCATGTGCTCACTTGTTTCTTCTGTTTTTGATTTTAGCCATTCTGGCAGGTATGAGATGATATCTCATTGTGGTTTTGATTTGCATTTCCCCTAATGCAAATCTGTTTTTTTTTAATTTTTTTTAACATTTATTTATTTTTGAGACAGAGAGAGACAGAGCATGAACAGTGGAGGAGCAGAGAGAGAGGGAGACACAGAATCTGAAACAGGCTCAAGGCTCTGAGCTGTCAGCACAGAGCCGGACGCGGGGCTCAAACTCACGGACCGTGAGATCATGACCTCAGCCGAAGTCGGATGCTTAACCGACCAAGCCACCCAGGCGCCCCAAATCTGTTTATTCTTATGATCACAGACGCACAACAATTTGATAATTTTTGGCAATATCACCCATTTGTCCAAAATATTCTGATGTTATTCTTTGTGTATCCTTTGTGGTAGATTCAACCACAGGCACCTTTTTTTTTTTTAAACCTCTGTCTTTCCATGACCTTCTCTATTACTTCCCATTAAAAGGATGAAGGATAAATTGTAGGCCACTGAGATTTTGTTAGGAAGCAATGGTTAGCTGACACACCCTTTAAAAAAATCTACATATAAATAATTCAATATTATCCACTTTCCAACTTAAAAAGCTAATACTCTTTTCAGGGTTTTAGACTTGGAAAACACTGTCAAGGGTACAGGTTGTGGATTTGTAGTGACAGCCTCTATTCACATGCTTTACATAAAATCTATGGTATTTTTTAGAAGGGCACTGCATCTTATTGTGTGAAATAAATCATCTTTAAAAAAGTAAATAAGAGCTCATATGTCCACTTGTACCTTCTGTTAAGCAGATTAAAAAAAACAAGTTTACAACCAAATAAGCCAAATTTTATAAAATATTTTTTTCATTTTGTGGGGAATCAAATGTTTATTATAGCCTTTCAGAAGGAAGTGGTATGCATTTCTATTTAGATTTCAAGTCAAAACATCCTTCTTTTTCTTTGCTTACCAATAATTTAAACTGCACTTAGCATGCAATCACTAGGTTGTTGTTTTATAAACTACATCATCATTTTGCTATACACTAAAATGCATAATTTGGGAAAATTACTGATTTAAATTTAATGAGAGAATAAAATATCATTCCTCTTTTCTCTTATTTTAACTAGCCCCTTTATATCTAATGATTTTCCAACATCTTTGTTTATATATTACCATATTTTCAGATTACAAATTGGCAAAAACCATTTTAGACCATCATTTTCAAATTTGATTTCTTTATTTGTTTGTTTGTATTTTTTAGCATTTGCTTTTTGAAAGGGATATTTTACTCCCCTTGAGACACCAAAATTTGCTGTGATCATGCTTTATACCATGCTTGGTGATAAACAGTGTTTATACTGCTAGATAAAAAATAATGTCTGTTTTTGACCTTATCATTTGAACTTTAGAAAATATCTAATTAGCTGAGAACCCTTTCCTTTCTTCTGAAATAAAGGGGCAATGTTTCATGTAACCTTTAGAGTCCTTTTAGAATAAAATCATTAATAATCCATGTCCACATTTTAAATCATCACTTAAAAACTAGGGATGAAAAAGGTAAGAGCAAAAGCAGTGGAGACATTATGAGAATATGGAACAGAAATGGTTGATCAATAATTTAACTGTGGCTTAAATCTGTTTTATATATATATGTGTAAAGACATATGCTATGTATATATTTGTAAAAAATAGCCTCATTAGTTAATTTCTTGGAAACCTATTCTGATGGGGTAAATGTGTGGAGTGAAGAGAGGATCATAAAAACTGCTATTATGTGATGGAAAAAGGGAAAATACTGGATTTTCTCCAACTACCATCTGCTGTCAGTTTCAGCTTCATCTATAAAACATATTTAAACAGCTAGGCGATGTGAAGGTTATATGTAACTTTTCTGTTTGCAAACAGCGTTCAGGGAAGACTGAGGTAGAGGCATTTAAAATGTAGTGATTCCAAAATGTTCAAGAGAAATAATGGAGCAATTGTAGAGAAAACCAGGCTTATTAATCTCTGTGTATGTCAGTTATTTATCCATAAAGTGGGGTGATGAAAATGACGGTCTTTTAGTATTGCTTGGAGGCTTAAATGAGTTAAAATATGGGAAGGGCTTAGAAGAGCTCTTGTCAGGTAGTAAGTACATTACTATATGTTGTCCTACTCTGTAGGGTAGCTTCACTCTCTAAGGAAGATAAACATGAAGTTCACTCTTGAGAGAAAAGCTAAAACCATGCAATTTTCCCCGTAACTCAGAGTATTCTCTGCCTCAGTGGTAAATGTGAAGAAGTTAATACTACTCTACAGTGTAGAATACATATATCTACCTAAGCTATAAATGCCACCTTGCAATTACATGAACAGTATTATAGTCTTATATACATCTTTCACAAATCTGGACTTGTTCTCCACAAGATTTGAAATCTTTTATATTTCTATGTAGCTGTAGTTTGCTGCATAAACATTACCCATACATCTAGCCTTTTGCATTTCAAAACACTTAAAATGAACTCCTTTTCTAATTCTAAATAATAGTGATATAATATATAATTCTATATTATAGTTATATCCCAAAAGAGTAGAATGACAAAAATAATGAATGAAGATGTATTAGACAACTCATCACAATTCAAATATAAGCCGAAGGACGTGTAAGAGACAATTTATTGGAGGCATTTTTTATAAGTTGTGTATCATTATAACATAAATAATGTTCTGGTCACCCAAAATTAACTCTCCATATTAGCTAAACATTGTATATATTTTTTTAAAGTGTAAGAATATTTAAATCTACCTTATATCAAACAAGAATTATTGATTTTAAAATAATTTTCCCTTCTTCCTATCAAATCTTGAGTAAGTCCCTTACATCCTCAAGCATCACTTTACCTAGAAATTAAAGTTCTGTACAAGTTTAACGCTTTCTAGCTATGGGCTTCTTAGATTTTATGTACTTGTCATTTAAATTCACTATGTTAAGGTGTCAAAGTAAATAAATGAGAAGTAGATATTCACCTATATGCACAATCTTGGCATGCTTACTACTAATTGCTTGATTGGATTTCAAGTACACAAACATAATTATTTTAACTTTGTATCATTTTGGTGGAATGAGACATTTAATAGTTACTTTTCCCTGAAGAAGAGCATTATTTTACTCATCCATTTACCATCCTATTCCTGTACAAAGGCATGGTTTTACTAGTCCATAAAGCTGTTGTTTCATAATATAGATGATTGCATAATATACTGTTGTTACAATAAATTGAGAGCTAATAAGTATTAGAATAGATACCCGTTATTTGTTCAGAGTAAGGAAACCTTTTTTTTTTTTTTAATCTCGGCTGCTATCTGCATCATCATGTGGATTTCTGTGTTAAATTGATTGAGCCACGAATGAGCACTTCCCTCAGCCTTCAGAATTGCAGATTATTAGATCTGAGGTTCAGAAATAATTGCTTTCAGAGAGAGAATTTAGTTTGTCATCTATTCAATTCCATATTTTTATGACAGCCTGTTTACTTTGGTTTAGAATCAAGATATCCTTATTACCTCCACCGTCACTGTCTGTCACTTAATGTGTCTGGCTGGGGATAAGGACTACCAAGAATGCAATAAAAAAGAAGAAAGCCTAAACCTCTGAGTTTATTGACCTACTCACTTTTCATAGATGAATGAGACAAGATCAAGTTCAGAAAATATGTGCAGTGAAGGGAGGACTGGGAAAATAAAGAGAAAAAAAAGATATTTCATTAGATTTTCAGAGACCATCATCTATGTAGAAGGAACAACAGAAAAAAAGATGTTTTGCCAATGGCATTTTGTGCACAGACAGTGAGGAAGGAACACCAATGCCACTCTGAAGCCTGGGGTATCATTTCTCAGGTAATGCTCCATGGATATGAGGGGACAATGCTCAGTACCCTCTGGCTTCAATGATGGGAATTATTTCTTAAGAAACGTGCGTCATTGATGACAAACTGGAACGTCATTGGCTTCGATCCAGCATTATTGCTCTACTCATTGTTCCCTGAATCTGCCAAGGTCTCTGGCCTCATATATCCATGCTTGGCATCTAAGTTGCATCAACTCACAAGAGGCAATTAAGAAATTGATCCAGCTACCCCAAGCCCCAAACAGATGAATTGTGTGTCAGACAAAGCAAATCACTTATTTACACTGACAAATAAACTTGTGTGATGAGTTAGAAAGAAGTGTCACTTACATAAACACACATTCTATCTGTGGCAGGAAAGCCTACTTTGAAGCAAATAGTAACAGAAACTTGGATTACAAGCAAGAGAGCTGGATGTATAGTTAGAACCAATGGTTGATATTAATCAAGAGTAAAATCAAATTGTTACCACCTGATATACCCTTGTTTCACTAATGATTCACTTGTTTTACCAAGTAACTTAGAAATAGGTGCCAGTACATCCTAAGTTGCCCATGAGAGTCCTGCTGTATATTTGTTTTCCTATAAAACATTCAATACTCTCAAATCTTTCCCAGTTTGGATGCTTAAAGTTTCATCTTTGTAGAGCTTTGTCAGTAATGTAATAAATGATGCTCCTTATAATTATTTTTGTTTATACGGATGAAGGGATCCAAGCAAGCCTCTCATTTTTTTCCAAAAATGTCAGGATTATTGTCAAATATTTTGAGTTTTTCTGCATTAGTAGTTTTTTTAGTCCTTTATGTTCTATAAAGAGAGAGACTGTGATGGGTCTCAGAAAGACACTAAATTTTAATCTACAACATGGAGATGACCTATGTTATTATTCTCTGCTTGAGACTCATACCTTATAACCTCTAACATCATACATATTTCATACATGAATATTGGCTGGTCAATTAAATCTTAAACATCCATCTGTTGACCATTTATGTCTCTATGGAAGGTGTTTCTTGTGAAATTTTCTTCTCCATCTACATTCTTAAGCTTGTCTTCTCAGTGTTATTTCTGCCTCTCTGTGTGCAAAAATATTTTTCCTAAGTATTTAGTCAGTAATTCCAATGTCTTGGGAACACCTCTTATTGTATATCTCATCGATATCTAAACTCAACATGCTCATATCAAATTATTTGATTTATATGAAGGACTTTCTTCATTACTTTTGAAAAATGTAAAAAATTACACAAGCTGGTTGTAGGGGTTTCCCTAAATGTATTGCAACAACAACAACAACAAACTACAAAACAAAACAAAATAAAACTCAAGAAGCAGGGAAAGAAAGTAGAACTAATTAAATCAAGTAGACTTGATATATTTGCATGAAATAGTTAGTTGGGGAGGCATAGAAGAAGAGATAGTTTGCAGTGAAAGCTACCATGTTGTAGTAATCTCACTGGGGTGGGGAGAAATTATGAGCTGTGGAACAAAAAAATATATAAAGAAGTGAAAACAAAACACACTAAAATAGGTAATTTAAGAAAATTAAGAGATTTGAATAAGTTTGAGAGTGTACCACAGCCCACAGAAAAGGAGCAAAGAACAGTTTACTAGATCTGTTGCATAAAATGATCAGACATCTAAGATAAAGAAAAATATTTTGTGCACCTGGATAAAATAATTACATTATTTTATATAAAAATGGTAGAATTGCCCATGAAGGACTTACAATAATTAATGTGTATGCACCAAATTTTATAGGCCAGTGTTTATATGTTAAAAAATAAACTATAACAATATAAGGAAAATAGAAACATAATATCTATCATATGATTCAATTAACCTCTTTCAGGTCATGATTGATCAAATGGACCAAAAATAAATATATAGGAGATCTAGGAAAATGATGGTTTCCTATAAACAGACTATATCATTTTTTTTAATTTTTTTTCAACGTTTTTATTTATTTTTGGGACAGAGAGAGATAGAGAATGAACGGGGGAGGGGCAGAGAGAGAGGGAGACACAGAATCGGAAACAGGCTCCAAGCCATCAGCCCAGAGCCTGACGCGGGGCTCGAACTCACGGACCGCAAGATCGTGACCTGGCTGAAGTCGGACGCTTAACCGACTGCGCCACCCAGGCGCCCCAGACTATATCATTTTTTAAGTATGCATGTGTTATTTATAAAAATCAATTCCATATATTAAGCAAGAAATAAAACTTTAAAACATTTCCAAAACAATACCCATAAATATTTAGTGTCACTATTTAGTAAACTAAAAGCTAATAATAGGAAACTCCCCCAGTATAGGTCGATGTAATTTTACACAACACTACCCAACCTTTAAAACATAGATAATTCTAAATATGTCCATTGCATAGTATAAAAAATAATAAAAGAAACACAAAGAAACTTTTCAAAATAGTTACATTTAAGGTTTTAATTCATGCAAAACCTGTCATGAAGATCATACACACAGGGAAAATAAATAGAATTAAAGAAACACACCTATGGATAATAATGCAAAAGGCTAAAATAAATATTAACAAACATAATTCAGTATCACAGTGAAGAAAAACAGATTGCCTTGTGAAATTAATTACAGAAATGCAAAGATGGTTCAATGTAAATAAGTCCTTTAATATAGTTTATTGTTATTGTTATATGTCAAAAGCAGAAAATCATCTTAGAGAAAATTATGGTCATTTGCAGTAATATTCATAAGACATTTATTAAATTTAATTAATTACAATCAAGAATATTATACTGAAATGAATACATATTGTTACAAGTTCTTAATAAATTAAGGATTAACTATTTACATATACCCATCACCAGACTTGATACTCTTTCCATGGAAACAATATTAAATAGATTATTTATTTTATCCTATACCTAAACAGATTTCAACAGGAAAAGTTTTAAATATTTTATAAAGCTGCTAAGAATGAGTCAAATTTTGTACTGACATTAGGAAATTACTCAGAATATTGAGCAAATAGAGATGCAGAACCACTTATGCACGATGTTCCCAATCACACATTTCAAAAAGCACTCAGTAGATATACTTAAGAATGATATTTGTAAACTTTGATATGTAGACTATTTCTGGACATATTCAAAGATTCAAGGTCACTGGTTTTTGAGGAGTAAGGGTAGGCACGGGACCTGAAACTAACCTTTTCTTTATACATCTTATCTCATGAAATTTTACCATGAGCACGTGTTGCTTTATGTTATGTTATTCTTTATTTTTTCATATGTGTAGGATAAACAAGTGGAAGAGAACTGTGAAAACGTAAAATGGCACAAGCTCTTATTTGAGTTTTTTCATATAGTAAACATAGTCTCTGCTTCCAATATATACCAAGTTATCACAAAAACCCTCAGCTGAAGGTGGTACTTTCCAGAGTAATACAGAAAATGCATACCACATACATGCATACATACATACATACATTTCATCTTCCGTCCCTTAGCCAGTTTACCAGTATGTATTATCGTTCAAGTATATGTGGTGAAATTCTCCTGAATTTGCACTTTCTCTTCATGAGACTATTTAAAACATTACTCCAAATGTAAAGGACCTGATTACAAAAGTCCAAGAATACACCCAAATTGGAACACAAGAATTACATTTAGAAATGCTTGAAACAGCAGTGTTTTTGAAATAAATGAGAGAATATATTATCAGAAGAACAGAAACTGGAAAAAAAAGTTTACTTTGAGTGCCATCAGATGCAGAGCTGATAAAAGAAATTAGAGTTTAATGTGTCACCATTGCCATGTCATGAATAGAATGGAAAAGTGCTTTCTGTGTACTAGGACAACTGAAAGACTGAAGCACTTGGAACAACACTTTGTAGCATCAGGGGTCATTAACAGCAAAAGCAGCTTCATTATAAAAGGGGGAAATGAGTGGAATGAACACAGCAGGACTCCTTTTTTTCTTTCAGTTTTCCTCCTTTGTATGCAAAAAGTAGAAAATCATATACACCTTCTTAAAAATAGTGAAAAAGAAAGAAAAATCACAACGATCTCCAAACACCTGTTTCTGTGATATAACAGAATCCTGAGAATGTACTGAGAATGATGACGTTCTGTTTCTAGTCTCTTCCTTGACACTCAAAAGCTCTAAGAACATTATCATACTGAATCCCACAAAGGAAACCTCAGGTCTTTTTGCAAGTAAAGTGCTATATTTGTGAAGTATTTCTGTAGTAAAATTTTTTTTTTTTAAATTTTTTTTCAACGTTTATTTATTTTTGGGACAGAGAGAGACAGAGCATGAACGGGGGAGGGGCAGAGAGAGAGGGAGACACAGAATCGGAAACAGGCTCCAGGCTCTGAGCCATCAGCCCAGAGCCCGACGCGGGGCTCGAACTCCCGGACTGGGAGATCGTGACCTGGCTTAAGTCGGAGGCTTAACCGACTGCGCCACCCAGGCGCCCCTCTGTAGTAAAATTTTAATGTACATAAAACTAAGGTAGTAGCTCCCTTCCTCCCTCCCTCCCTTCCTTCCTTCTTTTCTTCCTTCTCATGAGATCTTTAGTTTTAAGAATTTGATCAGAAACCTTCTCCCCTCCCACAACCTCTGCTATTTTATCACGTGAAAATCAATGTTACAAATAAATGTAAACCATTATAAGGGAAATGCCTATTATAGGTTTAAAAACTAGTTTAAAAAAATAAAGTGTTATTAAATGCAGATATGTTTATTTTCTCCCAATATTAAAAAATCTTGACTCCATTTCCACTATTGAAAAAAAGCCCACTTTAATTGGCAAACAAAACCCTTCACATCCTGGCCCCACATATATTTCTAGTATGCTCCTCATTTTTTCCCTACTTCCTGTAAACAGAACTTTGCTGTGATTCCTTAACATGTTATGCTTTTTGCAAGCTGCTCCCTAGTCCTAGAATATCCTGATTCACTGTTCTCTGGCTGGCAAAGGCATGGTTATAGCTCAAGGCTCAAGGTCCAGTTAAAATACCACTCCATGCACCAAAAAAAAAAAAAGTCTCAAGGAGTAATTACTATCCTCGTTTGACTATCATGTAGTAATTTAGTAATCTGTATACAGTTATGCAAAGGTACTTAACACAGTGTGTTGATTTCTTGCACTGTTGGGTTGTCTCCTTCAGTGCATGGAGAAGCAATGTTCTAACTCAAAGCATAAAGGTTTTGTGGTTAAGGCAGACCTGTTCCAAATATTTATTAGCCACTTGCAGATTAGGTACCTTAGATCATTTAATCAACCATCTGTGAATTCTCTTTCTACCACAGTAAAATGATAATATAGTCAAATTCATGAGGTTAATATAAAGATTAAAAAACAATGTATGTAAAGTACTCAGGTTAGTGTTTAATTTTTCCAGTAAATTCTAGCTGTCTGATTATTTCCTTCTCGAGAAGAAGATACATGTTTTATTAATTTCTGCTCCTTGCCACAGAGTGAGTACATGATAAATATTGAATAAATACTGGCATGATGATATTTTGTTACAAGCCTGTTGCATTACTAGATGCTGGACACCAGAGACACCTGAATGTTTGCTGTTTGAACTCCTTTTATCCATTTGATTTTATGTTATGCTGAGTTGAGTTTCGTGACATCTCATACTGTGAATGAGGCAAGGTTTATGCCAAGATATACAATGTCAAAACACTGTTGCTGTCTTCAATTCCAATATTCCCCTAGCTTTTCTGACCTGAATTTAAAACAAACTGCAGAAAGGAAAATATCTAAAGAGCTCAGATACTCTGAATCCTTCTGCAAATAGCTTTTGTATCTTTCAATACCTGGAGTGAAGCAAAGTGAAAATGTTTTAGAAAATTGTATGCACTTTTCCAACACAATGACAAAACTTTGGGTGGTGCCCGCATCATAGACTATAAAGGTAGAAGCATAAAGTGGCCACTCCATTTGACTAGCACGTGTATATGGGTTAGAAGGCATATTTGATACTACTAGTGATTTATAAGCTAAAATAACAAATAAGAAACAAATGCAAAAGATACAATTAACTCAGTGAATTGCCGTCCTGAGAAGTAAGGCATATCAAATTTCATTTGAACCCCCTCTTTATTCCTACTTTGAAAATCTTAATGTTGGATTCTTGCATTTTCTTTGCATTTCTGTTTTGTGTTGCTTTACCATAGAGGATTTTCCTCTCTTTAGGAAATTACTTAGTGACCTAAAGGTAAAATAGAAACATCATTTTGCTGGCAATTTGTCAATAGTATTTTAAATTCTGAGATATGAATTATACATGTATGCATGTACATGTGTGTATGTGCGGTGTGCATGATGTGTATACGTGAATATATATATATATATACACACATATATATTCACACACACATCTATACACATACACACCCCACATATACATAAAAATCTGTGTGTTTATGTTGTATTATATATATATGTATATATACATACACACATATATATGTATATATTTATACACATATACATATATACACATGTATATTATTATTATATACATGTGTATATACACATATATATATACACATATATATGTGTGTACATATATATGTGTGTATATATACATACGCACATATATACACACATATATATATATATATATATATATATATATATACACATGTCTGGGGTGCCTGGGTGGCTCAGTCGGTTGGGTGCCTGATTCTTAGTTTGGACTGAGGTCATGATCTCACAGTTCATGTGTTTGAGCCCCACATCAGGATCTGTGTTGACAGCATGGAGCCTGCTTGGGATTCTGTCTCCCTCTCTCTCTGCCCCTCCCCTGTTTGGTCTCTATCTCTCACTCAAGAAGAAATAAATAAACATTTTAAAATATTTTTAAAACGTCTTTCTGAGAATTTTACATTAACTACTGACTTTCATTTCTGTGTCACAGCTTATAATTTGTAGTAAAATACACGTGAATATTCTGGTAAAATAGAAATGTGCTTAAGAAATACTGTGGTGAGACTATGGTCAACATGTTTCTCATTACTGTATATTTGGTGCTGATGCATTGAAATATCTCTTGTAATTTTAGGGAAATAATTTAATTTAGTATCACCCCAATAATTATACATTTATGCACTTTGGGTAAATAACATGGCCAATACTTTAATTCTTGCCTAGTTTGGAGAATGCTTCCGTTTACCTTTGGCCATATTTACTGGTAAATATGCTTCCATTTTTCATGTTACACTTCAAGTGTTTGTCTTTCAAAGTCTGTGAAAGGAAAAAAATAAACAACAAAATATAACTGAAAGGATATGTGCACTCATTAAGTTTATGCCCCTTCTCCCCAACTCTTGGAGTCCTCTCCCTCTCCCCTTTTATCTTTACTTGTAGGCAAAGATAATGTAATGATTAATTGCATAGCCACTAGAGTCAGCCTGCCTGGGTTTGAATCTTACTTCTATCAATTTCTAACTTCATTCCTTAATATTGCTATTTAACCTGTAAGTAAGGATATTAGTATCATTTACCTCAAGAGAATATTTAGGGGCCTGGAGTTACATGTTCACTGAATTTAGAACAGACCTATCTCATTGCAGGTATGCAGTATGTATACATCTTACAGGACTGTTCACATTAGCCTTATTTTGTTTCTTTTCAACCTGAGTTCCTTCTCTCATTTAAGAAAGGCCTAGCATAGGGTACTTAGTGATTGTGTATAAGAGAACAATACATAAGCATAACTGAGACACAGGCTTCTTAACAGAGGAGGTATAAAATAAACATAAGATAAACATAATACTGCACGATAAACATTCAACCAGCTTTGAAAATTGGGAACATTGCCTAACTGTATTAGGGGGAAAAGAAAAATCTCATTATGACAAAGCAAATCTCTGCTACATATTTAAATATAAAAAAATGCAAACATAAAAGAACTAGAAAATACAGAAAGAGATGGAGATATTTAATTAAATTGTGGTGAAATCTTTTCCAAACATACATGAAAAGTTCAAAGCATTTGCAAGCTTGACTATATTAAATATAAATCATCTGATTATAAAATTAATTACAAAGATAAAAGGCCAAAACTGGAGGCAGAGGCAAGCATACACAGAAAAGGTTTTCCATATATGAAAGCTCTTTTTTAAAAAAAGAAGCTGAAAATCCCAATAGATAAATAGACACAAATAAATTAGTCTGTTATAAAAGAAGATATACAAAAACCAGTAAGCCAGTGAAAGCATTTCCAACATCATCAAAAATCAAAGAAATGCCAATTAAATCTCTGAGAATTAAATCTCTGAGATAATATTTTTTCACATAAAACCGGCAAAGCTTTTGTTTTATGCAAAGTTTTTGCTTTTAATCTAGTTTTAGCAATAATATGGATGGGCCCATGGGCACATACGAAAGAATATCCTATTTTTAAGAATCTAGACAGGTAAAAATTTGGGGAGAGTAATTTAGCAACATATCAGTAAATTGAGAAATGTACATCCTTTCAAATGAACAAATTTCTTTCTGGGAATTTATTACAAGAAACTAATTAGAGATATGTACACAGTGGTGGCTGGAAGCTTGTTCATCATAGCACTGTTGATAATAAAAGTTAGGAATGACAAATATCCAACAATGGATAAATAGTTCAATAAATAAATCTTTTTATGAGTCCATTAAAATAATGATGTAGGTAGGATATTATTAACATGTGAAAATGTCCACAAAAGGGAGAAAGTATGTTGTAAACAGGGATATACAGAGTGCTTCTAAGTTAGGGAAAGTAAAAAAGCATACACATAGAAATGGGTTAGTAGAAACTGCATGTAACAAGTAGTAGATAGGTTGGTGATATTTGTTTACTTTTGATTGAAATTCTTCATTTTCCATTTTCCCTTGAAAGGACACTTATCATTTTGAAATCAGAATTTTCAAAAGTCTGTGTTTGTCATGTTAGACCTAGAAGTGGTAGGCAACTGAACACATGGGAAAACATGTTGGTATGTAAGCCAGGAACACCTGAGTGTTAATAATAATTCTGCCACTTATTAGCATTGAGACACCGAACATTAACTTAACATATGTGAACTTCAATGATAAAATTCACCCAAAATTTTCAACAGCCTTGCATAAAATATATCTATTAGTTCACTCCTCCCTTCTTTTATTTACACAATAAATTAATTACCTCTGCAATGTTCACCCATGGGCAATAAATCTTTGTAAATATTGCCAGATGGACACTGGTCATGATGAGCACAATGTACAACACGTTCTAAATCTTGTCTGAGAGAAAATTATACATGTGCGGAGTGTCATAACATTTCAAATAAGACAGTTTGTAAGGCTGCCTATGGTTTTTGTTCTCTGTCTTACATTGCCCCTTATCATTTATTTTTGGCAGGATCTCACCTGGGACAAATGTCATTTTTTTCAATGGATTTTTACTATTAATCTATGCCACTTCAGAAATTATATTCGCGTTTGTGCGTATATATGTTATTTACATATGTGTGCATATATACATCTATTTATTCATTCCAGATTGAACAGACTTAGTCGATGTAAGCCGTATGTAGTTCCAAATATTTCTAAGTATTTCGAGTAAAATATTCATACTAGACAAGCCTTTATAAAAGATTATTTTGCTAGGCAGAATTCTTTCCAAAAATTTTTTCAGAAAGGAAAATGTATTTCAGTGAAGACCTTTAGATTTGAATGATTTCCATCAGCCACAAAGACATATTCCTTATTTTGGAAGTAAACTTTGTCACAAATGTCAAAACTCTCTCTAGGTTTATGATTTCAATTTCCAATATAAAAATCTTTGTAGGGGGACACCTGGGTGGCTCAGCTGGTTAAGCGGCCAACTTTGGCTCAGGTCATGATCTCGCAGTTTGTGGTTTTGAGCCCCGCATCAGGCTCTGTGCTGACAGCTCAGAGCCTGGAGCCTGCTTCAGATTCTGTGTCTCCCTCTCTCTCTGCCCCTCCCCTGCTCCTGCTCTGTCTCTCTCTCTGTCTCAAAATTAAATAAACATTAATTTTTAAAAAAAAAAATCTTTGTACATGTAGCCTCTTTAAGCGGAAAATTTTGAAAATAAAACCTAATGTTTGTCCAGTATCCAGTTCTTCTGGAATTTTAATGCTTGACTTTTATTTCATGAGTTAATTATTGATTTCCTGATATAGACTAAGTTCTCAGATCTTCTTCACCTAAATACTCTCGAAGGTAATGTTTTATAGTCTATACTGAGTTGCAAAGTCAAATGCTTACATTGCATAGCAGGAAAATAAGTGGATGTATTTATTTCTTCCTGGGCAATTTAAATATTTGTGTGATATAGATAGACAGATATAAATGTTTAAAAAGGTGTGTGGGGAGAGTGATCAAAGGAGAATTGTAAAGAACATGTCTCTTTAAAGACTGTTAAGTTGGCTCACTCTTGATCTTGGCTCAGGTCATAATCTCACCCAGTTGCTGAGTTCCAGCCCCACTTTGGGCTCTGAGCTGATAGAGTGGAGCCTGCTTGGGATTCTGTCTCTGCTTCTCTCTGCCCCTCCCCTGCTTGTGTGTGTGTTCTCTCTCTCTCTATCCCTCTCAAAATAAATAAAAGTAAACTTAAAACATTTTTAAAAGGCTGTTAAATTGAAAAGTTTTATAGGGGCGCCTGGGTGGGTCAGTCAGTTGAGCATCTGACTTCGGCTCAGGTCATGATCTCAGTGTCTGTGGGTTCCAGCCCCGCATCGGGCTCTCTGCTGACTGCTTGGAGCCTGGAGCCTGCTTCAGACTCTGTGTCTCCCTCTCTCTCTACCCCTCCCCTGCTCATACTCTGCCTCTCTCTCACTCTCTCAAAAATAAATAAACATAAAAAAAAAACCTTAGGGGCGACTGCACAGTGCAGCCACTCTGGAAAACAGTGTGGACGTTCCTCAAAAAATTAAAAATAGATCTCTCCTATGACCCAGCAATAGCACTGCTAGGAATTTACGCAAGGGATACAGGAGTACTGATGCATAGGGGCACTTGTACCCCAATGTTTATAGCAACACTTTCAACAATAGCCAAATTATGGAAAGAGCCTAACTGTCCATCAACTGATGAATGGATAAAGAAGATGTGGTTTATATATACAATGGAATACTACTTGGCAATGAGAAAAAATGAAATCTGGCCATTTGCAGCAATGTGGATGGAACAGGAGGGTATTATGCTGAGTGAAATAAGTCCATTGCCATGTTTTCCTCTGCTGACAATTTTTAAATTGCTGAACGAAAACTAACAAAATACATGAACTCCAATAAGATCCTTAAAAACTATTCTTTAAAGATGACATTGCTTCACACACAAAAAAAAATTCAGTGATACCTGGCTTCTTTATAAGTTCCAAATCCTTAGCTTTTAGATGAGCTTCATACAATCTGATCTTGATTTCTGAGCTACCACCCTTCACAGACTGAAGCATGAATTTGGCATCTTTGATTCTGAACCACTTACAATGTGCCCTTGGCTTCTGTTCTCAACCTCTCACACTGGAATTTTCCAAGTCAACGATTCTTGGAGTTTTCCTCTTTCTCAACTGTTTACTCCCACTGAGCCCAGACTTACATCATTGGTTCTCTGAGTCCTGTTATGAGCTTTTGTCCTGTATCATATATTATTTCCTTAACAACTAATATATAGTTGCTAAGCTGATCTTAAACTTGCCCCTCATTCATGGTCCTTTTATATCTTTAGAACTGAGTACAAATACCTTGTGACTCAGTGAAGCATATTGACTGGTCAGTCTCTAGGCTCCTTATATGTGTATGGAGGGTGAACCAATCAGGTTCTGATGCTCCTGTAGTGTGTACAGAATTATGGTAACATGTCTTTTCTGGACCACTTGTTTGTGTCACATTGTCACACTCTCTCACATTTTGTATAAACACATGAATATGCTTCCTGTATAGAGTCTAGGCTCTTTGATGTCAGGAAACTTATCTAACACTTCTCACAATGGAATTTACTCTCTCTCTCTCTGTCTCCATGTATATGTGTGTATACACACACACACACACACACACACACACACACACACCTGTAATAGCGTATTCATCTCTCCTATTCACCAGTTTTGTAAAAGATAGAGATATAAGGGGAAGGTAGAAAGTCAATAATTTTAAAGCATGGTGGAGTAAAAATGGGCAATATTTGGAATATAAATAGAATTAGCTTTCCATTCTTTTCTGTTTATAAGTTCAGTAACCTTGTACAAATTACCTAACTCCAGTAAATATCATCATTCTGATCACTGACGGGAGAGGGGTGGTCTCTAATTAAAAAGCGTTGTTAAAATGAAACAATAATGGATGTTATCACCTTGAAAATCTATTTCAAGTATTCCTTGATTATGTACTTAGAACCTCAGTTTCCTGATATGTAAAATAAGGGACATCTGGGTGGCTCAGTTGTTAGGCATCGGACTTTGGCTCAGGTCATGATCTCATGGTTTGTGAGTTCAAGCCCTGCATCAGGCTCTGTCCTGGCAGCTCGGAGCCTAGAGCCTGCTTCTAATTCTGTGTCTCGCTCTCTCTGCCCCACCCCTGCTTGCCCTCAGTCTCTCTCTGACTCTCAAAAATGAATAAACATTAAACATTTTTTTAAATAATCTGTAAAACAAGCATAATATATGTCAAGCCAATATGTGAAATAGATAATTAGAATAATGCATATAATGCCCTCGGAATAGTCCCTGTTTAAGATGAAGGTATTTAAGGGGCGCCTGGGTGGCGCAGTCGGTTAAGCGTCCGACTTCAGCCAGGTCAGGATCTCGCACTCCGTGAGTTCGAGCCCCGCGTCGGGCTCTGGGCTGATGGCTCAGAGCCTGGAACCTGTTTCCAATTCTGTGTCTCCCTCTCTCTCTGCCCCTCCCCCATTCATGCTCTGTCTCTGTCCCAAAAATAAATAAACATTGAAAAAAAATTTTTTTTTTAAAAATAAGATGAAGGTATTTAATAAAACTTAATTCATTCTTCCCATATAGCAAAATCTTAAATCATTTTTTTTTATTTTAGAGAGGCAGAGAGCATGAGCAGAGGAGAGGGGCAGAGGGAGAGAGAAAGGGAGAGAGAGAGAGAGAAATTCTTAGGCAGGCTCCATACTCAGTATGGGGCTCAATCCCAAGACCATAAATCATGTTTATATCACAATGACAGATAGTTATTACAACTAAATTAGGTCTATTGTACAGGGTTTTTATTTTGCCCCCAAAGTCTCATGGACTATTTTTACATTACAAAGATCTAAATAGGGTTGTTAACTGAAACTTCCTGGTTAAGTTAATTATTTTACCTATCTGTAAAGATGATACCTAAAAAAATAAAATTAAGCTTGGTTTGCCCCAAAATACCCACATATAATAGTGTGAAAATGAGGAGTTCTCTCCATAGGTCTTCTTAAATTATATTCACAAAATACTTCCTAAGCATATTTATTAGAAAAAAAATGTGAAAAAAAGAAAAAAAAGAGAAATATTTGGAGAATGACAGTTTATGAAATGTCAATTCCGGGTGTTAAATCATTTCATCATAAATTTCATTGCCCTAGTTCTGTGACTTTTCACTTCTTGAATGTTACTCACAAATCTCAGAAATGGGAAATTTTTTTGGGTTTATAATGTTGGAAATATTTATCAGTACCATACTGGCCAAAAATAATTAAATAAAATCAATCTGTATTCACAGAACAAGAACCTTCATTTTACAGTCAACAAAGCTGAAATTCTGAGAGATTTAATGTCTTTCTCAAGGTCATACAGATAGCAGATTTTGCATTAGTTTTTTTTTTCATTTTTTATATCCTCCCTGAAAAACATATTGAAATTGAAAATGGACAGTCAGATGTAAAATATCAATATATTATAACAGCAAAAATAATATCAATCACTATAGGATTAATAGAAACCTGTTTTAAGGAGAGCTGTCTTAATTGAGTGGATTATTTTATAAAATGTACCTAGGCATGAAGCAAGATATTTCTATTAATTTTGCAAACATTAATGGCTGTTTATTTTAAAGTCAAGCTTGATCCATGTAGGATCTCAATCAAATAGGGATAATAACCTCACTCATTGAGAGTCAGTAGAGAACACACACACATACACATACACATGCACCTGCCCCACTGCACATGGAGATATTCTTCACAACATGGAGGAAGTAATTATGCTATCGATGAATGTGAACTATTGTCTTCATAATAATGTCTTCCATACATGTGTAAAGTGTGTCAGAAGCCTCTTGCCTTTAGAAAGGATTGGGTCACAGGTACCTAGGTTTCAAACCATTATGTTTTCAAAATCCCTGTGTCTTCCATTATACAGTATCCCCTCTGTAAATAGATAACATAAGCCCATTGTCTTTTACTATGTTGGGTTTTGTGTATTCCTTCTCCCATATTCCAGCCCCTTTATTGGTTTACATACTGATTCTGTCCCAAGCTGTTCCCTACTCATCCCATTAAATTTACTTTGGTAGCAACTATATTTCCACTTCATCCCTTCCCCATAAAAGTGGACTCTGGTTGATAAAACAGAAGAAAGGGATGAAATAGATATTGGGTTGTTTTAAAAATGAGTTCGAGGGCTTAACAATCATGCTCAAGGCCACGCTTCTAGCAGCAAATCTGGAAACTACAGTCTAGCACTAAAGAGGAAGCAGCGAAGAAAAAAATATAAAAAAAACAGAAAAAACAAAAAAACAAACAACAACAACAAAAATAAAAGAGGAAGCAGCATCCATTGCTGAAGGGCTGAGAACAGTCCCACTTTGGTCTGGCCCCACTTCTGCTTCAAGAATGTGGCTTCGCAACTGTGGTTATCATCCTCAAGAAAGAAAAAGTTTCTCACTCCTCCTCCTCTGGTGTCACCTTCATAGGCCCCATGATTGTGCCCAGCTATAGGGATGCTGAAAGGCAGGGAGTGCACATTTCTCAGGATGTGTGAGGAGATGGTCTTTGCCAACCAGTAGGATTCCCGGGAGGGGGAACTTCCCACCCACAGACTGGCTCTCAGATGTGAGCAGCCATACTGAGTGAAAATGTTTACCCCATATGTTATTCATTATTATTTTCAATTTTCTATGAACTAAAATATATTTTCTCTTAAATAATTTTAAAGTAGAGAAAATTAGAGAGATTAACATAATAAACACCCCATTACAAACCTACTCAACTTCATCAAAACTTGTTTGCCTCTTTTATTTTTTTCCCCCGTAAGAAATAGAAGTTGAAAGATGGTGGTAAGTTCCTGCTTGGAACTTGTCAATTAGCCCATTCTTTTTCTATTCTTTCTCTTTCCATCTTACTAATGTTCATATATGTCATTTTCATGCAGGTTTTTCTAGTTGTAGTGCATGTGTATGTGCCAGGTCAACAATAGAAGGAGCCCAGGGGCCAAATGATCATGTGAACTTCTCAAACTATTTGCCTCCATACTTATTTCCGTGAAAGAAAAATAAACTATCTTGCATAGGGTACTGCAATTCTGAATTAATATAAAGTAGATATTTGACTTTAGTAGATATTACCAAATCCCTTTACATGGTGTCTATAAAATTTGCATTCCCTTCATGTAGCTTAAGAGGGTTCCTGTTAGTATACTTTCTTGTCAACATTTAACGTTGTCAGACTTTTAATTTGTTCTGAGCTAATAGATAGGAAATAATATTCAATTTTTCTAAATTTTCTCTCTTTGATCACTAGTGTGGTTAAAGATTTTTTTTCCTAATTCTCTATATGATTTACTGTATGAATTGCCAGGTTATGTTCTTTGTCCTGTAAAGGTGAGCTGAGTATCTTTTCAGTATAGATTTATGAGACATATATAGTATGATTTTATATTAGAAAGTTTTTTTCTAACTTTAATGTAGAAAATTTCCCTCTATGTATCTCGCTTCTGTATACATTTCCCCACATCATATTCATTTTAAAAAATTGATATACCTGGGGCAGCTGGGTGGCTCAGTCACGTGTATGAGTCTTCTTTTAGCTCAAGTCATGATCTCAGACTTTGTGAGATCAAGCCCTGGGTAGGGCTCTGCACTGTCTCTCCCTTTCTCTCCCTCTTGTCCCCCTCCCTGATTGCTTTCTCTCAGAATAAATAAATAAACTTAAAAAATAAAATCTGATATGCATAAACATATGTATGTATTTATATACATATATATTCCCACTCATTAACATGTGTACAGATATGTGTGTATATATATGTATTTATAAATATTTTAAAGTATATTTATTTTTTATTTAGGCATATCATTCCCCAGACTATTGGTTTGTGTGTAAGTTGAGGTAGGATTTAATACATTTTTTTTCCAAAAGCCTCTTTCTCATAGTGCCATTTATTGAATCGTTTACTTATACCTCTGAATCTATTATTTACCTAATTTCAATATGTTAGTGGATTTGTTCTTGAACTCTCCACCAAAATGGTTTATTTATCTGTTTTGACACCAATATTTTACCAGTTGATTTAATTACTGTAGATTTAAAATAAAATTGGTATTTGATAATTAGAGTGATCTTATTTCAAAATAATTTTCATTGCTTTGATTCTGTGTGTTTTCATAATGTTTTAAAGTCAAATTTCCAAAAAAATAAAATACTCTTGGAAATTGATTTGAATACAAGGAATTTAAAGATATGTTTGGGAAAATGTTCTCTATTGTTTTGAATCTTCCCATTTATAAACATAATGTATCAAATTTGTTTAGGATCTCATTTATACCATTCAAAAATGTTTTATAAAGTTTTCTCTATAAAGGTATATTTAATATTTGTTATACTTCTAGAAGCCCTGTTCTGTTTCTGGCTTTTATGGCTATTTTATTGAATATTATGGGTTTAAAAAAAAATTTTTTAATGTTTATTTCTTTTTGAGACAGAGAGAGACAGAGTGTGAGCTGGGGAAGGGGCAGAAAGAGAGGGAGACACAGAATCTGAAGCAGGCTCCAGACCCTTAGCTATGAGCACAGAGCTGGACACAGGGCTCGAACTCACAAACCGCAAGATTGTGACCTGAGCCGAAGTCGGACGCTTAACCGACTGAGCCAGCTAGCCTCCCCATTGAATATTATGTTTTTAAATAAGCTATTGCTGATTTGTAGAAAGAACATTTAATTTTTATATGAATCTATCATATAAAATCAGAATTTCTAGGCCAAATTACTAATGTGGAACACATTTTTGTTATAGTGAATGAAAAATATTATCATGTATTATCCATCAATATGAAATCTCAAACCTATATCAAAAAAATATAACTGGAAAACACACAAAAATGACTATATATGACTTAGTCTTGTTTTAAGATACAGAATGTTAAAAAATACTTACTGTTTATCAGTCAATTTGGATGTTAAGAAAGTTATTTTATGTGTAGTAATTTATGAAGTTTACATGCCATTTACGAGATGGTGCAATAAATCATAGAGAGAGCCAGATTCATTTTCTTATAAAGAACACAGAGCCAAAACTTATAATGAAATATCAAAAAATTTTCTGAAATAAACTTATTCACCAAGAGAAGTAATGATTTGGGTCTTAAAGAATATCAAGCAAAAAGGAAGGAATGAAAGAGAAGTTTTTGTTGCTGTTTGGGAAGGAGATCGCATCAACAAGTCAGATGAATAAGGAGCAATTTCAGGCAAATGCCAGATGTTGGGAAATAACATGGATTTTTTAAATCAGTTTTGGTCTAATATAGAGACTCTGTAGTAGAAAGGATTTCAGGGGAGGTAGCTTGGGCTTATAATGAATGCTATTATCTATTATCTATCTATCATCTATCTATCTATCTATCTATCTATCTATCATCTATCCATCATCTATCTATCTATCTACCATCTATCTGTCATTTAATGACTCTGCTTTCACTCTTACATGAACGTCTTTGAATGACACTGAAAAGAATCATTAGGCAAAATCAAGGATTCTCATTATATGTGACATATTTGTAGAATATATTTATCATTACATTGGCAAATCCCATAACTGTTTTTGAAGTTAAAGGTGTCTGGGGGATGAAGTCAAGACTCCATTATCACCATCTTATTGAAGATAACCCTTTGTGGTAGTGATAGCAATTGTGGGTGATTTGGGTGGGGTTTTGGTTAGGACTTAAAAGTTATCATTGAAAACATTCATATATTTATTTTTGCAACCCAAGAATTATATATTGATGTTTCATTATCCAAGACTTTTATGTAAACTTATGTGTGCCACAGCTTTAGTATTCTTGCCTTCAGGAATAGACAGTGCTTTTATGAATTCTCTGCCATTATTTGATATTTGTTGTAGGAGGATAAAATATACAGGTGATATTGATAATGATCATTTGATCTTTTAACTTGTATTAATATAATTGTTTTTTAGCTTACTATTTTTTTAAATGTTTATTTATTCTTGAGAGAGAGAGAGGCAGAGAATCTCAGGCAGGCCATGTACTGTCAACATAGAGCCTGATACAGAGCTCAAGTACACGAACAGTGAGATCATGACCTGAGCTGAAATCAAGAGCTGGATGCCTAAACAATAGAACCAACCAGGCACTTCAAAGTTTATTATTTTTATTCAAAAAATATTTTCATGTAGATTAAAGAGTCAAACAATAAAAATGATCTGATTTATAATGAGAAAAACACATTTTTTCTCCTATTTCACATTCCCTATCCTTAATTTCGCTCCCCCATACTATTTCTTTTTTTTTAAATTTTTTTTTTTTTCAACGTTTATTTATTTTTGGGACAGAGAGAGACAGAGCATGAACGGGGGAGGGGCAGAGAGAGAGGGAGACACAGAATCGGAAACAGGCTCCAAGCTCTGAGCCATCAGCCCAGAGCCCGACGCGGGGCTCGAACTCACGGACCGCGAGATCGTGACCTGGCTGAAGTCGGACGCTTAACCGACTGCGCCACCCAGGCGCCCCCCCCCATACTATTTCTTAATTTTTCTGGTTTAGGTATTATTGTGATGGTTAATTTTATGCGTCGACTTGGCTAGGCCACATTACCCTGATATTTGGTCGACTGTTTTCTCTGGATGTTTTTGCGATGGTATTTGTTAGATGAGGTTAACATAGAGCAGTAGATTTTGTATAAAGCAGATCACCCTCCATAATATGGTGGGCCTCTTTCAATCAGTTGAAGGCCTTTGATCTCAACTCTACCCTGGGTCTCCAGCCTGCTGGCTGGCCCATCTGCAGTGTCTAGACTTGTCAAACCTCCACATTTATGTGAATTAATTCTTTCAAATAAGTCTCTTTCACCCCACCCCCATCTCTCTACCTCTATTTATTTATGTACATATATGCACATCCTGTTTATTCTATTTCTCTGGAAAATCTTGACTAATATGGATATTGCCTTCCAAATTTGGAAGATGAATCTCTACCTTTTCTTACCTTCTACCACTTCCTTTCTCCTCATCTTTATAGTATAATCACATCCTAATTTTTACTTAAATCAATATTTTTCATGAGTGCATTTTTAGAACTATATCATTATTGTTCACTGTTGTACCATATAATGAACCATAAACATGTCTTCATTCTAATACTTTTTCTTTCTCCTAATGTTAATCACTGTCTCAGTTCTTCATTTGCATGCTTTTTTTTCCTAAGTGTTTTATTAATGCTATAGGACACTTTTCAATATGCTCATACACTACTCCTCTGAAAACTAAATGTATTTATTACTGATTCTCTCGTCCTTGCCAGCCTAGTACGCCAGCTAATCTGAATCTCAGGTTTATAATTCCAGGTCTGGGCTACGTATGACTGATTGGTTAAGTCAGAGTCAATAATTCATGTTCTAGGTGCAAGAGGGGACTGTTAGACAGAATTCTAGCTTTACAGCTTCTGTTGTAAGAGGAGGATTATGTTTCACCTGGCTGGGGATTTCCATAACACTGGAAGGGGCTTCACTTTCTGAGTGGCCAAGTTGAATTGTAAATGGCTGCTATATCCTGACACTGACTTACTACTTGGCCTTTATTATCAACTGCATTCATTCATCAAGATTCATATACAGACACAGAATAGATAAGTGAATAGAAATTGGGAAATTAGATTTTAATCCCATGTCTAATATTTATAGAGTAGGGATTGATCTAGATTGTTGTACATAATGAAAGATTGCTATTTCTAGTGAAAGTTGAGATCAGGTTTTGATTTTCACTTAGAAAGTCACCAGATAATTTATTTTAATTATCAGTATTTTACAAGCTTTTTTTTTTTAACGTTTATTTATTTTTGAGACAGAGAAAGACAGAGCATGAACAGGGAGGGTCAGAGAGAGAGGGAGACACAGAATCTGAAACAGGCTCCAGGCTCTGAGCGGTCAGCACAGAGCCCGACGCGGGGCTCGAACTCACGGACCTTGAGATCATGATCTGAGATGAAGTTGGACGCTTAACTCACTGAGCCACCCAGGCACCCCTTTTACAAGCTTTAAGATATAG
Organism: Prionailurus viverrinus; assembly: GCF_022837055.1. Taxonomy (NCBI): domain Eukaryota; kingdom Metazoa; phylum Chordata; class Mammalia; order Carnivora; family Felidae; genus Prionailurus; species Prionailurus viverrinus. The sequence continues at coordinate 92,446,013 of NC_062570.1, forward strand.
GTTCTATCTCAAAAAATGAGGCCAAAACCTCAGAAAAATATCTTGAGATGGTGGATTTTTGCTGTTTTGTCTTCAATTCCAGTAAGATATGGAAGGGGGAAATATTTGGACAAAATGAAGGAAATAATGAGGAGAATGGAATTAAACGGTTGATTTTTTAGTATTCAAACTGAAGGAGTTTTAAAAGTTTTGAGTTGAGTATTAGTAGATTCTAAAATATATACCACCGTAATGTACCTACCCATATTTTTAAGACATGGGAAGTCCTAAATTTCTCAGACTCTCATCCATAAGTGACTAAATGAGGCCGATGATAACAGTCTTAATTTAGGAGTAGGGAAAATGTTTTGTTCTCTGAGGAATGAGTTTTTATTTATAATGTGCGCTTCATAATTCTAAATTGTTTCCAATGTAATTATTTTATGAGTAAAAGTTTTATTTCTTTGTGATGTCAGCTGAAAGAACTGTCTGAAAATCAAAAGGGAAATTTTGGCATCATACTTACCAACACATTTTTTATTACATTGCATAATTTTTTAAACATATTTTTAATGTTTATTTATTTTTGAAGGAGAGAGAGACAGAGTGTGAGTGGGGGAGGGGCAGAGAGAGAGAGACATAGAATCTGAAGCAGGCCCCAGGCTCTAAGCTGTCAGCACAGAGCCCTATGTGGGTCATGACCTACGTGGGTCTTGAACTCACAAACCGTGAGATCATGACCTGAGCCACCCAGGCGCCCCTACATTGCATAATTTTAAGAAAATTCCCATTGGTAGTAAATAGCCAAAAATTAGAGATGTGTTGATTACCTTCAGGTTACCTATTAGTTATTTAAGAGTTAGATGTCAAATTGGAATTTTTTACTCATGTTTTGAATACTGGATTGAAACAATTGAATGCTGGGAAAAGTCATATGTAGGAAATTAGTAAGGATGTAATTGAGCACATACAACTCTTTTCCTTTGAAAAAACATGGAATGTGTTACAATATGAAACAATTTGTGTGTGTGTGTGTGTGTGTGTGTGTGTGTGTGTGGAATATACCTCAAACAAAATTGTTTTTAGAAAGAAAAATACCTTAATCACTAATTTATTAAAAAAAATTTATTGACTTGTAGAGTAGATTCATTTATTCATCCAACAAATATTTTGAATTTTAATTATACATTGTGAAAAATGCATGCATGATACTCTGCTTACACTCTTGTTATCTAATATTATAATAAAAACATAATATATAATACGAGTTTAACTATCTCAGGTAATATTTTGAACAGGTGCTGCTTTTTTCCAACATAGAAGTCCTTATTTTTTTTTTCCTGCAAAGGGAAATAAAGATATCCATAATAATCTGTCATAGATTTGGTGTGATTTGTGTTCAATTTGGGAAGAAGTGTTCTATGACCAGATAATATTTCCTATACCTGGGATACAAATTCAGCTTGAAAGAGGAGCCCTGTGCAGTGACGTTTTGTTAAACTCTAAGGTGATGTGGGCCATGGATTGCAGATAAAGGCCAACTGTTATGAAGTGATTGCCTGTAAGGAAAAGATCTTTGAGAAAACTACTTACATTCACTCAAGTATGTCAAAATATTACATAAATGCTGCACCTTGTATTGACAGCATCTGTTCCTTGTCCTGGCCTAAAGGGTGTCAAACTAGGTATAAATTCAAAAATGCAAATTTTATTGCTTCCTTTCAAAGCTAAATTTTCACATTATACCTCAAACCATGAATAAATTCTACAGATTTACACTTTCTTCCCCTTCACCTCATCATCAGTCCTCTTTATTCATGAAAAATATGCTTGACTCTCCATGTATATATTCTTTTAATTTCCATCCTGCCAAAGGACTGAACAGAAGTATGTTTGTAATTCTAATACTGATGATGTTGATGATGGCAATGATCACAGTGATGATAATGTTAAAGAAAATGATTTTGATAATAATGATTAGCATGATGATGATGATGTTATTTTTTTCAAGTTTTTATTAAATTTCCAGTTAGTGAACATACAGTGTAATATTAGTTTTAGGTATAGAATTTAGTGATTCATCATGTACATACAACACCCAGTGCTCGATGATGATATTTCTGATAGCAGTTCCAAGTTCTTACTCATTTCTGCATTGTTGGTTGTAGGGAAGAAGAAGAAAACCATTAGTATTTTCAGACAATTATGAAGAATTAGTCTATCAGGAAGAAGACACTATCATAAATATACTTTATATCCATTCTTTCCATTTGCACTGCCAGCATTAATCTCTCTACTCATTGATTCATTCATTCATCTATTCAACACTTGCTTATTAGGTATAACTAAGGTACTAGAATACCACAGAGAGCAAACATAGACACAGCTATTACCTCCATGGACCCTCAATCGAGTAGAATACATGAAGGTTAGTTCCATAAAACTAATTGAAAAATTGCATCTATAATAAGTGCCATGATTGAAAGTGACATAATGCTACTACAGCGTATAAAAGAGGGCTTTGATATAAATTATGAGCAAGGAATTAATGAGCCTTAGGAGTTAAGGGAAGGCAGGAAAAAAAAAAGTATCCCAGGAACAGCAGTCAAGAGAAGCACGATAAGAATATTAGTGATTGAAAGGCATTTTGTCTGAATTAGAGAAAGCTAGGGGAATGTGGTTCAAGATATAGCAAGAAAAATAGGTAGGACCATACCAAGCTGAATCCTGTTCTCTTATGTTACATAAAGGGGAAGTTTGATCAAAATATTTTAAGTTGGAGGATGCCCTGATAAGATTTGCATTTTGAAAAGGTCACTCTGACTTGGCTGCTGTCTGAAGGTAGTTGGAAGGGAGCATACTGACTGGATAACAAGTCATAGATTTAAAAGAAAAAAAAAGTAACCTGGTATTTGGCATGGCCAACTACTCTGTTTTAATAAGAAAGAAATGAATGTCTAAGAGATACAATAACTTTTATAATTAGTACCAGAACCTGATTTAAAAGAAACCGAATTTAGATTATTTATTCTAAATATTTTTTCAATGATACTCTGACATGTAGTTATTAAGTATTAGAGCCAAACTTGCTTAACTGTTTGTGCTCTTAGATCAATTTCTGTCACCTTTACTTTGCCATTTCTTCCAGAGTTCTCATTCATTTTCAATACTTTTTGCTATTTTCTCTCTCCTGCCAAACAAATACATCATCTTGTAATTCTGAACTACAAAAAAATCTGTGATACCCTAAGGCTCTTCTCGCACATTTCCAATGATGTAATAACTTATTCATAAACATACTATTTTTCCAATAAATTGCATGTTTTCTGAGGGTAGAGGCAATAATTTGATCTGTTTCCCTTCCACTGATTCTGATTTGATGTCTTGTATGTAATGGGTGTGTCAACAAGGATATTACTTTGAAAACCATTAATATTCTTTATGAATACATTACATTGTATTACCATATATTTCTGAAGAACATTTTGTCATTTAAGAATAACAAAAATATATAACCATAGTTTTATTCATGCGCATTTCACCAAGTACTAAGGCTGACATGGCGAAACTTGACAATCCTAGAGGGAAGAAGTAGGAACTGCCTATTTACCAAGTCTTTCTTCGGGTCAGAAAGATTTGCCAACATGGTTGTGTATGTTTGTGACCATTTCATAATTTTTATAATCCAGCCCCTAAAATCAATTATTCTGAAAGCCAAAATAACTGTTTTAAAGGTGAGTAAAAAAATACTACAGACCTCCCTAAAACTCTTCAATAAATTCTCACTGCACTTAAAATACAGTCCAGACTCCTACTACATATGAAGTGATCCTATGTGATGAAGCCATGTGGGGGCCTCCCATCTCAGGTCCTTTCACTCTGCCCTCAGTCACTGTGCTCCAGCCACTACGTCTTTTCTCAACGCTTCAAATAGTGCAGGCTCACCTCAGCCTGGTGGCCTTTGCGCTGGTTCTTTCCTGCTCTCAAGGTTTCTTCCTACACAGTCTCCTAGGTCTCATTTCTTATCATATAGATCTCAGCTGCAGCATAAGCCTCTCAGAGAGAACTTCTCTGACCATGTCTCCAGTACCACTCACCCTCTGTCACATCACACCGCTGTATATCCTCCCCAGGACTTCTCATGATTTGACATTTTCACAGATACGCACTTGCATATGATCTGTCTTCTATAACTACACGTTCCATGAAAACAGAAACTGTGTCTGTCTGGTTCACTATTTTATTTCTAGAGAACAGAATATCACCTGTCACTTGGAAAGTACTTAATAAATATTTGTTAGAAAAGAAAATAATTCAATGAGTAGCTAAAGAAATCATGCTATTCTTTTTTTAAATGTTTATTTAGTTTTGAGAGAGAGAAAGAGCGAGAGAGAGCAAGGGGGGGAGAGGCAGAGAGAGAAGGAGACACAGAATCCAAAGCAGGCTCCAGGCTCTGAGCTGTGAGTACCAGAGCCCAATGTGGGGCTCGAACCCATGAACTGTGAGATCATGACCTGAGCTGAAGTCGGATGCTTAACCGGCTGAGTAGCCCAGGTGCCCTGAAATCATGCTATTCTAAGGCCTCCTCTGGACCACTACCTCAAAGCAGCTATAGGCACAGGGTTCCAGATCTTTCTTTCATTGACAGAATTCATGACACCTATATTACCTTCCAATTTACTATGAGATGTGTTCAGAGAGAAACATAAGAGAGTTTTATGGCATTGGGTGTAAAGAAAAAGAATCCAAGAACTTGGAATAATAACTGGTTTCCTTCATTGGGAGTTAAATTTACACCAATATGCTTTAGAAAATTGAACTCTTTGGTAAACCATGCCTTTATAGAACTACAGAGAGCAGCTATTAAAAATAATGTAAGCGTGTATATTAGCAAGTGTAAAGTAAGAGGGATTGAGAGAATGAAACATTCAGAGAATAATTTAACTACCTGTTATACTAGATTAAATTAATATATATTAGGTGTGATTCATCAGGACAGTTTAAAAAAAAGTGGTGACCTGAAATTGTGTCAGAAATAAAATTAATTCTGACAATCTATTCATACTATTCTGATGATTTGGATCTTCAAAGGAACCTCATACTATTCTAGCTGTACATTCACAAGACACGCAGCCAATACTCTTTATACACCGGGCTTCATTAACAGAACAATAGTAAATGTTTATATAACATTTATCATATCCCAGTTACTGTTATATGTACTTCACATATGTTAACAAGTGTGATCTTTATGATGGTCCTTCAGAGTGACTAATTATTCCCACTTAACAGAGAAGACTAAGTAACTTGACCAAGATGAAACTTACCAGAGCTAACATGTGAACATAAGCAGTCTTTCTCTAGGTCCACACTCTTGATTACCATACAATGCCACTTCTCACACAATCCTCTTCTGTCCAAAAAACAATTATGTGTGTGTCAAATAGAGTCAAACGTGGCTGACAGAGCTGGGAAATGAAGTCAGATATAATAAGTCTGAGCAGTGAGAAACAGAGAACTAAGGGGAATTACAGAAACTTTTAAATGATTCAAAAAAAATTTATTTGGGTTCAAAGGGATTGTCTTAGCTTAGGCTGCTATATCAAAACACCAGAGAGGAGTGGATTAGAATCAACAGAAATTTATTTCTCACAGTTCTGCAGGCCAGGAAGACCATGATCAAGGCAGCAGCACATTTGGCATCTGGTGAGGTGTCCTGGGGCCTCACATAAAAGAAGGGGGCAGGTAGCTCTCTGGAGTCTCTTTTACAAGAGCACTAATCTCATTCGTGAGGGCTGTAACCTCATGACCTAATTGTCTCTCAAAGGCTCTACCTCCAAACACCATTACATTGGAGATTAGGTCTCAACATATGAATTTTGGGGGAGACACATTCAGTCTGGTGAGGGAAAGATTTTGGTTGCTTTCTCTCCGGTTAATTTTGCCTGGTATAACCTAGAGTTGTAAGCAAATTTCTTAAATTCTGAAAAAGATAGTTTATAACTTTAGAATAACTAGTGGACTCTACTGTACCTGATACCTTAGAAAAACTCCTTATTTGTGAATTCCAAATCGTTTTAGGTACATTACAGCAGTCTAAACACATTTCTGAAACTTACTTTTGACGAAATCACATAGTCTGTTTTAGTTGCTTTTATACATATTTACAAATTCTTTGTCCATTAAAAAAATTATTTGGGGGTGCCTGGGTGGCTCAGTCAGTTAAGCATCCGACTTTGGCTCAGGTCATGATCTCACAGTGAGTTCAAGCCCCACGTCAGGCTCTGTGCTGACAGCTCAGAGCCTGGAACCTGCTCCAGATTCTGTGTCTCCCCCTCTCTCTGCCTCTCCCCTGCTCGTGCTCTGTCTCTCTCTCTCTCTCTCTCTCTCTCTCTCTCAAAAGTAAATAAACATAAGAAAAACTGCTTGTATTGAAGACATATTCAAAATTACATAGTGGCATATGAAATATATATAGAGAGATATAGATAGATAGATGATAGATAGATAGATAGATAGGGGAGATAGGGGTACAAGCCCCAGCTGTACTACCTACCACAAATAAAACTTTTTGCCAAAATGCTTCTTTTGGACTCATTTCCTTACTTTTACTCTTATTTCCTCACTCATTTCCTTTACTTTTACAGCAAGAAGTATGCTTCCATTGCTTTTATCTGCTCAGTAATTTTCTGGGGGGATTTTCCTTCTATTCTTTTGATTCTGATTATTATTTTTTAATAAATATTTATTTGTTTGGAGAGAGAGACAGAGACAGCGTGAGGACGGGAGGGGCAGAGAGAGGGGAAGAGAAAGAATCCCAAGAAATCTCCACTTAACTGACTGAACCACCCAGGCACCCCATCTGATGATTCTTTTACTCTTGATATCCCCATATTTTACAGCAAACAGACCTTATTAAGAGACAATCAAACATATAGATTCTGTCTGTCTGTCTCTCTTTGCTAGGCATTTTGTTCTATTAATATTTATTTATTTTTGAGAGAGAGAGTGTGAGCAGGGGAGGGGCAAAGAGAGAGGGAGACACAGAATCTAAAGCAGGATCCAGGCTCCAAGCTGTCAGCACAGAGCCTGATGTGAGACTTGAACTCATGAATGGTGAGATCATGACCTGAGCCAAAGTCAGACACTCAACTGACTGAGCCACCCAGGCGCCCCTTTTATTTTTTTAATGTTTATATATTTTGAGAAAGAAAGAGAGAGAGAGAGAGAGAGAGAGAGTGTGTGTGTGTGTGTGTGTGTGTGTGTGTGTGTGTGAAAATGTGAGGAAGGAAGGGGAGAGAGAGAGACAGACAGACAGAGAGAGACAGAGATCCCAAGCAGGTTCTATGCTCTCAGTACAGATTCCAACACAGGGATCGAACTCACAAACCATGAGATCATGACCTGAGCCAAAATCAAGAGTCAGATGCTTAATGGACTGAGCCACCCAGGTGCCCCTCTTTGCTAGGGATTTTAATCTTCCCAGGGTAGGAATGCAGCTGGAAATGGGTAGCACTATAGATTAAGGTGTACTGATTCCCGATTCTTTAATCTCTGAAGTTGTGCTGTCTCCTGTCTTTACCAAAGATTGGGTGATTCCTCCACTATTGTGATTTAATCCACATCCTTTCAAAAAGTTGCTGTATGCATGCTCAAGTCAATAAAGTTCCTCTTCTACTTACTATCAAGGAAACTAAACGATACTTGGGAAATAATTCCCATTCTAATGATCATCAGAATTGTTACCTGGGCCATATGAATTGATAGCTATGAAAAGGATTAACTAGAAAATTCTACATAAGCAATCTTTACAGACCACCTAGACAATTTGCAGTACCCAGTGCAAAATGAAAATGCAGGCCTCTTGTTCAAAATTATTTAGACTTTCATATGATGACTGCCATTTTGCATTCCCCCAAATTCACGTTAGATGCTTAATACCCAATGCGATCATAGTGGGAGATGCGACCTTTGGGAAGTGATTGGTGTACTGCCCACCTGAATCAGAATAATGCCCTTATAAAAGAGTCCCCAGACAGTTCCATTGCCCCTTCCTCTATGTGAGGACATGAGAAGTCGGTACCCCGAAGAGCGCCCTTATCCAATTATGTGGCACCCTGATCTTGGACTCTCAGCCTCCAGAACTGTGAGAAATAAATTCCAGTTTTTTATAAACTACTCAGTCTGTGGTATATTGTTACAGCAGCCCTAAAAGACCAAAACAGTGACAACGGAGCATTAAACCAAGTATGGAGTCCACACGTTGCATAACTGTGAAGCTGGCCCTTGCATACTTATTATAATGGACTTAAAATCAGATATTCCTGGGGCACCTGGGTGGCCCAGTGGGATAAGCATCCTACTCTTGGTTTGGGCTCAGGTCATTATCTCACAGTTTCACGAGTTCAAGCCCCACATTGGGCTCTGAACTGACAGCGAGCTTGTTTGGGATTCTCTCTCTCTTTCTCTGTCCCTCCGCCACTCACATGGTCTCTGTCTCTCTCAAATAAATAAATAATCTTTATAAATAAAATAAAATTAAATCAGGATGTTCCTTAGACATCCTGATATTTTTTAAACCTAATGTCATTGTTAATACCTCTCTTCTTTCTTTATTAACTATTAACAAGAAATAAATGAAAAGAAATGTAATTCCAGTAATCCCAGGACTGGCAGTGGTATTTACTATGGGCAAACTATAATAAGCCTAGAAAAAATTAGATGTATATTTTAGTATCAATTAAGAAAAATATAAATATTCTGATTATTGGACTGAAGACTAATCGGTAGTATAATCTGTAAAAAGTTGTTAATATTGGTAAATAATCTTTATTTTTGTAAAGTTTATCCATTAGAGTATTTGGATGCATTTCATTTACAATTATAAAGTAATGAGATAAATAATGCTAAAAGTATTTTTTTTAATTTATGATTTCTTAATAACTAGCTGTATGATCCTGAAAAAGTTAAAATATTTTTGTACATCTTTTTTCTCATTCTCAAAAAACTTCAATTTTTCTTCTTTTATCTCACTGGGTCATGGTGAGCATAGAACATGAATTCCCTGAAAATGGGGAAAAAACACACACAAATAAAGTAATAGCAATACTACTGCACTTATTAGTATTGTCATTATATTATGTCACTTCCTAGCTATTAAATATCCAAGATGGAGCAGGGAAGCTAAACTTGTGGTATTTGAAGTTTTTTCTAAGGCACTTTTAATTAAAGAATAAGAGGGAAATTTTTTTGACTGATTTATAAGTTCTAAATAATGTGACATATCTTTCTGACCGAAGATTGTGTTTTGATCATGTGGCACTATCCGTGGTGCCTAGCACAGTTTCAGACGTGTAGTACTTAGTATAATCTCTAAAACTTTGCCCTGTGGTGTCTCCATAATCTAACTTTAAGGTTAGATTCCCTTTGCTAAGGGAATGGGTTAATTTATTTTCAAATAGGTATTGATTCCTTCTGGCATATGATTTTAATAATCAAAGGACTTAAGAACTTTGAGTTCCACTCACCATGCATGTTTCCCATTGTTACATTTTGATTTGCCAAGCTTTTGCCATTTCTCTGTTTCTGTATTCCTTGAAATGACAGTTTAAGCCTCCTAATTTTTCAAAGTATAGATAGTTATAAAAGAGCATTGCAGGTTCAGATTTTTCATATGTTGAGTTAACACCATTAGATACTGCCATGAAAGCAGGTGAATCGGCATAAATCATACAATCATACAGCTGGAAGAAAACTCCAAAGGTCACACAGTTAATTCTCTTGAATCCACATAGACTGCCTTGAAATTAACCTAGACAAATAGGTGTCTGTCCAAGAACGTAAAGGTCAAATGGCACCATGAATGTATGAACACCCATAGCCAAGTGGAGTATGAGGTGATTATTTTAGGTAATACAAGCACATTAGGTAATACAAGCACAATATCTTCTTATTAGTTTAATCATCTGAACATAGGAATATTTCCATTTATATAGTAGTGCTGTTAGCAGAAGAAAGTGATTGGAAGTCTGAAAGATGGTATTAGAAGGATTTTGTTGAAACTGAAAAAAGAAACTACATACAAAATGCCCGTATCAGTTATCTAACGCTGTGTAACAAACCACCACGAAGCTTAATGACTTAAAACAATAATAACAATTTATTGCCCATGATTACAAAACTTGGGCAAGGCTCAGTGGGAATTGATCATCTTTACCCATATGGTGTTGACGGGAGCATGTTGACTTGGTTTGTAGGATACAAGAGAGGCTCTCTCACATGTCTGGCAAAACAGATAGGGATTGCTAGAACGCATGGAGAATGCTGAAATTCTGAAAAAGAAGAGTCTTAATTTTTTTTTACATGGAGACTTACTCTTCAAAGACAAAAATGGAAGATCCATATCTTTTAATAACCAGGGATATTGCTCATAGAGTGTCACATCTGCTGTATTTCGTTGATCAAGCAAGTCACAAGGCCAGTGGGCACTGCTAAGAGAGGTAGAATAAGTCTTGATAGGAGAAAGGCAAGGATGTACAAGGAAGGATCAAATTTCTAGAAACAAATCTCAGTAAAATCTAGCATGATAAATCATGCCTCCTCCGGTGAGAAATATATCCACCCCCTGCAACACCTCCCCAAACACATCTCATCATAGAATCAGACTTGAAGTCCAGTATCTTTTGCTCTGCGTCAGGGCTGGCTTTGAATGGTACTTCCTGGGTTCAAGTCCAGTTCTTCTGGAGAATTGAACATTTAAAAGGCTGGTTATCAGGGCACCTGGGTGGCTCGGTTAAGCGTCAGACTCTTAATTTCAGGTCATGATCTCATGGTTTTGTGAGTTCGAGCCCCACAGCAGGCTCTGTGCTGGAGCCTGCTTGGGATTCACTGTCTCTGTCTCTCTCAAAGTAAATAAATAAACTTAAAAAAAATTAAAAGGCTGGCTATCTGCCCCTAGTATTATTCATGAGTCAGGGATGGGATAGTAGAGACTAGAAGGGAAGGGGAGAAAATAGGTACAAGCAGAGAGGAAGGCAAACTATAAGAGACTCTTAAATACAGAGAACAAACTGAGAGTGATGGACATTGAGAGGGCACTTGTTGGGATGAGCACTGGGTATTGTATGTAAGCGATGAATCACGAGAATCTATCCCCCAAAACAAGAGCACACTGTATACACTGTATGTTAACTAACTTGACAATAAATTATATATAAAAAAATAAAAATAAAGAGTGGAAGAATATGCAGCACATAGCAGTCTCTGCTCTGTAGCTCTTCTGAAATCCAGCTGTTGCTTGCTTTCAGAGCCTCCTAATTACGCAGACAAGGAAGGTTTTCTGAATAGAAACCGGTTCTGGCCTGTGAGAACACATTCACTGTCCCATGGCTAGCCTTGGCCCCTGGCTCTATCTTCTGAGCTATCAGCTTTGTTCTGAGACGCCATTCCCTTATCATAAGAAATAACTATTTGTTGCTAACTTTTCTTCCTGATACTAAACACGTGGTGGCCGAAGTCTCTTTTCATTAGGAAGTATATTAATCCCTATTAGCCCAAGTCTGTACATATTTCTAATAACTTTGTATTAAGTTGATGTATGAAATTATAGTTCATTTTATTAGACAAAAGCCATACCCACAATGTCTTCAAGATAAGCCCTTCTCAACTTTTGGCTGCAAGCCATGGTTGTACTGGACATTGCCTTAATATTCTTAGAATAGTTTGTTTTGTTTTGGTTTTTTGTTTTTTTTTTCATGCTGGGGGAATACAGGATAAAACTCCTTAAGTCCTTCTGAGCTTTTAAAAAGAGGTCTTATAAAACACCCTGGATTTGATCTTTTAACTGGCAGTGCCCTGAATTTGATCTTTGCCTGAGGCTATTTTAACTTTGAGGCTGGGATTAGGAAAAAAAAAATTGCAACCTGGAAAGTCCTCAGATAGGAATATTTCCTCTATATTTTGTTTCAAAATGGAATATTTTCTCCTTTATCTCATCACCCATCTTCTATTTTATCATACCCAGTAAAGAAAGTCAACTGGCACTTTAGACATTTGGCCTGGGTACCTTCTTATTCAGATATATTTTCTACATTTTATGCCAGTCAGCACTTTTGCCAATTTTCCCATCAATGGAATAACACTGGTTTTCTTTCCTTTGGTCTTCTACCAACAGTGTCCTCACTGCCCATCCAGCCCAGGACCACTTGGTTATAAGCCAAGACCACTTATTTTAAGTTTCTGTCATGTAGCACGCCATTTCCACATATCAACAGCTATCTTATTTACATATTACTGAGTAAATAATCACTAAACACTTAGCTACTTGAAACAACCATAATTTTCCACTTCCCACAAGTTTATAAGAAAGTAAGACTCTGATGGATACGTCTACTGCTCAATGTCGTGTTGGTTGTGGTCACTTAGCTATTTAGTGACTGCTGCATCTAGCTGGGAGCAAAGTTGATTCTGGAAGATCTCAGATAGTTTTAGTCACACACCCACTACTTTAGTAGGGGTAGATAGAATGTCTGCTATCAGACTGGGCCTGCCTGCATATTTTCTCTCATTATTCAGTAGTCTGATCTGAACGTCTTTGCACAGCAGCTAGATCCCCAAAAATTAAAGCAGAGGCTATTAGTCCTCTGGAGACATAAGTGTAGATTTGGTGGTACATCTTCTTCACTACATTCTATTGGCAAAAGACAGCCACAAGGCTAGCTCAGACTCTAGAGGAAGATACCACATCCATGTATCGATGGGACTGTGGTATGTATGGACATGTCAAACTGAACAAATTCTTCGAAGTTATGCTTAAACATAATCTATCACTTCCTAGGATAATTCTGGACCTATAGTGAGTGGTTAATAAATGTCAGTTGTCTTTCATTGACACCCATCAGATGATGTATATGTTACTCCTTAATAATGAATGTATTTATTAAATAATAATTTGAAAAATAAAATGAATTTTACTCTCACTACAGTAATCTGGTTTTCAGTTTTAAATTTCTCCTTTTGTAAAAAATATTTTTAAAGTTTATTTATTTATTTATTTATTTATTTTTGAGAGAGAGAGAGAGAGAGCGAGCAGGGAAAGGGCAGAGAGAGAGGGAGAGAGAGAATCCTAAGCAGGCTCCACACTTTCAGTTAAGAGCATGACACAGGGCTTCATCTCATGAACGGAGAAATCACACCCTGAGCTGAAATCAAGAGTTGTACGCTTAACCAACTGAGCCACCAGGTGCCCCTTAAATTTCTCCTTCTTAAATAAAGAAGGAATATTTTCAGTGACAAATGATTTTGAGAGATCACGTAGTATCGTGACTACAATAGATTTGGCAATTCCAAGGTCATTCGTGCCCTTGTCTTTTTATATGTCCTGAAGACTTTTCCACTACTTTGAGGATTAAAAGAGGATGAGAGAGAGTAGAATCTGTGAATAAGAACTATTCAAACTTTACTGCTTAAAATATTATAGGATGTGGGGAAGAGAGAGATTGTCGTGAAGAGATGTGTTTCCACTACCTCAGCCTTATCTACTTCTATGTAAGTAATTTAAATTTAACAATTAAAAACTTATGTGAACTTCCCACGCTCTCTTTCTTCAATCTTTGATTGCATTGCTGGCTCCAGCCCATGAAAGTATGTGCTGTGTAGGTGAGATGCAGTCATCTAAGCAATGAGGTAGGTGTGCTGAAGTCATCGTCTATATTTTCTATAGATACAAAGTGGAATATTAGATTAATATCATGTGGCCTGATTTTTACCACCCCCCCCCCATTTTTTATACACAGATTTTTTTTTTTTTTTTTTTTTTTTTTTTTTGCTTCTGAACAGTTCCGTTGGAGTATAGGACAATTTCTAGCTAAGTGCATTCAGGAGTGTTGACATCTTATTTGTTCAGTGTCAGGCTTCAGAGAAGGAGTTTAAAAGGTCCTGGAAGCCCTGATGATTAGGAGACTCAGGTGACACACCGGCTGTGACATAAGCCGCCGTATGTGGTGTCACTGGCCAAGGCCGCTGGGTTCTGGCAGAGCAGTCTCTACCACCGGCTGAGGAGAAGACATACTTTCATCTTCATGAGTGTGACAGACATGTCAGAGAGTCTTTTCAAAGCTCTGCGTTGGCCACGCTGAGAAAGAGCATTGAAATATGTTTGCAGGAATGAGGCGGAGAGCCCTCTGTCCCCCAAAATCTCTGCAGGGAGCAGCAAGAGAGCCTTGTGTTTTTGTCATTTCCCCACGTGCATCGCTCAGTCTACACAACGGTGTTCACAGAGTGAAGAGGAAAGAGAAGGGGCTGAAAGGGATCTGAGGGTAAGGGCCAGGGTAGTGACTTGTGCCAACTCCAGTCTTCAGTGAGTCCCACTCCCGCACAAAGATCAGAAAACTGAGAAAGATGGCAATAGTGCAGTGCAGGTGATCGAAGAGCAAAGGCTGAACCCCATTCCCATAGAGCTGAGGGGAGCCAGAGAATGAGGCCAGAGGTACAGATCATCAGAGAGGAAGAAAAGTTTTACAAACTGGCCTCTGGGTTTCTACAAGTGACACGCTAAAGCCCAAAGGGAAGGCTCGATGAAGGGAGAGGTGAGAAACTTCTGGAATACAATGTGCAGTGACTAAGGAAAAAAAAAAGACATTTTGGGAATGCTGAAAAATAAAATTGTATGAAGGCTCTTAAACACTTCATTCAGGAGAAAAATCCATTAAGTTCTTTCTTCACATCAGACACTGTACTAAGTATAAAAAAAGAAAGGCTCTAAATTTTGAGATAATCATTTTTCATATTGTAAAAATAGGCATACAAACAAATAATTAGGATTCAATGCTCAGAATACTAAAATACATAAAATTATAAACTATCTCCACCTTCCATCCACAGCATTGTCTCATTTTTTTTTCTTTTTACCAGATGAGACTCTATTTGCAAAGGTAAAAATGTCAGTAAGAAAATGAAATTTGGCCAGTATTTGTGAATTTTTATCTTCTAGTATGGGGACATTTCAAACTTCCCTTTGTTTTTAATGTGCGGAAGAGTTGTTGGTAGTTCTGTCCTGTCCATGGAGTCTTTAATCTGGGACTGATTTCTTTTTTTTTTTTTTAATTGCCTGTTTATGTTATACATTTCTACTCTTATAAATAACTCACTTCCACCAGGCCAATGTTTTTTTAGTTTGCATATAAATTTAATTCTGCTGTCCATGCTCTTGAATCTTCCTGAAGCTCTCCTCTCCATTCTTAGATCCAGTCTAATTTTAAAACATTTACAGTGAAAGGCACGAAGGAAAGAACATGGCAAGTTATATAATTATAATAATATTAGCATTTATATTTACTATGTAATTTGCTGACTAATTCACATGAATCATCACGTCTAATATTTTCAGTAATTTGTAAGTTCAATACTACTTTTTTGTTTGTTGTTTGTATAAGGCATTATAAATTAGATGAAATAAAGCAATTTGACCAATGTTAAAGGTTCAATAAGGGACGCATTAAATTTGGGGACCTATACACTATGTCATAAAATCTTGCCTATTTTGCCAAGCTTAAAATTTTGTCACATAAAATCAAGAATATAGGAAATGATTTTTTATACATTAAAGAACAGTATTTGGGATTTATGAAAAAAAAAACACACTACGTGATGCTTGGAACAGCACAATTCAGGTCAGTGAAGAGAAGTAGTTTTGCCTTCTAAACCAACATGTTTAGTTGAAGACAATAAGAACTATTAAAATAAAAATATATTAGGGGCACCTGGGTGGCTCAGTCGGTTAAGTGTCAGACTTTGGCTCAGGTCATGATCTCACTGTTTGTGAGTTCGAGCCCCGTGTTGGGCTCTGTGCTGACAGTTCAGAGCCTGGAGCCTGCTTCAGATTCTGTCTCTGTGTCTCTGTCCCTCCCCTGCTCTCTTTCTCTCTCTCTCTCTCTGTCTCTCTCTCTGTCTCTCTCTCTGAAATATAAAATAAAACATAAAAAAAAATATATTTCGGCTTCCAGGAATATGGGCAGACATATGTGTTCCAATTTCTCCCCCTGAATAATCTTTAGTTTTGTTCCAATTAAAAGCCCTGGACGTTATATTAAAAAAAAAGAAAACAGAAAACAGAAAAAGAAAAGTGGAGATAAGAAGAAAGACCAGCTAGAAACCCAAAAAGGACCCCAAAACAACATGGTGGTGGTGAGTTCCTGGGTTTTCCTTTTGCCTCATATCACACACTTGGAGTTTAAAAAATTGCCCACCTGGGAACACCAACGGACACAGATAGTGCCCAACAAAAGCCTGCTCTCTCTAGCGAAAGGGCTAGGAAAGAATTTTTAGACCACCGATGCTCAACTTAGCTATACAGCACCAAAAGATCTGGCTCCGCTCCTATGTCAGCAAGGCCTGAATGTATAGCCCACACTTGTACCTCTGTCAGGCTGTCAGTAGGCTCCCTCCTCCCCCACCAGGCTGGAGTCAGGGACAGCTAAGTGGGGAGCCTGCACTTTTATCCCTGCTGAGCAGTAACAGATCCCCACACTATGCAATACCAATGGAGTCCATATGACAAACCTGGACTTGCACCTCGGCAAGCATCAACAAATCGGTCCTACCCCCAAGCGCTGTGTCAGTGTGGACCACATGTGGAGACAATCTCCCACTCTGCTCAGCAGAGATGGAGAGCCATTCCCCTGCACCGCCACCACCTCCATGAGTGTCAGGAAGCTGTCTGGGGGAATCTAGACTTCTGTTTCCACCAGGCAATAATTCAGTGGGACCCCTACCTTTTGCCCTGCTAGGGCCATGTCAGAAAAAGCCAGTGACAAAGATGGGCTCACATTTCCCTCAGCATGACCCAACTTGTGACAGGTTTCTTCCTGCCTCTAGGTCTCTGACCATCCTTTCCTTAGAGCATTTACTTGAGAAAAGTTGTAATCGCAAAATCTTCTTCCCCTTTGAGATGTAAATATTTTTAGAAGCTTCTTGCAGTTTTTGTTTGTTTGGTTTGTTTTGTTTGTTTGTTTATTTGTTTTCAATAATCTGGGCCAGTCATTCTCAACTTTGGGAGCCATCCCTTTGAAATCTACTCATCAAGGAAGACAGAGCTCCTATCCCCCAGTCTCTATGGGTGGATAGAAATTTCACTTGGGTGGGTAGATGGGTACCTCACTCCAAATTGTACAGCAGTCTCCTATTACAAAGATTCCAGGAAGTTTGCTTCACTTTTGTGTGAAGCTGAATAGTGAACACACACTGCCTAAGATCCACCTCCAACCCAGCTCTTAAAGACTCCCCAGTCCTTCCTTTACTGCAGTTGAGTTTAGACTGTATTTTAGTCTGTCTCTTCTATTGCCTGTTTAACTTGGTGCAATTTTTGCTTTAACACTGGCTCAAACATGCTGTCTCATAACATACTACAGAAATGTTTAGGTTTTAAACAAAAATCACACGTTATACTGAGAGCCAGATGGATCTGAAGCTAATGGTAAAGAAGATAATCAATAAATGCTAGCAGCAAGATAATAGAAATATTAGAAGTTTCTGGTAAATATTTTAAAGTAAGCATGGTAAACAAAAATAGTGCTTCAATGGACAATTAGGACTGTGCTTGAAGCCAAAGGAAAAAAAAAAAAAAAAAAAAAAGGAAAGATTTAGCAAAGAAGTTGAAGTTATCAGCCAAGATCAATCAAAAGGAAATTTTAGAACGAAAACAACAATAATCAAAATACAAATTCAGTGGATTGTCTCATCATCAGAATGGAGGTGTGGTATTTTTATATATTTAGAAACTTTGTGCTGTCTGTCCTTATTTTATTTTACCAAATGGTTGAAAGAGAAATACTATAATCAGCCTATGAAAGTAATTAGAGCATTTGTTAAAATAAAAATGAATTGTTCTGGTAGTCGGCCTCACCTGTATGAATTTGCTCCATTTAATTGGATTGATGAAGGTTTCTAATTTGGTAAAACTACCATTTTAGGTTTGTGTAATTGCCATAATGTATTGGCAGGTCCTGTGTTAATTATTTTGTGTTTATCATTTTAATATTTCACAAAATATGGGGCACAAAAAATTGTTGTTACAGAAGATAATTAGATAGTCTATGGTCTTAACGTTAAATAACATTGTGTTACAGAGAGACAAAGATACTCCTCTTTGTTTTTATCTCTGGCCTCCCTACTGCTCAGAAAGGACATATCTGTTGAATATCACAATTTCTTTATAATCTCTCTGTCTTTTTACAAATATAAAGCTTCAGGCTCAGAACCTTCGGCTGGCACAATATTTAGACACCTAGGTAGGAGTTTGTAGCATTGCTTTGTTTTCACAGTGTTTACTTTATGGTTGTCTGTTATTTATGAAAAACATCCTTGTTTTCCATTATAGTGGTGATATAAAATTTCCTTTTAAAAATACATTTAACGTTTTTTTGAAAATTCAATTTAAATGAAAATAGTAAGTAATAAGAACACATACGAGATGAAAGCAGCAAATGATAATGGCATTATGCTAATGCAGAATATTAATTATTACACATTAGTTCATTGGGTCTTCCATTAATTATGAGATTAATGTCCCGGTTTCACAAGTGCAGGGACTGAAGCTAAGTGATTTATTCCAGGTTCCACAGATAGTTACAGTTAGATCCTACATAGTATACATTCAGCTCCTGGGTGAGTGCCTCTCCTTTAAAACAAATTAAGAAGTCACTCTTCTTCTCTATAGGAATTCTAGTCCAGGTTATGTGGTTCACTGTCTCCAACGCTGATAAAATAATTGTGGAAATCTTAAGTTGTTTCCTCTAGCAAAACTATGCAATTTTTAGTAGTAAACACAAATGAGATTAAAAAATGGAAATAAGTCATTATAATCTCTTTAAAGGATACCTCAGATGAACTTATTTTATTGATTTTTTTCAATATATGAAGTTTATTGTCAAATTGGTTTCCATACAACACCCAGTGCTCATCCCAAAAGGTGCCCTCCTCAATGGGTGCCATCACCAACCCTCCCCTCCCTCCCACCCCCCATCAACCCTCAGTTTGTTCTCAGTTTTTAAGAGTCTCTTATGCTTTGGCTCTCTTCCACTCTAACCTCTTTTTTTTTCCTTCCCCTCCCCCATGGGTTTCTGTTAACTTTCTCAGGATCCACATAAGAGTGAAACCATATGGTATCTGTCTTTCTCTGTATGGCTTATTTCACTTAGCATCACACTCTCCAGTTCCATCCACATTGCTACAAAGGGCCATATTTCATTCTTTCTCATTGCCACGTAGTACTCCATTGTGTATATAAACCACAATGTCTTTATCCATTCATCAGTTGATGGACATTTAGGCTCTTTCCATAATTTGGCTATTGTTGAGAGTGCTGCTATAAACATTGGGGTACAAGTGCCCCTATGCGTCAGTACTCCTGTATCCCTTGGGTAAATTCCTAGCAGTGCTATTGCTGGGCCATAGGGTAGGTCTATTTTTAATTTTTTGAGGAACCTCCACACTGTTTTCCAGAGTGGCTGCACCAATTTGCATTCCCACCAACAGTGCAAGAGGGTTCCCGTTTCTCCACATCCTCTCCAGCATCTATAGTCTCCTGATTTGTTCATTTTGGCCACTCTGACTGGCGTGAGGTGATATCTGAGTGTGGTTTTGATTTGTATTTCCCTGATGAGGAGCAACATTGAGCATCTTTTCCTGTGCCTGTTGGCCATCTGGATGTCTTCTTTAGAGAAGTGTCTATTCATGTTTTCTGCCCATTTCTTCACTGGGTTATTTGTTTTACGGGTGTGGAGTTTGGTGAGCTCTTTATAGATTTTGGATACTAGCCCTTTGTCCGATATGTCATTTGCAAATATCTTTTCCCATTCCGTTGGTTGCCTTTTAGTTTTGTTGGTTGTTTCCTTTGCTGTGCAGAAGCTTTTTATCTTCATAAGGTCCCAGTAGTTCATTTTTGCTTTTAATTCCCTTGCCTTGGGGGATGTGTCAAGTAAGAAATTGCTACCACTGAGGTCAGAGAGGTCTTTTCCTGCTTTCTCCTCTAGGGTTTTGATGGTTTCCTGTCTCACATTCAGGGCCTTTATCCATTTTGAGTTTATTTTTATGAATGGTATGAGAAAGTGGTCTAGTTTCAATCTTCTGCATGTTGCTGTCCAGTTCTCCCAGCACCATTTGTTAAAGAGACTGTCTTTTTTCCATTGGATATTCTTTCCTGCTTTGTCAAAGATTAGTTGGCCATACATTTGTGGGTCTAGTTCTGGGTTTCTATTTTATTCCATTGGTCTGTGTCTGTTTTTGTGCCAATACCATGCTGTCTTGATGATTACAGCTTTGTAGTAGAGGCTAAACTCTAGGATTATGATGCCTCCTGCTTTGGTCTTCTTCAAAATTACTTTGGCTATTTGGGGCCTTCTGTGGTTCCATATGAATTTTAGGATTGCTTGTTCTAGTTTTGAGAAGAATGCTGGTGCAATTTTGATTGGGATTGCATTGAATGTGTAGATAGCTTTGGGTAGTATTGACATTTTGACAATATTTACTCTTTCAATCCATGAGCACGGAATGTTTTTCCATTTCTTTATATCTTCTTCAATTTCCTTCATAAGCTTTCTATAGTTTTCAGCATACAGATCTTTTACAACTTTGGTTAGATTTATTAGCTTATAACCTTCCAGATGTCAAGTCCCGCTTGCTGTCGGAACACACTCCGTCTGGCCCCTCCGCTTTTGCAAGCCAGATTCGGGGGCTGTGCTTGGCCTGCAGGCCGCCCCTTCGCCCAGCTCCCTCCCGCCAGTCCATGGAGTGCACACTGCCTCTCCGCCCTTCCTACCCTGTTCCATGGGCCTCTCATCTGAGCTTGGCTCTGGAGACTCCGTTCTTCTAGTCTTCTGGTGGTTTTCTGGGTTATTTAGGCAGGTGTAGGTGGAATCTAAGTGATCAGCAGGATGCGCGGTGAGTCCAGCGTCCTCCTACTCCGCCATCTTCCAAGGATTCCTATTTTATTGATTATTACAACATGGATCATTTGTTGAAAAGCATGGCAGGCAAATAAGACAAGGGATTCTGATGTTCCTCCTTTGGATGTCATCTATTTGTAAAGAACCTAACTCAACAAAAAAAAAAAAAAAAAGAAAAGAAAGAAAGAAAATGAAGAACTATTAAATTAAAAGACAAGCTGTAAATTAATCTAAAACTTTGCATTTAATAAGTGTCTCAATGAAATGTACAAGATTGAAAAGCTTGGGCTGGATGGGTGGATGGGTTAGGAGAGAAAGCAAAAGAGTGTATTTGCATAAGTTTTACTCTAGAATTGAATTAAATGGTACAACTTCTCAAGATTCAGTGCAAAAATCACATATGTAGCTATGTTCAGGGAATTGAAATAGATAGCTTTTATTATTCAAAGAATTAGACTATGATATTAATCAAAAGAAACCAAAGAGAATGCATTTCACTTATTTGATGAGCATATTTGGACAGATTTTAATGTACACAATGGAGACAACTATAGCAAAAAATCTCAGTTCCTTCTTTCCTGACTCTTTGATGCATAAATCATTTTTGGTTGAGATATTCATTTAAGATATTAAAGCCTTTACATTTTTTTATAAAGTTGTAGAATTATATGTAAAAGGATGTTTCTAATGGACTGACGTTTATCAAACTTCCAAATCCTATTTTCTGAAACTAGTCTTTTGGACCCTTTTTTAGAAAGTCATATAGACAAAATAAAAATGCAAAGAAAAAGGGTATCTGTAATACATTTTTCGTCAACATTTTTTTTTAGATTTCTTGCTTTAAAATGACAAAAAAACTGGAGTGCCTGGGTGGCTCAGTCGGTTAAATGTCTGACTTCAGTTCAGGTCACATTATCACAGTTTGTGGGTACAAGCCCTGTGTTGGGCTCTGTGCTGACAGCTCAGAGCCTGGAGCCTGCTTCAGATTCTCTGTTTACCTCTCTCTTCCCCTAACCCCATCAAAAATAAGTGAACATTAAAAAAAATTTAAATGACAAAAAGCTCTGCCCAGATGATGAAAATAACTAGTCTATTGCCCCAAAAGGACAGAGAAAGAAAGACAGTTAGTCATTAGATTTTAGTAACTAGAGTAAAGATTTCCTGAATTTTTACTCTTTTCAACTCTGGTGATGGACTTAGGATGCATACTATATTATTAACTTCTGAACATATAGACTAAAACAGGCATGGGTTACAGCTTTGGGTAAATTTATTTATATATTTTTTAATGTTTATTTATTTTTGAGAGAGGGAGAGAGATTGTGAGCAGGGGAGGGGCAGAGAGAGGGAGAGACACAGAATCTGAAACAGGCTCCAGGCTCTGAGATGTCAGCACAGAGCCCCACACAGGGCTCGAACTCAGGAACAGCAAGATCATGACCTGAACCGAAGTTGGATTCTTAACCGACTGAGCCACCCAGACACCCAGCTTTGGGTAAGTTTAGTAAACCAATATCAGTAAAACCCATCTGAAGTCATTGGCCAGTATAGTGGGTCCACTTTACTTAGAAGTCCGTATTAATAATTACTTTGGACATAATGTCAAATCCCATCTATATAATGTGAGACTCATAAATATGAGACTCCATGGCCTTACAATCAAATTGTTGACTACTGACACTCTATAGATCTTTAGACAATTCTAGAACAACTATGAGCTCAAGGTGTTTATATTGTTTTTAATTATTACAAAATGACTTATTTTGTAACAATTAATTGTACTATCAAGATAAAAAGTAGTTCTGCTAAAATGTAGAATTGCAACTGATTAGTAAAAACATCAGAAGAAATTCTAGAAGATACCTCAGTCCATAGATGTGCTCATAGCCACACAAAGTAGATTGGGATGCACTGCTGACACCTTGCGTTCAAGTTGCCACAATCAGATTCATTATTTTCCCCCCTTTCTGCCCCCTTTCTTGGTTAATTTCTTTGCTATCTTTTTAGTCACCAATGTATAAACTTTGAACTCCTTCCTCCTCTTCACTAAGTTCTGGTCATTAAGTTCTATGGTTTTACCTCTGAAATGCCTCTTGACTCAGTCTTCTCCGTTCCCTTTTTATTTCCTTGATTCAGAGCTTTACTGAGCTATCGCATTATGCTACTAACTGGTCTTCCAATCTCTCTAGCCTCCTAAGGTACTTTAGGAACCTTTGATTGTTTTGTACTTTTCAGGATCAAAATCTAACTTTTTGATGGTACCATTAAGGTCCTTCCTTGCTTCAGTGTTGTTATTACTAATGGGTAAAACTAAGGCTTTAGTGTCATACAGACCTGGATACAGATTTCATTGTTATCACTTTCTGTGTGTTTTGCTCAAACAGGTTTCTTAACTTTCCTAAGAATAGTTTCCATATCAATAAGTTAGTAATGATAAGAGCAGTAATAATTTACAACTCCTAGAATTTTTGTGAGGGTTAAATTTGTTATAGTCTACTTCAAGTGCTCAATGTGTGATAAGCATTCAACATGTTAGTTTTCATTTTTGTATCTCATCATTTTAGCCACCGTGCCGATTACTTGCTATGCTGTTTTCAGATTCCATCTATCTGCTTGGGCTTCTCTCTCTGATGAACTCCTACTTGCTCTTCAAAGCTCTATTTAAATGCTACTTCTTCCGTGAAGATTTCATTGGCTGAACTGAATTAATCACTCTCTCTTCTGAGAGTCACATTTGCGTGAGTTTAATGTGTTTAGCTGACTAGTAGAGATGTGTAAACAATTGAAGTCTATTATGCTCCCACAGCAAACTTTGTGATAAAGATATGATGCCTCTGATTTTCAGAAATAATTTCAGTGTAAGCAACTACATGGAGAAGGCATGTATGTATTTTAAGAGACCACACCCCAAATGTTTCTACTACCTTAATTATGGTGAATCCTTCTGAGAAGCACTGATCTGCTCTGTGGTATAACCTATGTACAGGATTAAATGTTTGATGATGTGAGACAACATTTGAGAACAAAGTAAGGATAGAATTAGAATGGGGATTTTAGACACATAAGAAACATGTTCTTATTAATAGCCAAATTTAGGGCAAATCAGCCAAATTTCACCCCAAGATGAATAAATTGGAAGACTTACGCATTACATTAAAATCATTGGTACACGTACAGTCAGTATGAATCATTAGGCCAGAAACACAAATAAGCTGTCTTAGCCACATCTTTATTTACTTATTTTTTTCACTCACATCTTTAATTCAAAATTCTTCCTATCACCATTCAACAATGATAAACAATTTTAAGTTTTGCATCTGTCCTGATAAGGCACATATGTCTTGGGACACCAAAAGAGTCATTTTTCCCATGAAGTAGTATGGAGAATCTCTGATTTGATCTGTAATTGATTAGAGGGACTCAGATTATGATTCAACAAGGCAGACAGTGAGAGATGAACTGCATGAAATCTAGCCCTAGGCACATATTTATACCACAGAAGGCTACGATTTTACCTTTTAAATATTTCTAGGGAATCTTACCTAGAGTTAAATAAAATAACTGAATTATCATAAAAACATGCACTATTTTCCAGCTTCTTTATAAAATCCTCCAAAAGTATTGGAAGCTATGAAATAAAGCATCATGTGAAGCAGAGTTGTCTTGGTTACAGACGAAAAAAGAAATGTTCAGAAACATATGTCATAAATAGTAAAACTGTTCATCAGCAAACAATTTATTGTTTGCATTAAAAGATATTATACATTGATAAGGGATAGGTTGCAATATGGAATAACCTTGCAGTAATAACATCATCGTTTAACACATTTATGTGTTATATGACCTGAGTTGAAGTCAGATGCTTAACCAACTGAACCACTGAGGCACCCGTGTAGTTACCACTTTGTTTTCAAAAACATTGTGATTACATATGTATGAATCTTAAATAAAGTATTTTTTTAACTTGTTTTAGATCTTTATACAAATGACATCAAACTATAGTCTGTAAACTGGGACTTTTTTCCTCAAAAGTATCTTTATAAGATTTTTTTTTATTGTTTTGGGTTCTAGTTCACTTTTAATGATAATATTCCATGAAATAATTTGCCATGATTTACCGTTACATTTTGCTTACAGTTTTTAGGTTTATTATTTCAAGTATTTGCTTTAATAAACTGTCCTTCTAAGAACTTTCCAGTGCATGTTCCTTGGTGCTCATATGCCAGAATTTCTCTAAAATAAATGTATAAGACATCGGTGGCTTATAGGATATATTACCACCCGATTTAACAAGAGATTGTCAAATTATTTTCCAAACTGTCCTTGCTTACCTATCATCCACATTGCAAAAGAGTTCCCTTTGATTTACAATGTATTTTTTTTTATTATTTCATTTCCTTCATGGTGCATTGTGATGAAAATCTTCATATAATTGGATTTATCAATCTTTTTTTGTGATTAGCTTTTATTCTCTATTGTTAAAGAAATGAATTTGTTACCACACTTCCGGGGTGCCTGGGGTGGCTCAGTCCGTTAAGTGACTGCCTTCAGCTCAGGTCATGATCTCGCGGATTGCGAATTTGAATGCCACCTCGGGCTCTGTGCTAACAGCTCAGAGCCTTGAGCCTGCTTCAGATCCTGTCTCCCTTGCTCTCTTCCCCTCCCCTACTCACAATCTGTCTCTGTCTCTCTCCCTCTCTCTCAAAAATAAACAAAACATAAAAAAAAGTTCAAAAAATAATTTCTTTTTGTCTTTAATTTTTAATAGATTTTCTGTGATGACCCAAGGTGTGGTTTTCTTTGCCTATATTTTGCTGGGCATTCAGAATTGTTATAAATCTCTAGCATGGCATTTCATCAGTGTTGAAAAGTCTGTCATTTTTTTCTTTAAATGTTGTTCAGCCTCTTCTCTTTTTCTTTAGTTTCTCTCTCAAAATGAATAAACTTAAAAAAAATTATCTGAATTGCCATAAATACCCATTCACATGTCTTAGAACAATTATCTTCAATAGTCTTGTATACATAT
The DNA here is from genome assembly GCF_022837055.1 of Prionailurus viverrinus. Taxonomy (NCBI): domain Eukaryota; kingdom Metazoa; phylum Chordata; class Mammalia; order Carnivora; family Felidae; genus Prionailurus; species Prionailurus viverrinus. The sequence goes on from NC_062570.1 coordinate 92,471,957, forward strand.
GCATTATCTCTTATTATTAACAATTTGCAGTAGGGTGATACATTTGTTAAAGTTGATGAGCCAACTTTGATACATTGTTATTAACTAAAGTCCGTAGTTTGCATTAAGGTTCACTTATTGTGTTGTACGTTCTATGGATTGTGACAAATGTATAATGACATCTATCTACCATTATAGTATCGTGCAGGATAAATTCACTGCCCTATAAGCCCCTATGCTCCATCTAGTGATTCTTCCCTCTTTGTTCCTGAACTCTGGGCAACCACTGATCTTTTTACTGTATCTATGGTTTTGCCTTTTCTAGAATTTCGTATAGTTAGAATCCTACAATATGTAACCTTTGCAGATTGGCTTCATTCACTTAGCAACATGCATTAGGGTTACGACCATGACTTTCATTCCACCATCTCATTATTTTTTAATTGTTGAACAATATTCCACTGTAAAGATATACCACAGTTTGTTTATCCATTTGCCTACTGATAGACATCTTGGTTGCTTCCATGTTTTGGCAGCTGTGGATAATGCTGCTAAAAACATTAGAATGTCAGTTTTTGTGTACATAGGTTTTCAACTAATTTAGGTAAATGCCAAGTAAGCATGATTGCTGGATCATATGGTAAGAGTTTGTTCAGTTTGTTAAAAAAAAAAATGCCAAGCTGTTATCCAAAATGGCTGAACTGTTTTGCATTCCCATGAACAGTGAATGAGAGTTCTTGTTTCACAATCTTACCAACATTTGGTGTTTTCAGTGTTTTGGATTCTGGCCATTCTAACAGGTGTGTAGTGGTATCTTGTTGTTTTAATTTGCAATTCCCTAATGATATATGATGTTGAGCTTTTTTTCATATGTGTATGCCATCTGTATGACTTCTTTGATGAGGTATCTATTCAGAACTTTGGTGAATTTTTAATTTTTTAGTTAGATTGCTTGTTTACTTCTTGTTGGGATTTAAGACTTCTTTGCATATTTTTGGTGCTAATCCTTTATCAGATTTGTGGTTTGCTAGTACTTTTTTCAGTCTGTGGCTCGTGTTTTAATTCTCTTAAAGTATGATTTTTTAATCACATAAATGGACTTTATCATTGTTATCGTTTATATCAATCACTATTTATGTCTGTGTTTACCTTTTTAGTAACCATTCATTCTTTCCCTTTGGACTGTCCTGTGATTATTTTTTTATTTACCTTTTCTCTTGAAATGAATTCTTTAGACTCCATTGTCAAAAAGTCAGTTTGTGGTAATCTGTCTAAATGTTGTTATCTGAAAATGATTTTTTTTGCCTGACTTCTCCTTTTTAAATGTATTGATTTGAAGCCATTACCAACATGAATGAGCTATTCTGAATTTCTTTGTCCAAGATCCTAGATACAACTGTTTTTAAAGATTCAATGTTACCTTATTTTTCTGTCTCCTAAATCTCATGTGAGTTCTTCTCACTGGTTAAATATAATCTAGAACTGTCTGGGGAAGGTAATTCTTTAAAACATAGTCTTTGTTGTTCCTGTGCCATGCCAAAGAAACTTAGACTAAGCAAAAGATAGGGTATCATGTAAACTCGCACATGTACGGATAAGCCTCACTGAGAGGTGACATTTGAGCAAAGCTTTGAGTGATATAAACAAAAAGAAATAATTAAGCTGTCTGGTGAAAGAGCATTCCAGGAATTGTGCAAGGACCCTGAGATGAGAGCATTCTTAGTATGTTCTAACAGAAGCCAAGAAGTCATGATGGTTGGAACAGAGTAAGCAAGGGTGAGAGTAGCATCAGACATGTTCAAAGCGATCATGGGAACCAGATCTTCTAGATCCTTGTATGCTTTATTTTGTTTCTTACTCTTAGTAAGATGGGAACCCAATGGGAGATTTTGAGCAAAGGAGAGACCTCACTGAAATAATAAAGTTGATTTTCCTTAATTTGTAAACAGAAATTCATCTTCACATAGGCTGTAAGAATAAGGTGTCAGAAAACAATTCTAACACTCAAAGCATGAGTTAAAGGCTTTGATAAACAAAAAGATAAATATTTAACATGTTGAAGTCTATTTGGATTATATTTCCACTCAGTAAACAACATATAGGCTCATGTGTGGTCTATATGTGTACCATGCTGACTTGCTGTAATAAATGATAAGAACGATGAGAAAGATGATGATGCTAATAATATACCAAGTGTCACTACTATCACATACTAGTTACTTATTTCCTGTTATATATATATGAATATCTATATCTATACCCATATCTATATCATCTATATCTATATCTAATCTATATCTACATCTATATCCTATTATCCTCTATCCATGCCTTTATAATGAGCGCAATTGGCTAATAATAAGAAATCAGTAACCAGCCTGCCATGGTAAATAATAATCTCATATATCACAAACACGCACATATTTAATTTAAGAGCATAAATGTGACATATACACTTTCAAATATGATGTAATAAAGTAACATATCCTATAGGTGGTGGACTTAGAATAAGACAGTCTGCATCCTGCTTCCTGAGTTACTTGTGATTACAATAAATTTCCTTCATTTACCTACTTCAACATGCTCCACATATTACTTTTCCCCTTGAGATTATGACTCTACATTATATAGGCCAAATAAGATTCTTTTAAGAAACACTGGAAATCTCATCAGCATATTTACATACTCATCACAGAGGATTTGCTACATTGCCTAAAGTTTTAAAAATAATGCATACTACTTAGCTAATACAGTCTGAAAGCTTTGTATTTCTATATAGTAAGTTTCATTTTAATAGCATTCCATTTATGGAATGGAATTAAATAAGTACAAATTGTCTAAAAGTTCAAGAATAAAATACTATTTAAGGGAAATAGAATTTTAGCAACAATTTCAGCTATATTGAGCCAACATTAATCTGATTGCTAAAAAATTATTCTTAGAAATTTTTTGTAATTAGATAAAATTTTCTAATTCCAACACTCTCAGAAGAAGAAATTGCTCCTATGTAATTTTGAGAAGTATTGTAACTATTTTATAGTTTTCTGTAATTAAAAAAAAATGAGAAGGGTATCTAGAGAAGATATGTTTCTTTACATCTAAATATTTGATGGCACATATTTATTAAGTAATAATATCTACCACATTGTCTATCCTCTATTGAATCACTCATGATTGATATCAATAACTTGTTTAGTATAGGCCATAATTTCTGTTTCATTGGTAGTGATAAACGATAGACTGTGATAAGAGGAAGGCTATTTGCAAGTTTTGGTATCTGATTACAGTTAGTTGATAACACCTTGTTATGATATTAAGGCAGTTAGGAAACATCAGTAGGAGCTGGGCCCCTTAGAACCTTTTTTTAAGTTTATTTATTTATTCTGAGAGAGAGAGAGCACCCGAACAGGGGAAGTTGCTCCCCTAGGAGCAGCTGAAGCTTCCTCTGTTTCTCTGTTCCTCTGGTCATTAACTACCAATAGAGAGAACAAAAAAGACTAGAAGAAATGAAATAACTGTATTATTAACAACAAATAAAATCTACCTCGATATTAATTAAATTAAAATGCTACCTAAAACATTAGTTGATAGGCTGAATTTTAGTTCTTATGTTTATTGATGATTGTGTGGATATGTATACATGGCACTAAGAAAATTTTGCATTGATTCATTATGACTCTTATAGGTGAGTATTAGAATGAAACATTTAAACATGTTTAGCATTGAACAGGGCCTTATAGAATGTAGATTATGAATAAATATATGCTGAATGAAGAAATTTAAAAATATAAAAGTTGACTTTAAATACTAAGACTTTTGAACAAACTTTTATAAGCATTTACAGCACCCAATGTAATAAACAAGATTGATGTGGCTTTCATATATGTATTGAAATTTTCACAATTTTTACAATTCTGTGAGTGGGATTTATGAATCCTGTATTTATAATAAAAGAAACTGAGACTTGTAGAATGAAGGAGATTTCAGTTAAGGGTATTTAATATCTATTCTTTGAAAATCAGTTTTTTGGGGGGCACCTGGGTGGCTCAATTGGTTGAGCATCCAACTTCGGCTTAGGTCGTGATCTTGCAGTTCATGAGTTTGAGCCCCACGTCAGGCTCTGTGCTGACAACTCAGAGCCTGGAGCCTGCTTCATATTCTTAGTGTGTGTGTCTCTCTCTCTCTGCCTCTTCCCCACTCACTCTCTGTCTCTCTCTGTCTTTCAAAAATAAATACATGTTAATAAAATTAAAAAAAAAAAGAAAGTAAGTTTGTTTAGAAACCAGTATGAAAGCCAAACTAGGGAAGTAACTTATATAGGGACGTATCTTCTTATAGCCAAGCCATAAAATGGACTTTAAGGATATCTGGGTATTTTTGAACTATAGGTTCAACTTGTTAAATTTCTGAACATACCGATTTACCAAAAATTCATTTATCTATTGTCTATGATACGATTTTTGTTTCTAAAACTCAGAGTAGAAAAATATCATGCAGCATGAACATTTCTTATAAATCTAGACATTTCCTCATGGCTTTCAAGTCAATCACAGACCTGGCCTAACCTTCTAAGTCACTGAACTTGAGAGATTATGACCCAAGGAAGCCTCGCTCTGTGAAGACATCAAAAAAAAGAAACTTTTGAAGAAAATTGGAATTTAGTTACTTGATCTTCATGAGATTGGGATCTAATCCTTTCCTTTGCCAGAGTCAATGGGCAGTTGTCTAAACTCCAACTTATTTTTAGAGTGATATATAGCAGAGATGTGAAACCCCATGAAAAGATTTTTTAAAAGACACAGAACTTAAACTTCATATCCAAAAAGAAGATGCTATTGTCATTTTATCACTGCCTAAACTCAACTTTATAAAGGCAAAGAGGACACCAGTAGACATTATAACATCAGGTATTGGAAACTATTTCTCTAATGATGCCAATAAAATTAAGCCAAAAATATACATATAATAATCATTTTCAAGTAAGTACATGACAATTAAGTTCAAAATGACTTTGACTTTATAATAATACATACATATAGAAGACCTTGAATAGTACATTTCAATAGCACCAGAAATAATATAAGTACTGGTATAAGGAGAATTGTCTTTGAAACTTGATGGGTTTTGATAGTGATAAAAACATACTAGTTAATAATTTCAAGTCTATATATTCCAGGCTCTGTGAATCATTATTTCATAGAAACCTCAGGCAAATCCCATATGGCAGGTATTTTGCCATATGGCAGGTAATATTTCCATGCCCCATTCATAAATGAGTATAATAAGGGTGAGAGAGATGTTTAAAATTGCCCAAGTTCTCAGAGTCTATAACAGAGGTAGTGCTGGAACCAGATCTCACAGAAGGGCCCAAGTTCTTAACTATGCCACTATAAAATAATACCTCATATATAAGTATCTTATTTATTATTTGTTTCAGCTATATTAACTTCAAAAATTGATACGTGTAATATTTTTTACAGAGATCATTTCCTTGCCAATTTATTTTAAGTCATAAAATAATCAATATAAAAGAAATTTAGTTTGCGGTGGGGGGAGGAAAGTAATTGACAAGAGATAAGGGATATAAAAAAATACAAAATCCAAGGCAACTAAGTATTCAATATTTAAATATTTATATTTACACTAAAAAAATGTATATACAAAGAATACATCAGGTCATGAGATCATGTCCTGAGCTGAAATCAGGAGTCTGACATTTTAACAGGTTGAGCCACCCAAGTGCCCCACAATGACCTATTTTACATGGAAATGTGAAGTTTATTTGTTTCCAAAGTATTGAACCAATGGTCTAAATATTTAATACAAGACCGCCCTCCCCCAAAACAATGAAGTATAAAAGCAGAAAGATTGGCCATAGAATAATTTATATTGATTATCTTCATGAAACAGAAACTTGGGTTTTGCATGTATACCAAGTGCTAGAAACCATAATAAGTCTCATTATAAAGAATATAGTCAACTCATCCAGGTATATGATGCTGATCATGCAGCAAATCTACCACACTCTTTAAAATTATGGACATTCATTACCTGGGTTCTGACATAAGCCTTTTGTCAAAACGTCAACTAGTTACATTATATAAGCATAAATTGAATGACTATTTATCCACACACTCTAAAGAGGAAGGAGGCAAAGATTTTATCATTCCTTATTATAGACCTTGTCCACCATTGGTGTATGTTGTGTGATCATCTATTCTATTAATGATCCTACACGTTTCCATCAGAGTCAATTGGATGAATAACTAACTACTGTTTAAACAAGGTCATTCCCCACTACCGAGTGCCTTAGCCTCATTAATGATAATGGGAGGGAGGGCGGCTGGCCTGCATCAGCGTGAAATAGGCTTAGTAGGAAACATTCAAAGATCAACAAGAAAATTACAGCTTTTTAAAAGTTATTATTAAAGAACTCATTCTCTCTAAGAAGCAAAAGTCAAAACAATTAAATGGTCTGTTTTTATTGGCTATCAAAATATACATATTCACTGGATGGTACTACATTTGAAAGTTCAAAATAAATAGCATGGCTCTTTTATTTTTATTGCTGCCTGTGTGATACATGGGAAAGAAGAAATGGTTCCTTCCCCTCCATCTTCCAACCCTATTTATGTTTTTGCTTTTTAATTCAAGGTTGTATATTTTGAGTCTTAAGATACTATTAAACTTGGGTGAGCTTTGTTTCTGGCCTAAGGCTCTTCCATGTTAAGTGTTTTATTTTTAAGTCTGGATGTGAATTGAACAGACACAGATGGGGGTTAATGGATTGCAAGTCCTCATTGTGTGAAACTAAAAGCTTCTTTTAATAAGGTGCCTATTAAACATTTGCCAGTTGCTGCATGTTTATGATAATTCAATCTAGCTGAATGTTAATTTTACCTTAAAAGATTAAAGCATTAGTTCTCAAACGAAATACGTTAGAATCACCTGGGGTGCTTGTTCTACTTCTGGGGCTCAAGCTCAGTGATTTTGATTTTTAGTGGGGCCTGAGATCAAGAAAACTTAAAGTACCTCAGAAGAGGACTACATTCTGAGAAATACTGGTTTAAACTTAGAGTTGTTAATTTCCATGATGTATTTAGTGAAATCAAGAATGGCTAATAGTTTCATTTTTTTTTAAGATCTAATTTCTCACATCACCTTCCTTTTCTTGTCTCCTCCCAAACTTTATTTGTTATAATGTGTTTGCCAACAGAAGACAAGTATTGCTAAACTTAGCTAATTTTTGCTAGGAAAAAAAATCATAGTCCTGATAAAAATCAACAAAGCAATAAAGTCACACATAATATTTTGAAAGAAATGACGTTCACAGGTTTTGCCTCATAAAGTTCAGCCTAAAGCATCTTTTTTTAACAAGATGTAAACTTGGATTCTTAATTATCCAGGTGTTCATTTTCCTTTCTTATATTATCATGCATACATAGGTAGCCTGCTCTTATAGTTTCTAATAAAAATTAGTCATTTCTATTAATTAGAAAAATTTTAGGCAATTCCAGAACCCTGGTTCTGTCACTTACTAACATATCTTATTTATTTAACTTTTAATCAATTCTTTCAAAAAATAGTTTATAATAGCTCTTCTAGGATTACTGTTACTCTAGCTGAGGTATTGTATGTAAAGCATTTAGCACAATTACTAGCACATATGAAATACTCAGCGCCACCTTGAATTAATAGTATTGTCATCTTCCTAATTATTAGTAAAATATGCTTTTGTGATTATAATGAAACTGTTTATAATACATAGATCATTTAAAGGAACTAAACATTTTCCCTTAATATAATAAGAGATTTCTTTTTTACTGAATGATCCATCTACTGTAAAACAGGTGTGTGTGCTGCTTTTAGATCCAAACGAGGGTGAATAAGGCAATGACAGATCAATGCATAAACCAATGGCATTCTGACATGACAGTTAAATAGGTTCAAGACAAACAATTTTGTGTTGTCAGGGTTGTCTTTATAGTAAATTCAAAAATGACTGTGGAAACAATGAATTCTGCATGTGTATCATTTAAGATGTAACACGATGGAGGCAGAGTAAGAATGTAAGAGACTATAGTGTCCAGGAATGATACAATGTGGTAGAATGGTCTGTTCCTATTGAAATTTGTACCTGTTACAGAATGGAGGCTGTTGGACCATGTAACTAAAAAGCACAACTGGCTTTCAAGCGATATTTGTAGCAATTTGAAAAGAAAATCAAAAGTGAATCAGAAATTATTGAAAACAAGAAGATTCAAACTATTCACTTTGGAAAAGATTAAAAACCAAGAGAACACTACTAGAAATGCCATCAAGTAAAGTGACCTTTCCTAGTAGTCAACACAAATTAAACTAGAAACGTAATCAAGAGGATATTTACTTTGAAACTTGCTATTTCAATTTTCTTCCTTGATCTTGTGGTTGATACAAGTACTCAAACAGGTACACACACGGCATTTGTCGTTGTCTCTTTTCTTGAGTACCATTAGACACACATGGACTTTTAGAAATGCGATGTGCTGCAATCACTTGTAAATATCGTTTTTGAATACTTTTGCCAGTGGAAAAAGTGGACAATGCATTATAGTATCATCTAATACATTCTCACTACAGACCTGTAATTCAGCCACTTCCCTAGAAAGCCTACTTATGTATGGTGGGAGAAAAAAAAACATCCTTAAGTGTTAAAAAATAATGGCGATTTTGCAAAGGGTAATTTAGAGAACAAACAGAACACTTAAAGGAGGAAGGGATCTATGACCAAATAGTTCATCATAGAGCCCAACTAAGCCTGATGAGGAATAGCTGTCCATTCCTCCCTACTGTTCCAGAGGAACAGCATTTTAACTGAAAGATGCATCTGGACAAGAAGTTCTCAGACACTGGTACCCAGAAGAATCTCCACAGGAGCATCTTGAAAATACAGAGATTCTAAGCTTGTGTGTCTGGGTAGGCATCTGACAATCCAAAATTTAACCAATATCCCCAGGGAATTCTGATGGCTGTGATCCATACTTAGGAAATTATGTAGGAAAGCTTTTGGTGTGTTAGCAACAGCCAGGCAGCTCATAGACTAATAGACCCCATTCTGCTGTCACTTCTCAAGCCTGTAGAGCTCACTGTTCTTCATGATTACTGTCTGTGTACCTCTTCACGGACATAGATGACCACAGGGTTGTAAGTCATCTTCCTTGCTTCACCATCTATTCTAGGCAATCTAAGCTGCAAGATTACCTGTGGGTCCAATCATCTCCTTCATCTCCCAAGCTGGGAATTCCAGTTATATTAGCAAAAGCATAATTTATACAACAAGGTGTAAACTTAGGTCCAATGACTAAAGAATTACTCTGCACCATACTTGTTAAGAAATGCTATTTTTGAGGGCCATGAAAAGAGGTTGGAGATGGGCATGAGGGGAATGTCAGTAAATAAGGAAGAAGAGAAGAATCACTAAAATGCATTGGCTGCTTATTTTTTTCCAGGTACTGAATTAAGATATTTATATACTTTCATCCTAAGAAAAACTCAGGTTGTCTCTATATTTATATGAGTACATATATATATAATATATGTATAGTATTACACATTAAACATTATTTTATTTTATATTATAATATTAGAAGTAAAGATATAAGGCTCAGACTGATAAAATAATTTTATAGGGAACAAGCTAAGATGCAGGAAAACAGAAATTTGAAGTCAGGTTAATCTGCCTGATTTTATAAAAAGTATGAGAGTCTGAAAAGGAAGCATAAAAATAAAAGAAATCTTATCAAATTCTAAGGAGATAGATTTTAGTCTCCACAACAGAGAAATTGGTTTAACTACAGCACAGAGAATAAAATTGAAAATGTATTACAGCAAAAGAGATTCAGCTTTAACATTAAAATCGTATATTTTGGAATCTTGTACCTATAAACATGGTGCCGGAAATCTAGAATAATGATACTCTTTGATATTATACCTATACTTACTGGTATATTTTGGAATGAGATGCAACCCTCCCAAAACCTTTATAGAGAAGCGTCTTTCAGGCTGCATGATGAAATTTCACTTTCAAGTAAGAAAGAAGATAAGGCAGTGAAACTCAAAGCATATCTAACCACTGTTCAGATCCTTCCATAAAGCCAGAAAAAGCAGGGTGGTTCCAAAGCTAGTGTAGAATTGCTCCATAATCTAGCTCAGAGAGAATTCAGCTTTATAGAAAACACTTTCAGAATCTCCTTGTGAATTTCCTTGCCAACTCCAGAACCCAAAAAGCCCAGCCTTATTGACATTTCCTTGATATATTTTCCTTCTTTCTCAAGGTCAGCAATGTTGAACTCAGTCAAACCCAAAACAGAAGAGGAATGCATACAATATGTGATGTTTGTTAATTGCTTCTTTTCTGATTTGATTGAAGTGTAATTTTACATAAAATGAGTCATTAAATAGTGGAATTTTAATCTTCTTAAATTTAAAAATTTACTTGGAATTTTTCCTGGCATCTCTGACAACCAAGGTTAAGCATTATTAACGTATTTTTTCTATCTCGTACATACACACTGTGTTATACTGTTTAATTGTACAGTGTGTTGTGTTAGAAATTGAAAATCAACTAAAGGGAGTAATGGTGAATTTATTTTTAATTATTTTTTTATCAAAATGATGATTCACTGTAGTTTAGGTAAGATAATGATGCTTTTGTCTGATGATAGACATAATCATAATGTAAACCAAAGTAAAAACAAGAGAGAGCTTGAATAATCTAAGTAATATTATATTAAAATGTCAATAATTGGAATGATAATTGTGAGCATAAAACCCTTCTCTAGATTATCAATGATATAATAAGTCAAACTACCACTAATATCAGCATAATATAGCGCAGTAAACTCTAATAGAAAAATGCAGACTTTAGCCTTAGTTACAATTTCTCACTACGAACTGCTAATACCAGGTTCTCATTAATAGTCATGACACAAACAGTCTGCAGTTCCAAGTTTTTAGAAGACACATTTGCTCCATTTTCCCTTTTGGCAAATAATACTCTCTGACACAACTTCTAGTCTTTCTAGTGCTTTCTTCTTTGCATACTTGACTTTTTCTTTGCAAATAACTTTCCTCTTTCCACTTTTTTCTCACTCAAGCAAATCAATAGCTCTAGTTTTTTTGACTGGTCTAATTAAATTGACATAAGATAGATTATCAGTAGACAGACTAATTTTATAGGCATGGGAGATTATAGAAATATGAAACTCAAAGAAGAGACCAAAGCAGGCAGCTTGTATACCTTTTAGACAAATGAACAAAAACTCGGTGAAGAATTGGTAACACAAAGAAGTTTGGGCTTGGATTAGTAACTTAGTGACGAAGTTGCAAGATTTGTTCATACAGCCTTCTTAGTTCTAAAGTCCCTATCTCTGGTGATAAGGATGTCTCTCTACCTCCTGGGAGGATGCCTTTCACATGGGGTGGGGGGTTATTTCCTGCCTTCAGGGGGGCGGCAAAGGAGGTTCAAAGTGGTGTTGTTTCACCCGCTCTTTCCTTAGTAACTTCAATTCAAATAACCAGTAAGCCAGAGTGATATATTTTGGGGTGGCATATTCTGCTCTCTCTCACATAATATTTCTGCTTCTTATTTAAGAGGGATTTGAGGAGGACAGATAGTATATTCTGATAATTTGGGGGTCTGATTTGCACATCAATCACAAAAGTTAAAAGAGATGGGGAAGAAGGGATCACTGTCAGATTGGCTGGAGAATAGAAGACAGATACCAATTTCCTCCTTTTCCAACTTGAATTCTTGGCCAGGTAATTTGTTGTCAGAACTTTGGTAGTGTCAGTTACAGACAGAACATAAATCTATAAAACTGTGTCATGAAGTACTTTGGTCATGCAAAACAGAATGCAATCTGATGCTTTTTATTGATAATCCCAGTTTCTCCGCAGTAGTGATACTTCCTGCCTAAAACAAATTTACCTAGGACAGGGCTTATGACTCATAAAGATTCTAAGAACCAGCCCAGCAGTATGCTTGAAAGATCTGATGAATATACAACAGTACAGACAGCTGTGTACCAGGTAATTGTTTTAACTTTTGAACTACTGAGACTACTACTACTACTAATAAATGAAATCATTCCTACATCAAAATAGTGGGCATCGATTTCACCAAAAGACTTCAGAGATTTGATAAGTCAATTCCCTGCCCTAGGTATGCGAGTTAGCTCTGACTATGATTTCAATGGGATACTTAAAAGATATTCAAAGTTAGGGGCACCTGGCTCAGTCAATTAATCATGTGACTCTTGATTTCAGCTCAGTTCATGATCTTGTGGTTTGTAGGATCAAGCCCTTCTGTGCTGTCGGTGTGGAGCCTGTTTGGGATTCTCTCTCTCCCTCTCTCTCTGCCCCTCTCCTGCTCGCGCTCTTTATCTCAAAATAAATAAAGAAACTTAAAAGGTATTCAAAGTTATTTATAAATGACAAAAGATATGGGTGGCTGAGTCGGTTAAGCGGCCGACTTCAACTCAGGTCACGATCTCGTGGTCCATGAGTTCGAGCCCCGCGTCGGGCTCTGTGCTGACAGCTTGGAGACTGGAGCCTGCTTCTGTGGTTCCCTCTCTCTCTGCCCCTCCCCCATTCGTGCTCTGTCTCTCTCTCCCTTTCAAAAATGAATAAATGTTTTAAAAAAAATTTAAATGACAAAAGATATCAAGTCCCACTTACAAATACTTTCTCATTTCATAGTTTATTTGTCCTTAAGGAAATTAGAAGGACTGTCCTCCCACAGCTTGCTTACCCATAACTGAAATATTCAAATATCACACTGTCTTTGTTCAGGAGTAATTTTATTATTATTGGACAACTCTTCAGCTGCAAATGGCTACTAGAAGAACAACCTATTTAACAGTTGTCAGTCATCCCTATTTTCTGGTAGACTTCCTAATTAAATCAAGCAGAAAACATTTATAGAAAGCCTACAGTGGCATTACTCTGAATGTATCAGTAAAACTAAGGGAGACTCAATACAGGGCAACAGGGATGACAAACAAAATAAGTACCACAAAATAGGGACATTTTAAATACTAATGGAATTCACATATTTATTTTGCTTGAAAATGAGAGAGAAGAAAAGATTGAGGTGCAAATTCAGTGAGTGACTTTTTGAATGCTTAGCAAGTTAAAATATGAAATGAGAAAATGAGAATTTGGCTCTGAGAGGGAGCAGCAGAATCATTTTAGCTCTCTGGACACTGCCTAGTGAGAACAGGACGTGGTAAGGCCTGGGTATTTGTTTTTTGTCTTTCTCATAGAGGAGGGCAGAGCCATATTAAGCCAGGAAAATCAAAGTCCTGGATGATGTTATGAAGCAAAGCTTCTCCATCTGCCCAAACAAGAAAATGAAAAACATTTATTCTAAATCTATCCATCCCTTTTCTTTCCCCCATGAAATCATGATGATTGCCTCATCAAAATGTCTAAAAAATGTATTTTAAATTAATTTCTTAGAAGCTTATAAGCAGATTGACAATGGTATTTCTCCTCTTTATCCCTTTTATAACCTTTTCTTTTGACAATAATAATACGACAATGTAAAAAATAATAGACAATTTTTCAATGTTAAATATAAGAAACTGTAGATATTATATGTGTCAACTTGTTTAATTTTCACAATAATCCTATGAGGGAGATACTCTTACCATCTTCCTTTTATGTATGAGAAAATTAAGTCACAGAGTTTAGATAAATTTTCAATGGTCATTCAGTTTTAAAAAGAATGGAGCTAGAAACCAGATAGCTAGATTCAAAATCTTAGCTCTTATATTTTTAAACTCCTTTATTTATAAATTGAATTACTGGGTATTTGTTGACCTTCTCTGTCAAAGGAGTCATTCCAATGTAAAAGACTGGTATGAAATCATTTTATGCATTGGGTTTACATGATCCAAAGATAAGACACCTGTAAGGCATTGAGACATCTAAATATTCATCCTGATATAAAAGTAGAATTTCTCTGTGCTACTCCAGAAACCAGAGTTCAACAACTAGTAAACCGAGTGGCAAGAAGGTTAGTGATGAAACACTAATGAATAGTGTTCCCAGGAAGGACATGCCTTGTCTCAAAGCTGTGAGTTACTTTTCACTGGACTTATTTAAAAATAATACAACTGTCTGGCAAAGACTTTGAGTAAAGGATTATCAGCCAAAGGAAAAATAGGACTGAACTTTCATAATACTGATTCCATAAATGGTAACTTTTAATTGTTAACTGATCTATAAGTGGGCAGATACTATCAACCATACGTATACACCACTCTCAGCTTTGCACCAGATAAAGGGAACTTGATCTTGGCTGATTCAGTTGTGTTTTCCTCCCCTGGACTATATATATATTTGGAATAGTTTCTCTCTGGAAGTTGGATTTAGTTATGGTTTCATCTTTTCTTTTTTTTTACTAATATCTATGCTTTCTATTTAAAGATGTACTTCTTGGGGCGCCTGGGTGGCGCAGTCGGTTAAGCGTCCGACTTCAGCCAGGTCACGATCTCGCGGTCTGTGAGTTCGAGCCCCGCGTCGGGCTCCGGGCTGATGGCTCAGAGCCTAGAGCCTGTTTCTGATTCTGTGTCTCCCTCTCTCTCTGCCCCTCCCCCGTTCATGCTCTGTCTCTCTCTGTCCCAAAAATAAATAAACGTTGAAAAAAAAATAAAAAAAAAAATAAAGATGTACTTCTTTAACCTTACACTATCTGTATGTGTGAGAGATAATAATCTATAATCCTATATTAATGTATGCAGGATTCATTTAGATAATTCAGAATGTCTTAATTAAAACACCAATAGATTGAAATTTCCATCCTTGAATTTTAGATGTATTTGGAAAAGTAATGTTTGCACCATTGCCCAATTCATCATAATATGTTTTAATACAAAGACATTTTTCTAGCATTTCATGTGCCTTGAATATGGCAGATATCAAAAGAGCTTAAACTTATCATTGCTGAACTTACACATGCACCAAAATAACTTTTTAACCATCAGTCTCAGCCGAAAGCCCAAGGTTTACTTCCATTTATTTCTTTAACTGATAAACATATAGTTGCATGTGGCATATCAGTGTTCCCATATGAGATCTTTTTTCACTATATATAAACATGGATAATTGAAGAATAAGTGTTGAAAACATATATACTCATTATTATTCTCATTTTGTAATATAGGGTGATTGTTGATTTGTTCTGTCTCAATAGTATGTAGTCTCAGAGCACACATAATGACATGAAGGGATTTTATAATATTTTAAACCCACGGGAAGTCAGTGACACAAGAAGATAGCTTTCATTATCTTATTGAACGTTTAATATCTGCTGTAATAAATTTTATAAATTATTTATTTATTTATGAACAGGCATTTCTATCATGGTCAAAAGATAAAGTGGAGACAGTAACATAATTCACATATTTGTTTTTCAGAGTGCCTACCTTCCTGTTTTAAAAAATTATTAGCTTCCTTTGAAAAATCTCATTAAATTATAACCATAAAGTACAAGGAAAGCACAACCCATCAGTAAAGTCATTTGAACTTTGCCCTGATCTCCACATGTGTTATTGACTACTCAAACCACAGAAGTCTATTTTCCAACCAAAGGTTGAAGGCAAGTGAAAGAAAGCAAAGGATAAGGGCGGCAAAGAGTACTGAAGTGGAGTTCTACTTTTCTCTACATCTTTCGAAATATGAACTGTGTTCAATGTTTAAAAGTTAGGCGGATGGGGACACTTGCCACAATAGCAGCATCTACAGCAGCAACAATAGCACGTTATTGCCCTTAATTTTCTTTTTCTCTAGCAGGAGAGTCAAGTTCACTTGTTAACCTCCTCCTCATCTATCTTTCCCCAGCTATGAATTATAGAGCTTCAGTTATTTCAGCAAATAAGTTTCATCTCATTATTGAAGAGATGTGTAGTATATATCTATATTTTCAGAGATTTCAAGTAGCCATACTTTTTTTTTTAACTAAAATACCTTTTCACAAAAGGAAAGTTTATTTCATTCTAATGTCTTTTGTCAGCTTGATCTGATCAATTAAGAAAAATTAGTGGCCAAAAATAATCAATCCTTGTTTAGGACTTTAAAGTAGAAATGCATATGAATCATAACTATGTAGTTCCATTGCCCAGTCTTACCAGCTCATGTGAATTCTCTATTAACTTTTATATAATTATTTGTGTGGCATTATTATGCCATCATAAATAAATGATTTATATAGGTTAAATTATGGTCTCTTAATAAAAAGAAAATGGATAACTTGTGGATGACAGGTTTTCCTTTAAAATTTTTTAAATGCACATTTAAATTTTTAATAAATGGCTCTGTTTGTTCATGTATCTTGGCCTAAGCATTTATCAAACTTCTTTCAGTGAAATTTAATAAATTTGTGATAAGCCTTATTGAGTGTGTGAGATTTTAGCTCTATTTATCACACTAAGTCCAGGTGAAGTCTCAAGTAAAAATGGTTTCTTGGGGTGTAGAACTTTCATCGTCAAAGAGATATTCAAATTGATTCAAAAGTACTTGCCTTTGTGCATAAACTTTTTTATGTTAGTGGTGATGTGCACAATATCTGTCTACTTACAACATGTTTCAATTTAATATTTTGTATTCTCCAATCAATGGACCAGGTAAAGGACTTAGATATTTGCTTTGAGAAACAACCCTAAAAAAAAAAAAATCAATCAAAGAGTACTAACATTTAATAACATTAAAAAGCCATGAGACTTTTCTCAGCCTGGTCACCACAAGGAAATCTTTAGTTTCTTAGAACTCAGTAAGAAGAGGACTGAATCCTCAGTCCTCCTTAGTGGATTCTCCCTAATGTTTGTCCACAA